>NW_024609879.1:141290930-141807292 GCF_016920785.2 Ixodes scapularis | reverse complement strand
CTCTGAGATTAAACGAGAAATTATTGAAAAATAATAAAAATGCTAGGTTCGGGCCGGTGGCAAGCGATAGGTCCCACGCCCGGTGTAAAGTAGAAAATGGCGACGACACGCAGGGGTAAAAGAACAAAATAAGAAGAAATTGAATAAGAAGCGATAAAAAGCCGCGCACGGCTGCGCACGAAAAACTCAACCAAACGCAACACGCGTTACAAAAACAACACACTGACGAAACTTCGGGCGGCGGGGGCCACGAAGAACAACAAAACAGCACTCAATCCCGACACAGCGCGAAACAACGCTGCTCGCGGCACAAATTCAGCCGGGAACAACGTTCGCCTATGCATAGAAAACGAAAGTTTCGAGGAAGGAAAAGCTCCACTGGTGAACCCGAAGGCCAGGGGGAAAGTTCAACCGTGGTTCAAACAAAGTCCGCGAAGACTCACCGACGTCTTGGGTCCGATGGACGACGAAGGCTTACTTTCCGGCGTGGTGTACTCGTTGCTCGGCGGTCGACGCAACGCAGCCCCGCGCGCACACTCACTCCCCGAAAAGGGAAAAAACCGAAGCCCGTACGACTCACCGGAACAGACGACGGGAGGAACGACCAGCCAACCCGACCGGCCCTGAGGTCGGGGGAAATCATTTCCTACTCGGACCAAGCTACCCGAGCAAAACATAAAAATTAAAAACTCCCGACGACTGGCCTCGACAGAAACGCATGTGTTTGTCCTCCGTGTTTTATTCTTTCAATTTTATGTATTCAATGTTCAACTCGCTCGCCTTCACCAGACCAGTACAATTTCTCCCTTTCAGGAAGGGAGGCAATGAGCTGCCCGGCGGTCTTGTCCTAGCGGCAGAGACGCGGGCACCTCCAAAGATAATCCGATAAGTGAAAGCGGGAATCGACAGGGATGGATTCCAAAGAGTTCCATAGGGGGGTTTTAGTGAGAAAGAAAAACACGCGCTGAACAGAGACACAACCAAAATAAAGCAACAAAAAATACTGAAATTCGTGACAGAAGGTCGCTACTCTCAAAAGCCCATTGTCAAATGGAAACAGCTCGTTGCTTTTCTTTTTTTTCTACTCCGCGTTGTCACGAGGGTGCAGGTGCGCGGTGCGCTTTGACGCTTGGGGCCTCTGTTTTATCATCTTAATTAACTGGCAAGTCACAGGAAACGACATTTCAAATTGCCGGTGCTCGGATACAAACGTTCTAAATCCGTCAGTTTCGAGCCAGGCTCTGGTTTTGCGCAGTCCGCTCAGCATCATGGGGGGGGAGGGGGGGGGGGGGGGGGGGGGGGGGAGGGCCCCCTGGGCCCCCGTGGGCTTCCCGCCCCCCCCCTCCCCCCCCCCCCCCCCCCCACTGGATCCGCCAGTGCCTCTACGTCTGTTCTCACCGCCAAGGAGGGTCGGGTTTTAAACCTCTTGCAGCTCAATTAAACTACTATATGTGTCGCCTACCGTATTGTGCAATCTTCTTTAGTTCGCAGGCATTTGTAGACACCATCCAAAGTGAGCGTTGATCCGAAATGACCGAAACCGAAACCGATTCGAAAACTACAGTATTAATAAAACTGAAAGTTCAAATTAAAAAGCGATTTTGCAAGAATATAGTAGTATATAAAATAAATAAAAGTGTTGAGTTTTTTTCAGTAGTTGTTTTGGATTTTATGGTGTTAAGTAGTAAGGACGCAGCATGCACCTACACGCACCCATAATGCACCGTTTGGTCGGCTTCTATGGTCATCTTCATAACCAACCCCAATCCAATCCAGTCGATCTGGCGCGATTTGTGTATCCAATGTAGTGTATGTTTGTGGTTTGGATTGAGGTCGTCTGGTCGATTTGGTTGATTCAGTCGAGTCACAAGAACACTAGCGTTCGATCTGCGTGTCACTGCTTTCCCCGATGGAACCACGGACCACGGGAACCGTAAATCCGGCCACTGTTGTCGGATCCTGTGGGGGGCGGACGTCGCGGCATACTACCTCGGTTTCCGGCTCTTCCGACCAGGGCTCGGAAGGCACGAGCTCGAAATTTTCAAACGGGGAACCGTTGGACGAACAGGCAATCGATGAAAAGGTATTTAGTCTTGCAGCCTTTTGACATGAAGGCTACCTCCTTCTCAAAAAATTGACGGCAATACGGGTCCATATCGCTTGGGCGTCTGACGTTTTAGCGAATCGACGTTTTAGCAAATAACGGCGGCGCGCGTTAGCCCCCAAACGTCGGACTCGAAGTGTTTTGCTCCGATTCTTATGCGCTACGTTCCAAACCTAATGACGGAGGAAGGGCCTGTTGGTGCGGGTCAAGATTAAAGAAAGAATAAATATGTAGGACATAGGACAACACAACCATAAAAGATATGGCTGTGTTGTCCTAATTTCTTTTATCTTGTTCTAGAGCTGTGGTGGTGTGTTGGAAGAAGCGAACTTTCAGAGGTTTGGCCTTCTTTGGGAAGGCGATAAAAGGACTACCTTCTGTCCTTTTACCGTGCTAATGAACGTTGATAAATACAATGCCTGGTTCACGCGGTGTGCATCTTGCATTTCAAGCGACCTTGGCATCACGCTGATACGACAGCAATGACAGAGTCGCCAGAACAACTCTTTGTCCTATGCAACAAGAGAAGCAATGCAATGTGCACCTAATTCCTTCAGCCGCTACAAGTCGCGGCTTTCCCTGCGGTCCCGTCATTGCTGCCGCTCTTGTTGCTCTGGACGTAACCACCGCAACTTCCCTCGCTCTAGTTTGATGGCTATCGCACCAGCCGCTGACAACATGTAATTACGGAGGCCGCAAGGGACAACCGGAAATTGCGAAAGGACTGCTTTCATCCAGTCCAGTGTTTTCCCGTTAGGTGCCGTCTGTGTCGCTGGAGTCGCGAATATATGCCTGTGCATGGTGTTGGGAATGACGCCCCTGGAGGGCCATTAAGAGACGTGGTCGTACCTTCCCTAAGACACGGAATGCACTAACACAGAAATACCATGTCCACAGATCGAAGCACTGCACCGGCAGCAAGCCAAGCCACCCATCAAGGAGCCCAAGCGCGTCAAGCCGTCCGACTTTGGGAGGCTCTCCAAAAACGCCTGCAGTGAAGGCATGACGAAGCTACTGTTCTCCCTCGCTAAGATCCAAGTGGACGACATCCCCGAGCGTGTTCCGAACGAAACTGATCGCCTTGTCCACTCCATATCGGCGTCCCTGGACGCCCTTTTTCGGCTCCAGAAAAGCGCCGAGACTCTACGCGAGCTCACCGAGTCATCTTCCACGCGTCACGAAGACTTCATGCGTCGGCTGGATGAACTCGTATTTGCGCTTCCGTGCTACCTCGAAAACTAGCCGTCCGTGCGAGCAGGTCTAGTTGCTTTCGGTTTCCTTCGTGCCGTCTGCAAACGGTTGAGGACTTGCGCCTTCTGGCTGGTTCGCACATTTGTGTTTAATTGCGACACACTCCGTTATGACTAGGGATGCCGCAAACCTGCCAGGTTCGAGTTTCGTTGACTTTTCCAAACTTTTATCGCAAGGTTCGACAAAGGTTCCTCAAAAGTTAGACTTTTATACGCATATGTGCGAAAATCTGAAAACGAGCCGACGCCACTTGGCAAAGGAAAAGGGCCACATTTGTCGAAGTCAACAGACTAATTAAAGCTTTAAGGGAGCACTAACACCCCAAAGGTCGTTTCTTTTTTGTCTAAAACGATACAAGTTGTAATCATAGACACACAAAAAAAAAAAAAATCAAAGCGTAAAAAAAAAAAAAAAAATTTTCCCACATGCTCACTCTTTTTTACCTTTGCCACCCTCCTTTTTTTTTATTTGTGGCGTAATCGATTGTGAAATTTAGGACCTTTGTAAGCAACATTTTTATGATATTTATTTAAAAGAAAAAAAACATTTTTTGACACTTTCGAAATATTGAAAATTGGAGTCCGGAGTGATGTCGCCTCCTGGCCATCCTGGCTTTTTATCCTCGCTCAGAAAATATGGCGGCACCCGTAACAGTGAGGATGATCGGGCAACAGGACGAAGTTGTCTATGTATGCTAGGCTTGCCTCCAGCCTTGGACGTTTCGCTTCGTGTGATGTGACCTGCTGAGGAAAGTTTGTCGGAACAACACCACACCTCAACTGTGGTACCATTTGAACTCCCAACGGTCTAGAGACGCTTGGGCTGACCTAATAACCCTCGTTGACAAAGCGTCGAGAACAAATAAAGGATTTTGATCCTTTATTTGCTCTCGTGCCCCTCACGTCGTTCACAAAAGTCCACTGTGCGTCCTCTTCGACCTCGCACCGTTTTAAAGAATTTGGGATCGCTGAAAGGGCCCTAAAAGAACTTCAAATTCGAAAGTGAAGCGTCGTATGCTCACAGCAATAGGCGGCACGGCATGCACAGAGAAGTGCAGTTGATCATGGGTGAACATGACACTTGCTGTTCGGGTCAAGAGAAAAACTCGAGTTACAGGACGACTCAATTTTTGACGTCGCTGCACTGGCGCGGATCACGCTGGAACTTCAAATTGGGCTTTTGGAAATTGTTTTATTATTTCACAAATACTGAGTTCCCAAGTTTAGAATTTGGAGAGTAATGTCCAGGCATCTTTTTCGATTATAAGGGGTGACGTTGCAGTTTGTTGCTGGTTTGCAGGGAGGCCACCGCGCATATTTTTGGCGCTAACTGAGGGGTCACTTGGGAAGTGGCTCTGCGTACCATGTCAGAGACCGTTCGGCACTGCTTCCTCATCTTTCAGCGATCTAGCGCTCAATGGTTCAATTGAGGAATTGACAGGCTTTCTAGAATAAATTGAGACTATGCCCCAACGAGCTGATCTAAGCTCCGTGTGAATTCTGGCTCTTCAGTCATTGGGCATTCCAGTTTTAGTAGAGCCAAATCGACCCAAATTTGACGAGGTGCAGCTACACTGGTTTACATTGTATGCAAGAGATTTGGCCAGCGCAGCACCACCGCTAGACTGGGATCTTTAATGTGCATCACGTCGTAGTCGTACAGGACCGCATGCCTGCACGATTTTCGTCCAGATTGAAAAGGGCAGAGGTGGGGATTGAACCCAGGATCCCCGAGTTCCGTAGCGCGACCTTAGGCTACTCATGCTCCAAGCTGTGGTGCACTAATGTGCCTGGCCACGGACCCCTCTCCCTCTCAGTAAAGCCCCTGAATCGGAAAGGTAATGACATCTCCCTTCTCTGGGACGCACATTTTTCTTTTCTTCTTTATTTTTGCTTTCTCACAGTTGCCCACCATCATGATTGCAGCTTGCTCCAAGACACTGGGCAGCATTTCTACACTCGGTTAAATCGTAAGGCAGAGCGCAGTCGAAGGCTAGACGACGCGCAGACGTGTGCACACTGACCAAAAGCGCATTGTCATGGTGCACTTTGTGGCTTGCTTGGATGAGACGGGAAGAAAGATGCCGAGAATCGTAACAATGTACTTCTAGCGTTTCTTGATCGGGACCGTTGACTCATAGCCTCCGTCCTGCTTCGTAGGCATACCTAGTAGATGTTCCCTCCCTGAACTATCTCGTCCCCCTTTGCACGTGTCCTTATATTCATTTTTTTACTCACACACCCGCTCGCTGTACCCATTGTCTCAAGAGGGCAAACGTTGCTCTTCAAAGAATTTCATTCCTTTCCCGTATAGAGGGACTTTAGATTTTGGCTGTCTCTATGCACATTTTTACCTACACAGATTACAAACTTCGTGGATACGCAGATTACAAACGAGACACGGTAATACTCTCATGTTCCACAACTTTACTTGACAATGTTAACATGCCGATCCAGAGTCGCTCGAGCTAAAACATGGCATCCTTGTCCTCTTCCATTAAAAAGTGCAGCGTCACCGGTCCTTCGGAGGTCACCACAACCTCGTGGTGCTTAATCATCAGTATGGAGCCGAGACCGTAGGCCAGCGTTGGTATTCCTGCGATAAAACGAACCACAGGATGAATGCTCGCAATGCAGCAATGGCGCGACCGAAATTGCTGGGGACATGGATCGTGGGTGTGTAGTTCGATGACAAATTCCTTGTAAGTATGTATAGTGCCCAGAAAAAATCTCCAACTGATGTGCCTACGGTCCTCTACCACCCGTGCATCGAAAAGGGTCCCGAAGGGATAACGAATTGTGTCGCGGGAGCCAGTGTGTCATGCCATGGCCACCAATCCAACCATGGTCATGCTATCAAATGTTGCAATCCTGGCGCCCGGGCGTAGAAATGCTGGCGAAAAAGGTGACCGGGTGCGGGGGTTGCTGTTGTCGTGCCCGCTCTGGTTCTGTCGACCGTCTGGCTGCAGAGCAACCTACGGCTGAACCGATTTCTGCCACTTTACCACTGCCAGAATTGCAGCGGCATCGACAATTCTTGACGTCATCGGGCGGAAATCAGGGGACCACTCTTGAGTGCGTGGTAGACAAGGAGACGCACTCCGGGGGTCCAATTTTGGTTGAGGCGAGAGAGTTCTCGTCTGCTGATTGGACGTGACGCTACGGCTCGAACGCAATCAAGCGACAAGGAATTTTTTGACCACCTGCGAGTTCACGATGGGGCAAAAATTTGGTGAGAACGTCTCGCCAATGTGCAAGTAGTGGGAAAGGTCCCGCAGCCTCCAACGTGCTCGTCCTTGGCACTCGTTTGCCCGCCACTTGAAGTCACCTTGTGTACAACAAGAGAACGACTTGAGATTTGTAAACAAAACCTTGAGTTGTGAATGGCTTCCTACGTGAAATGGCAGACGGTAAAAATTTCAGTTTGCGCCCAATCTCACTTCGCCGCGGCGCTCGGTTTGTAGTAGACAATCTATTTTTAGAGCGCAGCTCTTAGGGGCCCGTTCCCGGCTTGAGCGGCGTCACCAAGGTCATCCCAAGGTCACGTGACCCTCAAGGTCATGTGACCCCTCCCAAGGTCATCTGAAGGTCACGTGGGGTCATCTTGGGATCACGTGACCCCTCCCAAGGTCATCTCAAGGTCACGTGACCCCCAAGGTCACGTGGGGGTCACGTGACCTTGAGGTGACCCCCATGTCACGCCTCCCCGAGGTCACGTGACCCCCCCCCCCCCCCCCCGGAGCATATTAAAGAATGAGGGGAGGAGGAGGAGAAGGAGGAGGGGTCTACCCTCCCCTCAGTACCCTTCACTCCTCCTCCTCAAGAGCTGCGCTCCGATTCGGCGTTGCAGGGAGTTGTAAACGGCTTTCACTTTTTTTTTTTCGATCTGTTAGCAGACGGCGTGTGGCATTTTCTCGTTTATTTTTGTCGGCAAATAATGCTTCATAGCAGACAAACCATCTACGAACACTATTTTCACTCATTATGAGGTAGGCAAATTAGATCTCACAGTGACAAAAAACCGGACACCGGGCACCATAGTGAGAGTCCATTATGTGTGAGACCTTGTGTGCGTGTGTTCCAAAGCAGCTTGAATACGACTGCTTAAAACTGCATGAGAACAGTCTACCTTGGAGGTTGGCAACACTAGTCCATGCTGTAGTTGAGAAATTTAGCCAGTGCACCTCAACTGCTAACCTGGGGTGCTTTTAACGCGTGTCATGCAGTTGGGATTACACGAGAACATATCGGTACAATACTACTCGTCCAGATCAAAGCAGGCAGGGGGAGGGATTGAGCCTTGACGTTTGCTCCACGTCCTCCAAGCTGCAGGGTGCCAACATAGCCTACCACTATATATCATACGGGACAGCATACAGAGGATGACATGCACACAAGCGTGTTTCTCTTGTGTGTTTTCTTGGAGAGCGGGAAGTTAGTCTGTTTATGTCAAGAAAGGCAGGACAGCTCGTCCCAAAAAGCCCTTCACTCTTTCCATTTTAGTGTAGCAAATACTGGAGAGGAGAAAGCCAGCAATCATGGCGAGCAGAGGGCACTCTGGGAGAGGCTTCCTCTGCTTTTCTTAGCCTGCAATATGGATTATAGTCAGCCCCACTAACACATCTATAATATCTCCACTGTAAATAAGAAATCTGGCTAGTGCAGTACCACCGCTAGCCTGGGGTCTCTAATGTGCGCCATGCAGTAGTGATACACAACCGCACCCTGGTACAATGCTCATCCAGAGTGAAATGGGCAGAGGTAGGGATTGAACCCAGGATCTCTGGGCCCTGCAGTGCAAGCTCTCGCTCCACGTGCTTTGAGCTGTGGCTCATTAACACGCTCGGCTACTAATCTCCACCTGGATGTGCGTGTCATCCTCTGCCGTTGTCCTATCTCGGGACCTTGTGCATATTGTCTAAGGAAGCAACCCTCCAATACAGGTCCACAGTTCCAAGTTCAACTATTCTGCTGCACTCGCGGTCGACTGACCTAGGTTGAGCAGCTTGATGAAGCCGAAGAACGCATTCTCCAGGGACAGGTCTCTGTGGGGCCTCCTGGAACAGTGGTACTTGATGAAAGGGTAGCAGCCGGTCCGGAGCACATGGTAGTTGACCTCGTCCACCGTCCAGTTGAAGTGGGACATCCCGAACTGGTCGTTGGAGACCGATGAGTAGCGGACAAAGTATGAGGTCCAGTGGGGTTTCTTCCGCTGGCGCAGGTGGCAGGTCAGCACGTGGGAGGCGGCGGGTTTCCGTCTGCCACCGCGATGGCCCAGCACGGACCTCAGAATCGTGACAGGCCCATACCTTGGCGTTTGCATGTGTGGGTGCAGGCTGTCCTGTCCCAAAGGAAGACAAAAAGTGACAAATGATGTAGTAGGAAGGACTAGTGCAGAGCGCAAGTTCGTCTGCTTCTTTTGCAAGGGTTGCGGTGCCATCAGAACGCGGAGCTGATTAAAGGACAGTGGGTGTGGCACGTGTTATCCCTTTTGGCTAACACTAAACTGGGCCAGCTCATATTGCCTCCGACTACCCTTTAGACACTAGTTGATAAACCTCCCTGTGTAGGGTGTCTACTAATCCGTGTCAACTTCCACCAAGTATGATTGTGGACAGCATTTTATAAATGTGCAACCAAGAGTGCATGCGTCAGGAGAAAATGTTGTCATGGTGCAAGCACCGGTTGAACCAAAGGTAGGGACGAGAAAAATGGGCGACCTTATGGAGGATTGTAAGCAATTATGTAATGTTATGTGGCCTTTCCAATGCTGCTGACCACAATATATGAGGTGCATATGGTATCTCTGCAAGCTGTACTAGCTATGTTCATGAGCATTTATAGCTGATCTCTTCTGCAACGTTGTCCTTCCTGAGTGAAGACAGGTGCATTCAACTGACCGATGTTGCAAGACTGCAAAAGTCACATAATCACCTTGGGCGCTAACCCAGTATATTTCTCAGTACTGTTCAAGAAAGTGAAATCTTTGACAATGTTATTCAGAAAAACAAACTGTTTTTAAGTCAGCTTGCTAGCAAACAAACTGCACAATTTATGCGTTGCACCCCTGCCTGCGTTCTGAGCACTTGTGATATTTCTATGCCATTCACAGCTTCACGTTTAGGTGTTCCACAGCAAGAGCTAGAAGCTCCAGCTCAATCAGCTTAATCAGCTACTCCTGCCATGCATTAGTTTGTGCAGCCAAGTTCTTTTCAATGTCAAACAAACTGTAGGAGTGGTATGATGAAGCAACAAACAAATTCTGTTGGCCACAAGGTAATCAAGTGTCTCAAAAGCATATGCACAGCACAGATAGGTCATTAACACTGACAAAACACACCGTCGACACACACTACGAAAACTCTCTGCAGTTGTTTATTTCCTCACAATATCGCCACATCACAAGCAGTCCCTTTCAAATGGAGAACACAGCCTGAGCGGAGTCCCACCAACGACCACACTCTTCCCAACAGTTTCCCCTGCCTGGAGCCTCGAGCAGCCAAACTTGGGCGACGTCCCACCAGTCTGCATGTAACCGTAGCACAGCGTCCTGGTTGTGTGGGCCCATAGCACGTCGCAGACCGCACTCTCTGCATCTGCTTTCAGTGTCAGGACTCCTCCCAGCTTCTCACTGACATCCTGCAGGAACGGAGAGTCCAGGAACCCAGCCCTGAAGCATCCATGCAAGGCCGTGGCCCCGTCTTCTGCGGACAAGAGAGCGTCTGCACATCGCCGTGCCAGCATTGTCTTGATGAGGTGCTCGCCTCCACCCGATGTGGATACGGCGACTGCACTGCCATCGGCAGAGTTCTCGGCCCAACAGCCGCAGCCGTAGACGCCAGCCTGTCCGACCCGTCCGCTGTGCTTCATCCAAATACCCCCACTGGACACCGCGGCAGCGACATTTCCGGACTTGTCCAAGCAGACGGCTCCCACCGTGTCCAGGAGGCATCCACTGTGTTCAGAACAGTCATCATCCTTGCCTTCGAGACCACAGGGGGCGTCCAACCCTTTGGCACGGAGGCTCGACGCCACACGGTTGACTAGGTCCTGATCACAACCTTTGCAGAAGTTTTCGGAGTGGCATTGTACTACAGTCCCTCTGTCCTGGTTCAACGATGAGGAACTTCCTCCGGAAGCTTTTGGCAGCAGACAGTTCTCTGATAGACGCATTCTCTTTTTGTGTTTCGTGTGGCAGCGCCTGGCCTGTTCGGTGACGAGCTGCGACCCTGTGCCGACCTGCAGATGAGTTTGCGCCCAACGAAACGCGCCCTCGCCTACGAGGAAGCACGGCGGGATCCTGCCCAAGGACAGGGGACCCCGGGCCTGCGCTTCGCAGAGCGCCTTGGCGACCAGCACCGGGTTTTCAACGCGCGGGAGGGCGCCTACCGCGCCGAACTTGAGGGACTTGCCATCCATCACCGAGGCGTCGCACTCGACGTTGCCGCACATGGTAAGATTGGAGCCATAGCCAGCATTGGTCGCCGGGTCGTTTTCGAGGACGACGACCGCGCTGGACACGGCTTCGAGCGCGGTACAGTCCGGGCGTTCGAGCATTGCGACCGCCTTCCTGCAGGCCAAATGGCAGAGTCGCTTGTAGACGGTCAGTTTTTCTGGCGAGTGGTAGCCGGCACCGACGTGGACTGCCACCACTGCGTTCATGGAGTTAGGTTTGGAAAGGCCCGTGGCAACTATTGCCGGATTACAACGCTGGTCGTCCCGAACAAATTTTCAGAGTGGTCGAGGAGGACAAATGTTTAAGGTGAAGCAACCTATGGCGCTGGGTCTACCTGGTCTACCAGTCTTAAAATAACGAAGTAATAAGCCTCACAGGCGAAGTAACCAAACCTACCGTGAGCCTGACGCTTCGCTCCACTCCCGGATCAAAACCAAATTAATCGGTTTGGATTGGCTTGGCTTGTGTTTCTAATAAATAGATGTTGGTATCGGTTTCGGTGTCCAGGCTTTCTTGTGGTATAATCTTTATCAACTTGATACTTTTCCCCAATAGACATGTGCACTTAAGCTTACAAAATTTCACATTTTCCCCGTGATGGAATACATGGTATTCCAAGGTAAACATAAAATAACCTTACTAGTACACGTCGTCATTATAATAATAATAATGCTTTAATTAAAGGCAAAGGTGCAAGCGAGCTGGACAAGAATGACGAAAATAATCCCTGGAGAAGGGGAACAAGGGGGATATTCGGTTTCTAAAACCCGGGTGACAGTAACAAGGCTATGGAGGCTCACTGTGTGGCTCACTGTGTCAGTGCCGCAGGAAAAAGGCACAACTCGTCGAAAGCAAGCTTCGCCGGTCTCGCGGCGCGTTCAAAGCTTCCTTGGCACGCCAAAGCACTGCGTCTCTGTGCTCTCGCAAGTAATACTCGCAAGCTTCGATACCGATCAAGAATCGGCGCCGCGGCCATGTTTTGAAGGTGTGTCGCGTAGATGTCTTTGCATCACATATCGGCCACGGAGTTCTGTATAGTCCAGCTGTTCCGGCGAGGAAAACAATCTGTACGGCTGCCCTTATTAACCATGACTATGTTCTAATTCTACTCTATATAGATATCACTTGGCACGCTGTGGAGCAAAGATGGTTTTTGAAGGCAAATGTACAAGACGGCGAAATTGAAAATCTTTGAAGCACGGCCCACATGGTCGACTGCAATCTCTTGGCCAATCACAATTCCTTAGGGGTTCAATCACATCACCACTTTTGAACAATAGAGCCAGGGAAGCCAGGGGCATTGGAACTGTTTGTTATGAAAGGGGGGGTAGGGGGGATGTAGTTTCAGTTTCGCTTTTTCGTTTCCGGCCGCCATTACTTTCCCAAACGCTTTCTTGGCAGGGACAACTCCGATTTCAGGCTAATGCTGCTACAGCTAACCGCACTCGTCGCGATCATGCGCGCATTATGACGGGCTGCTGCGCCTACGGGTGTAAAAGTCGACCGGAGAAGGGAATAAAGCATTTCAGCATTCCCTCTGGAAAAGCAAACGAAGGTCGGAGGAAGGTATGGCTCCATCGAATCGGCCGGAAGGACTTCAACCCCACGAAAGCCGCAAAGTTATGCGAGGTATGTGCTCCGTATCAATACGGACAGCGTCTGAAATATAATATGGTAAAGCTGTTGTGACTTTAATGCTATACACCTCCTTCCACCGGGAGCGTGACCGGTGTAAGGGCGAAGCGGAAGAGCGAGCACATTCACCTTGTGATGTACCGCAGGAAAGGCTACAAGCGCGAGCTCCTTGCTCTGGGGCACATCTCGGCGGCACAAGCTCTCGTGCGTTAAGAGCAGCTCCCAACGCTATGATCTCGCGCTCCTAGCCTTCTCTGCGGTGCCGTGCAGGTAAGCGTCATTCAAAACGCCATGATCGTGACTTCACTGAGTGCGTGCGGAGAACGAGCGATCATCAAGTGTTCGCGCAGCATATGCTCAGTTTCGTACCAAGTGCGTCTTATTCAAAGCAAATCGAAAGGAAAAATAACATTTGAGATCACCCCCCCCCCCCCCCCCCCCCCATATTCGCGCCAGCAGCTTTGGTGGCGCAGATTTCATGCGCAGGGCTTTGGCAGGTCAACCTGGGAATTGCAAAATCGTGTTTTCGGTGGAATTACATGATGTTCTAGCGATTAAAATGTTATCTCTTCGAACATCACAATACATTCGATCGCAAACAAATATCTGCAAATAACGATAAGAGTGAATATATGCAATAGGTATGCCTAAAGTATATGTTTTAACCGTTTCTCAATGTATTACAGAATCACTTCAGTAGCGACCAGTTTGAACCACTCGTCTTGAAAAACCACGGAGTAAAAAAACTGAAGAAAGATGCTCTCCCAAGCATCTTTGCTCACCGCCCTCAACGCAAACAGCGTAAACCACCACTGCAGAGGACTGCAACCGTAAATGGTATGTGCAACATTGCATATCACCATTTATATTTTTTTCAGTAAGATTCATTACACCTGTTGTACAGTACAAATTCGATGCACAAACAGAGGAATGACACCCTTTAGAAACTGCAGTTTTATTTACTTGTTTTAGTCAGATACCCTTTCCAGGTTGACTGAGGCGCACCTTCCACTAGTGTCATCTCTGTTCATTCTAGGAGAGTGTGTTCTTCCGAGACCCCCCCAGCAAGGTCAGAGCACCGCACCTTCCCCGAGGCAGACAGTCGCTGGTGAGTTTCGCAGTCAGATACTCTTTCCAGTTCGACTGAGGCACACCTACCGTTAGTGTCGTCCCTGTTCATTCTAGGGGTGCGTGTCGTTCAAAGACACCCCCAGCAAGGTCCAAACGTCACATCTTCCCCGGGGCAGACAGCCGCTGGTGAGTTTCGCAGTCAGATACACTTTCTAGGTTGACTGAGGACCTACTATTAGTGTCGTCCCTATTCATTCTAGGCGTGCATGTCGTTCGAAGGCACCCCCAGCAAGGTCCAAGCGTCACACCTTGCCCGGAACAGGCAGCCGCTGGTGAGTTTCGCAGTCAGATACGCTTTCCAGGTCGACTGAGGCACACCTACCACTAGTGTCGTCTCTGTTCATTCTAGGGGTGCGTGTCATTCAAAGACCCCCCCAGCAAGGTCCAAACGTCACACCTTCGCCTGGGCAGACAGCCGCAGCAGCCGCAGCCGCTGGTGAGTTTGGCGCTCCTGCTCCTATACTCTTTTTGATCGACTGAGTCCCACTTACCACTAGTGTCTCTGTTCGTTCTAGGAGTCTGTGTTTTTCCGAGACCCCCCCAGCAATGTCAGAGCACCGTACCTTCCCCGGGGCTGACATGCGCTGGTGAGTTTTCCAGTCATATACGCTTTTCAGGTCGACTGAGGTACACCTACCATTAGTGTCGTTCCTGTTCATTCTAGGGGTGCATGTCGTTCAAAGACCCCCTCAGCAAGGTCCAAACGTTACACCTTCCCCTGAGCAAACAGCCGCAGCGACCGCAGCCACTGGTGAGTTTGGTGCTCTTGCTTCTATACTCTCTAGATGACTGAGGCCTACCTTTCACTAGTTCTGTTTATTTATTCTAGGAGTGCGCTCCCTCTTGTGGTGCCCCAAGCAAAATCCGAGTGGTGCTCTTCAAAGAATAACTCCCTCGGAGCAGACAGCCGCAGCGACCCCAGCCGCTGGTGAGCTTGGCGGTTGGTTACTCTTTCCAGGTTGTCTGAGGCACACCAACCACTAATGTCTTCTTTGTTTAATCTAGGAGTGCATGCCCTCCTGTGGCACTACCAGCCAGGTCCGAGCAGCGCTCCACAGACACCTGCTTCCCCAGCTTGGCCAGGACAGATTGCCTCAGCAACAGCAGCTGGTTAGTTGTAATTTTCCACCGCTATTTATGTTCTGGAGGAGTGCCAAGACAGTTATACGCTGTTACTTACAGCCGAGCCTATAGTCCAGCCATTAGCCACCTAACAAAAATAATAAATGTTTTTTTTGTTTTTTTTTTTCAGGCACACTGTCCAATTTTAGCATCAGAGCATACCATCAGGAGACCACCAGTCTTTCCACTGTACTATTGAAAAACGAACTGCTAGAAAAAAAACTAAAATCAGTGAAGCAAAAACTGGCATTGGTGCAACGCCAAAAGTATCAGTTGCAACGTGAAAATAACAATTTGAAATCTGGACTTAAGCGCTTTCTCGCTGCAGATCAAGTCAAGCATCTAGAAAAGTCCACTATGAAGGGGACTGCATGGAGCAAGGACACTCTCGAGAAAGCTCTTAAGATTCGTCTCTCTTGTGGCCCACGTGGTTTTAACATGGTACGGGAATTGGGCCAGCCGCTGCCTGCAGCACGGACACTTCAGCGGCATCTGCAAGGCTTCAAGTCCATGCCAGGCTTCAAGCACAAGCTGATAGATTCAGTAGCAGTCAAGGTGAGCCACACTTGCAGCTTATAAAACTCTCCTGCATCCTTCTCTTGGGTATGCATCTGAAGTCTGGGATCCCTGCAGACCTGTCTCTTCTGTGAGCTCGATGTTCAATTTCTTAAAGGGCGTATGAAACGGATCTTGGGTTGGGATAAATCATTTTAGATTGGGATTTTACTAATAGCCCATCGTTCCATGGGCCAAAAGAAAAAAGTGAAAGCCGCTTACAACTCCCTGTAACGCCGAATTGGAGCGCAGCTCTTGAGGAGGAGGAGGGAAGGGCGCTGGGGGGGGGGGGGGGGTTAGACTAACCAGGGGGGGGGTTACGTGACCTTGGGGGGTCACCTGACCCCCAATGCCGATGATGTCATCACTGACGTCACTGATGACGTCATTAGTGACGTCACTGATGACTTCACCAGTGATGATGACGATGACGATGCGAATGTCGGTGACGTCATCAGTGACGTCGCTGACGACGTCATCAGTGATGATGACGATGACGATGCGGATGCCGGTGACGACATCAATGACGTCACTGATTTCGTCATCAGTGATGATGACGATGACGATGCGGATGTCGGTAACGTCACCGGCATCCACATCGTCATCGTCATCATCACCGATGACGTCACCGGCATCCACATCGTCATCGTCATCATCACTGATGACGTCACCGGCATCCACATCGTCATCATCACTGATGACGTCACCGGCATCCGCATCGTCATCGTCATCATCACTGATGACGTCATCACTGATGACGTCACCGGCATCCACATCGTCATCATCACTGATGACGTCACCGGCATCCACATCGTCATCGTCACTGATGACGTCATCATCATTGATGTCATCATCACTGATGACGTCACCGGCATCCACATCGTCATCGTCATCATCACTGATGACGTCACCAGCATCCACATCGTCATCGTCATCATCACTTATGACGTCACCGGCATCCGCATCGTCATCGTCATCACTGATGATGACGATGACGATGTGGATGCCGGTGACGTCATCAGTGTCGATGACATCGGGGGGGGTCACGCGACATCGGCGGGGGTCACGTGACCTCGGGGGGTCACGTGACCTCGGGGGGGTCACGTGACCTCGAGGAGGGGGTCACGTGACCTCAGGGGAGTCACGTGACCTCGAGGAGGGGGTCACGTGACCTCAGGGGAGTCACGTGACTTCGGGGAGTCA
Organism: Ixodes scapularis; assembly: GCF_016920785.2. Taxonomy (NCBI): domain Eukaryota; kingdom Metazoa; phylum Arthropoda; class Arachnida; order Ixodida; family Ixodidae; genus Ixodes; species Ixodes scapularis. The sequence goes on along the minus strand of NW_024609879.1, from coordinate 141,790,836 downwards.
CGTGACCTCGGGGGGGGGGTCACGTGCCTCCCCACGAAGTCACGTGACCCCGGTGGGGGGCTCGCGCGGTGCATTATGGGATATTTCCCATGATGCACCGCACGGTTACGCCGACGGCGACGGCGACGGCGACGCCGCTCAAGCCGGAAACGGGCCCCTAAGAGCTGTGCTCTAAAAAGGTAGAAAGTCAAAAGCCTGACTTTCAGTGCGAAAATTTGAAAACACAGCGGACTATTTCGTACCTCCTCTCCTTCGTAAGCTCTCTGCCTTTTCACTGTGATACATCCGCGGTCCCAAAAGCGCGTCATCGGGTCTAAACGCACGTCACACGATACCGGACCTCACTTATTCCCTTCACGCCTATACTGACGCTGTGGTGGAAGCTACGCGCTTGCCGGACCAATCAGCCGCCTCCCTCTCATCATCTGACCTCATTCTGTGCGCGTGACTATGCGCGAAGGAGCGTGATCACGTGTCAAGTCTGGCTGGCCCAACGAGCACGTAGCTTCCACCGCACTGTCAGCTTTGGGGTAACTGGGTTAGGAAAAGCAACTTTTGTCTGAATTTTGAGTGACGGGCTAATCTTCTAGGGCGACAATGGCTCTGTCCGGGTGCAGAAACCAGGTTCCGAGCAAGAGGGGCCTCCCTTCTTTTCGTCTTCTTAGACTGTTTGGTGGAATGCGCAATTTATGAGTTGAGGAGGAAAGCTAAACAGGAAAAAGTTGGAAAAGCATTTCATGACTCCTTTAAGGTTCGTATAATTTATTCATTAACTATACTCCACCAGCTCGCGTGTGTAATAACATTTCCGTAAACAAAGGGATTACAATTCAACAAGCCTTCTTCATTCACTCAAGAGGGGTAAATGCAATAAGAGCATCTATAGATTTATTTCAACAGTCATCTTTTTTTTGTGCAGGCGAGGGTTATGCCTGCACAAAAATTATCATTTATAAGCTTCTATTTCTTTCAGTAATTTCTTCAGTTTTGAAGAGGCTTTAAAAGTATGTTAGGAAAGATAGTTTAATATGTCTTTTTTAAAGCTCTAATATAATTTGTTCCTTATGATTTCATTTAAAACATGCAAACAACTATGGTAATACAAAGTTGGAGAATTATCATCACTAGTGTTTATTGCTAGCATGTTTAATTAGCAAGTTATAAAATGAAAATAGTATAAAATCAATAAAAAATTCTAGCTACTCGAGAAATCCTTGTAAATTGACATTGATTGAGGGGTGAAGCATATGGTACTGTCAAAGTCACGAGTTTCGAGAGTCAGCATAACTTACGAATTCGCCGCCAATCCCTCCAAACCAAATGGCGTTAAATGAAAAAAAAAAAAAAAAAAAAAAAGATATGGAAGTTATTGTTGTTTTTTTTACTTACAAAGCTTTCCAGAACATTCATTTCCTTTCATTTTTATGTGCCGTCGTTTTGCCCATCTCAGTCTTTCCAGTTCGTAAGAACGCCCACCCGCTTGCAAGTCTGCTCACTGCAACATGTTTCGTTGGCATTGGAAAACCGGTGTAACACTAGTGAGGGAGTTTTAGTATTGCGTATACGAGCGAACACAAGCACTGTGTGCTTAAAGGGAAGCTACGGAGCTTCTTGGAAAAAATGAGTTAGAAGTGAATTCTAGTGTATTTTTACCCCGTGAACCCGAATACCCAAACCATTTGCTGCGTAAGTATTGTTAAACGTGAGAAAAACGCAAAAGACAGTCGCTGTCCGTGACGTCATCGACGGCTCTTTTGGCTGCCCAAGGCTAGGGAGGCGGGGCTTCAGTCCTATTTTGAAAATGCTCGTATGGCTCTCCGGCGCGTCGCATTGAAATACAATTTTGATATCTGTTAATCTAAAGGCCAAATGAACGTAATTCAAGCGTTTTTTCTCAAATGTAGAAGTGCCCCATCTTCCCTTTAAGTTAGCATGGCGTGTTTCACATTGCACGTGCGGGGAGCCCGAAATTGCGACTTTGGTTGGCGCATGGCGGCGACTCATGTGCACAACAGCACGCAACTCTAACGCAAATGTGCAGCGCTTGTACACGCTACACTACTACTCTGTAGTGAAGCACAATCCAATTCTGGCTATAGCACTCCATTGGGACAGTGAGGAGTGTTGTTTGCATTCAGAAATGGCTGTTGGCAAGCAATGGTTGCCAGCAGTTTCACCGTACCCGCTGAGCAGCAGAACCGGGGACTCTCCCTAGAGCGCTTCCCGTTTCCGCTGCGCGAGGGTGCAAAGAAAAGAAGTCACGCGACCGCCACCAACAGAAAAGCGTGACGCAAAGAAACGACGTCACTGGAGCATCAAGTGACTCGCCTGTTGATTCTGTGCAAATAGCAACTCCCTAGAATACACTGCAGTTACCATACCAGCCGTGGGGCGTGTCGAATGACGGAAGGCCAGTCGTGGGCCGTGTTCCCAAAGTTACTCGGTCTCACTCTAGGGTAAAGGTTCTGTACCTTGGCGTTCGAAAACCTACCCACGTCCAGCATTGCTCGCATTGCTCTATCTGTTTGATCACGTGACATGATCCGCCGGAGTAACTCGGATTCATTCAAGTAAGGTTTGGCACTGGCGAGTTGGGAAGGGGGTTGGGCTACCGCTCGTGCAAGCAGCGTCTATTAGCAGTTAATCCATAGCATCTTCGATCAACTCGCACTGGAATCGCCCTGAAAGCAGGACAGTGCACAGTGTTCCTCGGTCGTGCAGCGCGGAGTCGGTGCAACATCGAGGGCAAACTGCGCCGTGTTGGTCCTCCGTGACGAGTGCCACCGTATGTCATCTCACTCTTTTTTTTTTTTGCGTTTATTTGCGCACAGTGCTTGTCTGCTGTCATTTTCTTCTGGTTTCTTTACTCGCTGATTTGGCGGTCCCACACAAATAAACATTGTGGACATGATTGTCGATGGGTTCACGAAGCGGGTGACAATTCCACATGTATATTTGGCCATCATTGTTCGTTCAAGAAAAAAAAAAAACACCGGATAACAGTTGTACCTTGGTGACGTCGAAACAAAGAATTAAGCTCGTTGCCCTCATTGTCAGATGAGCTGAGGGATTCATAGAGTGCCGCTGTGATGCTTCTTCGTGTTCGCAAGGTTGCTTGCCATCTCGATAGACTGCGCGTCTGCTATTCCAGCCATCTCCTCGATTCACACTCCTGGCCACAATGCCTGATAAGACTGCACCCCAGCGCGCCGTCAATTTTCGTGCATGCTGGGGCAACGAAAGGGCAGACCGGTAGATTTGAATGAAGACGACGGGGCACACCTCATGGCCTCAGTGTGCACCGGTGCGGACAATCGACGCTGACATAAACAAGTAATGGTGGAACTTGTGGCCGAGATAACTTCCGGTTGACCAGATTCTTGTGTATGTTTCAAGGAGCAAGAATGGGCTGTGTGTCTTTTAAGTTTTTCTCGGCAGAAAGTCAGAAAAGGTATGTCCCAAACTGAATGTAAGATAGATCGGTGTGCGACGTCTCAGTTGAGAAGTTGCCTGACTGACTTTTTTCCCTGTCCCTTCTACTTTTAGTAGTTTCAGAATTTTCTCACCCTATCTCAGGTGGTTTAACAAAATGGTAAACTTACACCAGCTCACGTGCGCACGCTCTGTGATTTCGTTAATTGTTTCGTGTTTTTTGTGCATGGGAGAGCGTGTGTGAGAACATCACTTCATCAACTGCGCGGTGTTGCCGTCATAAGTGTTCTAGCTGGCCAAAGTGAAACTATGCTACGCCTGTTGGACATAGTTGATGGAGGGTGCGAAAAATCATGCCACCCGATCGTGCCCAGGAAAAAGCGAGCAGTGCGTTTTTGCCCCGCTCGTTCCACGCAAAAATCAAGCAGTGTTTTTTCGACGACTAGCGGTGATGTCGGGATTGTGACAATGTCGACCTACCGCGCTAAGCACGTGAATGATATTAACGTGGATACAGGTGTAGACGCGGACGTCAAAGGACTATTTTGAATTCTAGAACTCGGGTGACAAGGTAGGAAAACTAGTTTTGCGTCCAACTTGTTACGATCGTGCGACATCGCATGGGGACATATCGTATTTGTTCGAACAGTTTGTTTGGTCAAACACACAAGTGCTGTTGTGTTTGACGACGTGGGCGAGTAGTAAAATCGAAAGGATGGGCACCAATGGTTTGTGCTTCACGTTTTGCTCTAGCCGTGTTATGAACAGACGCTTGATTGCATGCCGAAAAGAAAAAAATCTGGCTCTCAAACTTCGAAATTGATGTATCTAAAATTGACGTAGAACCGAAACCCCAGGTTCGGTTTCACGCGAAAAGATCTCTCCCATTCTGAAATCCTCTGCTGACACAAACTGTTCCAAAAGAAAAAAAAAAAAAAAAATTATTTTGTTTTGTGAGTTTGTGGCTTTTTGTTGAGTTTGTTCAGGACAGACATGTAAACCGTCTGTTCAGACGCTCGCATGCGTACGAAAATTAACGTCAGCAAGCGCTATTCTTCTTTAAAATATAAAAAAAAAAAACGAAAAAAAAAACCGATGAAACTATTATTTTATTAATGAAATATTTTATGCAGTATCAAGGGGACTGTGTTATAAAAACCTAAAACCTGCGCTGAAATAGTTATATTTGGTCGAATAGTAATTTTTCAGTCAATCTTTATTTGCATAACAACTCAAGTGTGATTCGTTTGATCAAGTGTTTTCGCTGTCCAAATCGACGTGCGCGCGCGTGACAGAGACTGTTCGTTTTCGGCGGCCGCGGCTCGCTTCATGTTTAATTTCGCGGAGATCTGCCACAGCAAAGTTGCCCACTCAATAGCGAAGCCTTACTGCACTTCAATAAGCCAGAGGACGCGGAAAAGATAACAAAAGGCCGATTTAATTGCTGAGCACACGAAGCATAGCTGTGATGCTGCCTTTTAGAAAACATGCACACAAAACCCGAACCGGAAGTGTTCTCGGCTCCCTTTCATGGCGGCCGGAAGTGGCCCGAATAAAGGAGGTTGCCAGTTGCTACACTGATATTACATGTTAGCGCATGTTAGTGCTTTCATCGAGTGTTGCGAAAATATATTAAAAAAAATTGCGTCACTAGAACTACAGCCTTTGTACTAGAACTAGGATTCTGGTTCGACATACAACGAAACTGGTGGAGCTAAACATTCTACTCAGGTCAGTGATTCATCCGTGGAACATTCTCGAACTTTCGAGGTACAATCACGTCCAGTCTGGAAACACTGTAAAGCCCGCAAGAAAAGTTGAGAAGTTAAAAGCTCAATCGACGGGTGGCAGCGCGAGTGCTGTAGCAAGCACCATTCTAGAGAATTCTGCAAGCATGGCCGGAGACAGTCACGAACAGGTGAGAAAAACGCGATGCGTGCACGATATTTACGGATTCCTAAGGCGCCCTGCGATATAATTTGGTCACACAAGCTCGTAAGCTGTCTGCGAAGTCAGTGTAAGCGTAGAGCACGTCGATCGAATTACGTTGTGGGTCTCTTGACGCGGGCGGCACTGAATGGCAGCGTGCCGGGTTGTGCATTGTTTCCAATATCTCGCGGCTAGATTTAATTCTCTTCACTCTGTGTGCTCTTCTTTCATACCCAATTGCCTCTCCAAACTTCCGTGATTTTAGCTAATGAACACAACGGAGTCGCTGGCTTTTTAACCGAGTTATCGGCAGCCGATGATCGCTATTTTTTAGGCTTATTAGCGTCTCGAAAAAGAAGAGAAAAAATCGCACATGAAACGAAACTTTGGCGCTTTTACTTCGTTGTTGCCGGTCAAGTTGACAAGAAAATTGTGTATACGCCTATTAGATAACCGCCGATTCCTGCATTACAATACCCCCCCCCCCCCCCCTCCCTTTTTTGTGCGTAAAAACAATGCAGTCAATGTACCTTTCTTTTTTACCACGCTGGTTCTCTCATTATTTCGCAGTTAAGCCCGGTTCGCACGGCCCCGTCTTCTTGCGTTGCGTTGAGTTACGAGAACTTGCGTCTGCTTAGAATGTCGGGAATCGCCGGGACATCCGTTCTTCCTCTGAAGCGTTGCAACCAATGCTTTGCACGCGATGGAAGCACAGATGCACCGGTGAGTCGTGACCTGACGTGAGAAAACGTAAGCAAATGGTCCTGTGTGAATGGGTCGACGCCGCCAAAGCACGGCGGAAGGCAAGGAGCGCGTGCTGGGGGCATGGCATCCCAAAAAACGGCTTGTCATTCTCAAATTTCGGGGACTGTTGAAGTGTCGCCTCTGATCATTGTGACTCGGTTTTACACATGCAACCGCATTTGTTTTCTTGGAATACTATGTCCCTCAGTATCAAACTTTTAACTTATCGAACACGCACACAGACTATATTACATTTACAGTCGGCGGCAAAAGTTTGCGGGGCACGGGAGCGCCATCTGAAATGACCGGCTGCACTGTCTGGGTCGCTAAACTTGTCAAACACAAAGTTGGGGCCGAAGTTTGCAGAGCGTGCTGATTGGACTCGCAACGATGGCGTCACGCGGGGCGAGATGTCAAGTCATCAAAACTCACTTGGTGCTCAAATTCAAGTGAGATTGAGGAACACAAAGTCTCAGTGAGCTTCAACAGAGCGCACGTAAGCAACACTGTGCGGCCAGCCGATTGAACGGCTGCACTGATGATGTTGACCCCACGTGTCCCTACATCCCTGTGCCGCACTAAAGTTAATGCTGTCTAGGTTGGCCCTAGTCGGGCTGTGAATATTCTGCAATTTCTCGTCGCACCAGGGCCGTAACCAGGGGGGGGGTTAGGGGGTTCTGACCCCCCCCCCCCCCCCCCCCCCGAAATTTTTTTCTGGGTACGGCCCTGGTCGGTGTACTTGCAGCCAGCCGATTTTAATCTCCACTTCTGCGCACGCGCAGTGGCACCGGTCGGCTACCGGGTACCATACCGGGACCGGTTCTTCGGTTTGCTATAACTCTCCATTATATGCCACCGATGCACATGATTCATAAGCAAAAATAAGACAAAATGGCCGCCGTTGTCCTCGAAACTCCCCCCCCCTCCCGAAATTTTTTTCTGGGTACGGCCCTGCGTCGCACAATGATTGTTTGTGGAAGTTATCGGTGGCGACAAAGCAATGTTTCGCAACTTCGGGAAGAAATTATTTGAGGCAAAAATCTTCGCTTCGGGATTGAGGCGAAGATTGAACTTCGTGATATTCTGGAGCTGCATGCATGTACGTGGTCTTTGAGCTCATTTTCTGCCACTGTCAACAATTTAAGTGGAGCCACCGAGAGGCGGTGGGGATAGTAACATTGGTGGTGTTTGAGAAGTGAGGGGAATTAGTAAGTAAAAAGCCGAGGGAAGGGAAATAAAAAGGGGGTAAGCCCAACTCACACAAAATTCGCAGTCAGGAAGTGCTATAGAAAATGTTTGGGCAGAAGGGGAGGGGGATGGCTAGTGAAGAAGGGGGGCATCCTTTTTCCCAATTTTTTTATTGTACCTTTCTGAAACGTCTAGGCAATATATAGAAGATCATGGTCTGAGGCTGAGCCAACCCCCCCCCCCCCCCCTCTTTGCCCCCTCTTTCCACTCCACTTTGGAGAGAGGGGGGGGTAAATTGCCCCCCTCCCTGTCCCCCTGTTTCTGTTTCAACGTACCTGCTTAGGAATGTTCCAACTGAGCGAAGCAGCGTGCAATCTTCGGAAAAATGGCTTTAGAGGTTCTGGAATTCATACAGTTCATATTCCATGAAATAAAAAGCGGCCATGCCAGGCCCAAGCATGAGGCTTGTGCCAGGGCTTGTAGTGTGCAGGCATGTGCAGTGAAGTTTTCTTACACTTCCTACCCTTGATGTCAGACTCGGGGTTATCAGCTCTGAACGACAAATTCAATGGTGCGTGTTTGAATTGGCGGTGTCAAGTTTGATGGTTTACTATATAGTTTGCAAATCCGGTCTCACGGCGATGCCATCTTCCTCTGTGAGGTGCGCACTTGGGCGTGGCCATAATCCGATTACGACGCCTTAGCAAGGCTTTGTAATCGGATTATGACTCGTCCAAGCGCACCCCACTCGAGCGAGATGCAGCGCCCTGAAGCCAGACTTGCAAACGTGTGTAGAGCTTGAAGTCATTGTGTTCTTAAAACATCACTGTTGATATTGACATCCTGACACTACCCTTATTTACACGTTGCAGAGTATGTCGGATAAACTCAAGTTCACACAGAAACAATAAAACACTGAAATAGACAAAAAAACAAAGTTCTTTTAAAAAAAACTGAGTGTCTGTCCTTCGCCGATTTCAGTGTGCAATTTTTTCTTCTGTGTGAACCATTGCTCTTGTTTACGTTGATGAAAGCACAACTTATCCCAGTTTGACTAATTTTGGAAAGGTGGCCACAGCGATGTTCTTGGTAGCTTACGTGGCCAGTAGTTAGTACTTAGAAAAATAAAACAAACGATTTTATCCCGTCGAGGGGGGTGGAACTGTCCAGATGTGAACTTCACCCGTGGGTGAGCAGTGCTACTTGGCTGGTTCTGACCTAGCCACCTCGTGCTACACTTCGATCAGATCCAAAAGGCTGAGGGAAAGGAAAGGAACGGCAGGGACGTTTTTCAGTAAATTCTGCTTTATTGGTGGAAAAATAGTATGACATCAGACTGTCAATGTTGACGGTGCTGATTTTAGAATGTAATTACCCCTAGCCTGCGCCGTGCCTCTTAGTGCCCATCAAACATGTTGGTCGCAACTGATAATCTTTGTCGTGACGTCACACGTATGAACCACGGTCGTCTCCTCGGACTCTCGTGCTGCTCTTGTTCGGTGCCTAGGGAGTGGTAGGGATTTTTCGCCCCTTCAAATGGGAAACGTCGCGCAGTTGAATGGATCTGCGGGATTGTGAGAAAAGACGACTTAGCGTCATTGTTTCAGCCACTCCCCCTGCTACGTCGTAACGCAAAGAATCTTTGTTTCACGAGTTTAGTGACCCTAATGGCGCGTCGCCGCGCTCGAGACTCGTCCTTTGCGCGTCGGCTTCTTTTCATGTTCGCATGTTTTTTTTGCTCGCTTGTGTTCAATGCGATCGAGATTACTGGAGACTGGCGCGAGGTGCCGCAAAGTGTTATCTGGAGCGTGCGAGCTCAGTCGCCCATCACAGTGGCTCAGGCAGACGTGCGACATGACGCGCGACATGACGCCTGACAAAGCATCACCTTGCGCCCATCTCGTGCGCGTCGGACAGAAGCAAGTAAAGAAGACACGACTACCAGCACAAAAGGAAGCAGGAGTCTTGAGAGCGGCTGCTCACGGTCAGCGGGCTCAGGGAGTCGTTTCAATTGATGGTTCAGTGTCCCGCAAACTTTTGCCGCAAACACTGCAAAGAACTGTTTGAATTCAACAAATTGTCTAACAACCCCAGGCAATAAATGACAGAAGATATGCGCGCTGAACAGCAGTGGATGTGAATTGTTATATTTCTTGGAAGGTCAAATTTTGAGCCCACAATTTGGATGGAATCAAGTCCAAGCATCATTATGATGTCTTTTGAGAAAGGATATCTTGACTACTAAGAAGTTTCCTTGTAACCGAGAAGCCGTATGCAACCACAAGATGTTTAGGCTTATATGGATCTTGATGATTCTCTGAGTATTTTGGTCTCCTGTGATTACTTTTCCCCGAAACTGCCTTCCATATTTCTGTGCCGGACAAGTGAACAGGAGAGTTTATGACTATGACTGCCCATCCTTATTCGGGTGTCATTTGTTCTTCAAAGAGCATGTGGGTATTCACTTGTCTGAGAGGCCTGTGATTTCTTATATAAAGATTGTGACCCCCCCCCCCCTCTCCATTTACACACACACACTTGTCCAAAGAAAAAAGGGGGGGATTTTTCCAGAGGAGTAGTTTTTTTTTTTTTTTTTTTTTTTCATCACATTAGATTAAATTTTACGTTTTGTTCTTTCGGAGATGGCTTCGAGTCCTGTAAGCAAGATTTCGATTTCATATTGAGAGGCCCCGATGTGGTGAAAATTAACCCTCAGTTCTCTGCCAGGGCACGCCAGCTACCCTTCGTAGGTTTGGCCCTTAAACTTCGAAAATTTGCTTTATTTGTGATCTTTTGCTGAACAGCTTTCCTTTCAAATGTTCAGCAAAATCTTCGAAACCTGTTGCCGAGTTATTTTTATCACCTTAATGGAAGTGTGTCGCACCAGTGAGTCAAAATTGGTGAGCGGTGAATTCACCAGCGTAGTCTCCTGGAGTAACGGGGCAGCAGGAGCATTGTTTATCAAACTCTATGGATGCCAACAACAAAGGCTACGCAATATGCGCTACGAGCATGGGGGTGTAGCGCAGATTGAGGCACGGTAGCGTGGGTGCCAGCCATCTTCCAGTCACGTACCCAGTGCACTAGGTGTGGCCTAGTGTGCTCGATGGGCGCACACTGGCACTGCTGTTAGTCACGTACCATTGCAACAACCAGAAATGTTGTTTTCACAATTGGCGTTTGACTGTTTCGTTTTTGTTCGTTTGCAGGCAGTTGTCGAGAAGGAGTCCGGCAATGCGGCGTACCGCAAGAAGGACTTTGCCGCCGCCATTTCGCACTATGACAAAGCCATTCAGCTGGATCCTTCCGACATGTCCTTCAGGACAAACAAAGCAGGTAACTCTGTTTCCAAGTCTTTGTCTACGTTTCTACTGCAGACCTCTTGGACACATCCCGGGGGGGGGGGGGGGGGGGGGGGGGCTCCGTACACTGCGAGACACCATTTGCAGAAACGTGACGTCGGCACTTTTCTCCACATTACTCTGACAATGTATCGATGTTCACCAAACTTCACTGCTAGAGCCCTGAATAAGGGCTTTCTGTTGCATTCTTAGCTTTTATGGCAGCCGTTCAGTTTTAAGAGAAATGCAGTACAAACTGGCAATCGCTTGTCTGTGCTACCAGTGCCACGCTGCATATACTTGGGGTGCATTTCATCTCGGTATACTGCCTCCTTGGAAACTCCACAGGTTCAGGTGACGGTTCTGGCGGTCGGTACAGGTAAAGTGGTAAAGGTGTGCAGTCCCTTGCAAATTTGTCCTGTTGCTAGAGTGTGCTCCTGTTTCCTTCAGGAAACTTCTTGGCACAAGTAATTCCTATTGAGCATAACGTGGATTATCGTTCGAGTGCAGCACTCTGTTCTTGTTTCATCACACCGTACCACCACCCAGACATGAATTGACATGAATAGAGCGATCAAGGTTTTTCAAGTTAGCTGCTTGTCGTCCAATTGCCTCAGTAATTTTTGAGACCAATGTGGAGATTGCCATTCGCTCACTCCAGTATCGTTCCTCGTGAACCATATGTGAACGCAGCCCGGATTACAACCATTATCATGACAAAAGTAAGAGTGATATCTTAGGCCATTGGCACTGGCTCTAGTTCTGACGAGTGGTGTACGGCGGTGTGTCTCTTTCCAGCGGTGTACTTTGAGCAGAAAGACTACCAGAAGTGCATCGAGGAGTGCCAGCAGGCAATTGAGGTCGGGCGTGAGAACCGTGCAGACTTTAAGCTCATCGCCAAGTGAGTGCAGAAGTGTTCCAAAAAGACGGGATTTGTCGTCGTGTAGCAAACTGTGCCGACTTGACACAATAGCGATGACAATTGGACATTTCGTCTTCCACACAAGAGATGTCATTAGCACGTTCCAAAGGGGGCACGAACGAATACGCAGGCTGTTTGAGCGAGTCAGCGTACACGTCGGGCTGGGGGTCACGGTTGTGTCTGGTTGATGCAGTTTGCTTCATGAAGCCAACTCATATGCGGTAAAGAAAGTTTGTGAGATCTTTAAATATTTCATGCGACTAAAAGGCACTGACATTGCAGTTTGCTAGCGGGCAGTCGCAAGAAAGTTTTTGAATCTTAAAGCTTTATTTAAAAGCTCGCAAAAATTAGACACGCAAAGTCTGCCTCCATGGAAATTATGGGATGTCTCACGACACATCAGTTTGGCACTTCTCTATAAAAAAATACTGCATTGGTTCCACGCATGTAGTGTGGACAAGCCTTTTTATGTGTCTAGGTGGAAGTTAGCTAAAACATCCTGTATATTACCCATAAGGCGAGCCGACTTGTATTATTGTGGGCTTATCTGCTACAGAGGGAGGAAGGGGTGAACTGAAATAATTTGTTGCTTCAATAAAAGACAGTAGCAGCAAATTGAATTATGGAAGTTTTACAGCCAAATGCCTAAACAATGGTTATATGAATAACTTCAGACAGTTTTGTGCTTAGCTCTGCGTACGGTTATGCTTACGTCAGTTGAATGTTCAAGAACCATGGAGAGCAGAGCTAAACCAAGTTTTTGTTTATAACCCCCGTCTAACGTTGAGTGCTTCTCCTCAGGGCATATGCACGAATGGCAGGAGCTTACGTGAAGCTGGGGGACTACCCCAATGCACGGACGTTCTACCAGAAGTCTCTGACTGAGCACCGAATACCCGACACGCTGGCCAAGCTCAGCGAGGTATGCTCAAACTCCGATGCCTAGTCAAATAGGCGGGGAATTGAAAATGCTTTGCTGTCGCGGAACTTTAATGAAACCAGCACTCGCTCTAGCTTCTCTATATTGCACGTATTACTTGCTCACATAGTTTCCGGGCTTCTGTAACACTCTGCTGCCCTCTCCACTCCATCTAGAACACCTCCTTGTGAGACAGGTTCTTTCTCAAAGCATACCTGATAACCACTAACTAAACCTCGGCACTGCAGAACCCCGCTATAGTAAAGTCTGCCGTGGCAAACGTGTGAATATGTTGAAGCAGAGTTGAGGTATGCTTGTACTATTGGTACAGATGGGGGTGAACATTCCCATTAAGAGTTTCTGCCACAGTGACATCTTAGCTATGCTACTGTAGGCTTTAAATACAGAGATATAGTAAGTTACAGCTCAAGAAGGCAGTGCGAGGGAAAGGAAGGAATGCTGGAGAGAGGGGCTTTTCCCCTCTTTTGTCCAGCGTTCCATCTGGTTCTCCCTCCTCGGCCTTCCTCTCCCTCGCCCTACCTTCTTGGGTTGTAACGGACTATAGCAAGCCTCAACATTGTTCTGCGCTGTTCTGTGCTGCCACCTGGGCCTTAGGTGGAGAGGGTGATCAAGGAGGAAGAGAGGAAAGCCTACATCAACCCAGAGATTTCGCTAGAAGAGAAGAACCTGGGAAATGCCTGCTTCCAGAAAGGTGAGTTTCATCGACGTTTGGAGCTATTGTCGCCTTGGTACGCCGTCAGTTCATAGCATAACTTGCGGGGAAAGTGCCTCGTGGTATTGCTCATTTTGCGTCGTTGATGTTTGCCACTGTTGTTGGTACCATTCATGTTGTCTGCACTTCGCACTGATTGGTGAGATCTTTTGCGTATGTTTTTCTTCTAATGTGCAATATGCTTAAAAGGCAACTCTGCTCGATTCCCAATATTTCGGGATAATGAGTGATTTCACATCAAAAAAGCACAAGTAAAAGATGTGTCATTTGCAAATAATGGGATATCTATATCTTTTGATATAATTTTAAACACTAGCAGAAATTGAAACCAGAACTTTGGCTCCGTCCAGCCACATTGGCCTCGGGCCGCCAAGAACGTGGCTATTGATAGTGTGAGATGTCATGTGATCCTTTATGCAACGACGGGAAGGATGGGAGAGGGCGCGTGCCAGGCGCAAGTGCTGTCTGCACCTCACACTACGTTTTCGTGTCTTTGACATTCGACGAAGTGCGGCAAAATTCTGTACCTAGTGGCCGTAGTGTGGACGACACTCCCAGAGAGAATAATCACAAACGTCCGGACGACGAAGCGCACCAGTCGCGTGGACACCGCTGAGCGCTGAGAGGAAACATTGCTGACGTCACCCTTACGCTTGCTCGGAGAGGTAAAAACAAGCAAAAAGGGGTGATGGGATGACGTTTAGCTCTATGTTGGCTACGCCCATGCCATCATTTAAAGGGAACTACGTCGTAATATTTGACGTGTGGCCTTCCTAGGTGATACTAGGTGAATGTGAAGCAAAGTTGCCCTTTAATGGAAGTCAAGTCGGGATTTGTGCTGTACCGTGCCGACGCTAGCAGACACGAAAATTACGTCTTCTAGATCTAGCCAGCTAATGTCCCGCTAAATTTGGCGGAATGCCACTATTGGTTACGTGGCTGGGTTCATGGCAAGAGACGTGATCATGCGATGTTCGTCGAGCCACGCCAGGTCACAGGACATCACGCTGTCCCGTCATTCTATCACGTGATGTCACGACGTCAACACTGTGACTAAACCTAGGAACGTTGGGTGTCAAATCGTTGCTCTGCATCATGCCGCGTGACACTGCAACTTGGCACTTTGACGTTACGCTGCCCAGGTTGAAGTATATCATCGATAAGTGTGGTGCGTTCGGTACTTTTGGGCGGTGGATCAACGGAGCACCAAGTTATTGTGTGGTTACGTCGGCGTCCCTTCCTTCTGTAGGTGAGCGAGGAGAATACGCAGCTCGCTTGAACGCTTGTGTGGTGCAGGTGATTACCCGTCTGCGGTGAAGCACTACACGGAGGCGGTGAAGCGCAACCCGGAGGACGCCCGTCTGTACAGCAACCGGGCGGCCTGCTACCAGAAGCTGGCCGAGTTCAACCTGGCCCTCAAGGACTGCGAGGAGTGCATACGCCTCGACCCCAACTTCCGTATGTGCCACTCTGCTCTTACAGGACGATTGTCACCACGGGACAAAAGCAATTGGATCTGCCTTGCGGGCAAAGACTTGGTCAAAGGTCATTGTACAAATGTCGGGAAACAAAAGTGTTAGGGTCGTTTGAAAAAAAAAAAAAATTCTGCGAAGGAAATGGGAGAAGAGTCGTTGGACGAATGTTGCGAATCAGAGGCGGGATCGGTGGCCAGGCGTGTTAATCTATTTCGGCTCGGAACCCGTGGAGCAAAAGCTCACCCTGCAGAACCCGCATACCCTGGGAGGTCATGTGAACATTTTCTTGTACTTAACATTTTTACCACTTATATAAGAACTTGGATTTTATGGGTAATCGTCACCGAATGTGTTGTTCGGCAATCTTGTTAGAAGATTATTTGACAGGTATTCTTGGGCAAACATTGGAACAGTGCTCTTGGAAATTTGTAGTGTAGTCATTGAATGCCTACATCAAGCACTTTCTATGTTCATTTGAGAATGACTTTTAACATGGTTAGAAAAAACGTTTTGGACAGATTGAGTTTGACGATGGTTGCTATGGAATCAGGATGTCCTAGCAATTAAACTGAAAGATGCCTCGAAATTTTTTCTCCCTATCTTTTTGAACTGTTAGTGCAGTTTTCTGAAAAGTTTTATTTTGTTGAACTTTGGCTTATACAGGTTCACGACCTGAACTTTGTTTCCAGACTGTTTTCTTGTCGCAGCTATACCGAATTAGGTGTCAATGTGTAATGCTTGGCATATGTTTCCGTTAGTACCATCCAAACTCCCATTATAGTATGATTGCAGTGTTCCTTCAAATGAGCTTGTGGGGGGCCAAGAGGAAGACTTTACTCAAGTTTCAATCATACTTGCCATGGATCAACAACTTCAAGAGATCATGATATGATGTTCATACTTTATGAGCATGACCTGGTATTGGGTCATGCTCATAAAGGGGTTCAAGCAATTATCTTGATTCTAGATGCTTTATTTCCACAAAGCAATTTCAAGAAATGTATTTAACCTTAGTTTAAGGAAGTTCCTATACCCATCCCATTTCCACTGAAGAAAACCTTGCTTTTCTTTTTTTTTGTCTTGGTGATAGGCACTTGAAATCAGTGGGATTTCATATATTTGTTTCATTACTGGCTCGAAGGAAGTATAGAGGGGTTGGAATTATAACGTACAAGTTAATAAAACACTGAAATCATGAATGAAGTTCTTGTAGTATGGATACAGCATTTCAAAATATTTATAAATTCGTAAGATGAACAAGGTCAACAAATTATATGGTTCCTTTCCTTGTTTCTGCGCAGTGAAAGGCTATGTGCGGAAGGGAATGGCCTTGATGGCCCTCAGGGAGCACAGCAGGGCACAAACTGCATTCCAGAAGGCACTCGATATCGACCCCAACAACCAGGTATGTGCGTCTTCCTTCGTGTTTCGAGGCTGGCTCACGCATCTGCGTTTGAGCGTGCTCGAGTTGGTTGTATTGCCCTGAATCCGCTTACGACGAGCAAACAAATTGGCGCCTTGGAATCCTTTCGACCCGCATATGCAGGCTGCGCGAGGTATTTGAGGACATAGGGGTGGTTTCAGCAAAAAAGAAAAGTTGTTTCAAAGAAATATTTGCACAGAATTCGGTACAAATACTCTTCTCTAGTCGTGTTCCTGAACTTCATCCGATAAAACGACCTTCACCAGCGATGACCGACTTGATGTGGCTTCGAAAGCGGCTATGCATCCCGATCAGGTCGTCCTTGTTGATATTGGCCGTAGCGTCCACAAGGGCAGCCTTTTTGGGCTGCTGCTTTGTCTTTTTCTCTCCCTTGACGACGCCCCAGATGGAGTAGTTCATGGAGTTTACATCTGGAGAGTTGGGAGGCCGGATTTTGGGGTGATGTGGTCGCGAAGTTTGTGAGCTAGCCAATCTTGGTTCGCTTGGTCCGTGTGGCATGGAGCAGAGTCCTGTTGAAAAATGTGGGGCCTCCCCTGGGCCACCATTTCTATCCAAGGTTTTACCAAAGTGCAAAGGGCCTCAGTGTAGGCCTTAGAGTCGACCCCAAGGCACCGTCGAAAGAAGTGCGGCGGTACGACGTGGTTTTCGTTGCTTACGACAACTAGGTTTGTCACAGTTGACGGAAACTTTGCCCGCACGACCGTAGGAATCTCCGCCACCCGTCGTTCCTCCCGACTAACTTTTGGTCTACGTCAAAGTTTTCCTCGCGGAAACAAAATGAAGTGCGTCTGGTTCCTCGGGGTATTTCAGCTCGTTCGACAGATGCTCTGATCGGACGATTTGGTTTCCCCAGTTTTTTGGGACATGAATGGCCCTCTCCTTACCGCGTACGACCGGTATCTAAGATCGTCGATGCACTGCAAGCTCGATAGTAGGCTCTGCCAGCTCGGGCCGCCTAGCAATGGCCCCCGTTGACTCGCCGGGGTCGACGTTCACGATGTCCCGCATCTGCTGGACAAGCTTGGCCGTCCCGGCAACGTCCGACTTGTACGACTCTTTTTCGTTCGATGTAGCCAGGATGGCACACCTTTTCATTTCTCGCGTCTGACCGGAAGCTGCCATTTTGAAATCGATAAAGTAGACATACCACAGAATCAAGGACAGACATAGTAGGAGTATGAGAGGTTGTGCACTTTGAAGCCGCACCCTGCGTATTAATATTTATTACGCATCATTCTTGCGACGTTGCGAGCGACTATTTCTCGCAGAGAGTGAATGGATTTTATCTCGTAAGCGCCGCAAGACCTTCGGTTTATAGCCTGTTGCAGGTTAAGAGTGCAGGAAGTGCGAAGATGAGTTCCTCTCCTTTGGCCCTTCTCTGGCATGTGCTCTGCTAGAGCGGTGGGCTTTGTGGTGGGGCTTGATCCTGCACTCTCGATCTGCAACAGACTACAGTTATATGCGGGTTGCAAGTGTTCCAGAGCTGCCCCGACAGATGGCTCTGCCGTGCTCCACCGTCGCTAGAGGTTTGGAATGCATGTAATGGTGCTCGAGCGCACTCGCTCGAAAAGGGGGGAACCAGCATTAGTGACAATGGTAATTGAGACTTTTAAAGTGATTGGCTTCCTCGGGATCTTCGGGTTAATGGGAGGCATGTTTCTGGCTGTACAGTTTCCCCGCTAAATTTAGTGGGGAAAGTGACGTTGCTTGGTTTGATATCACGTGAAATATTGGGGAGATCAAACCGTGGCGCCCCAAGCGGCTAACTTGAGGATGGGAACTACAAAATAACAATGACTCGGCGTTTGGCTGGAGTACTTTAGGATGGGAACTACAAAATAACAATGACTCGGCGTTTGGCTGGAGTTGGCGTTCTCCAGTCACCTGATGGGGAGGGGGACCTCTTTTGGTTGCCACCCCGTCCAGCAGGAACAGTGCAGCAACGCATGCAGCACGGTGCCTGTGTCCTGCTCAGTACAAAAGCCGAGATGGGTCGGGCTCTCATTCTCCGACGACTGCTTTCGGGAGATCAGGCCCTAAGAATAAATGCCACTTTGTTTACTGTTCGCAGTTTTACGTTAAGACGTGAACATGTCCACAGGCCTTGTGGTGGGTAAACATTGTGGTGCGGGGACAACAAACGGGTCAGACCGCCCCTTATACTTCAATCTCCTCGCCAAAAGGCAAATTCAGTTTTCCCACTAAGTTTAGCGGGAAAATGATGTCGCATGATTTGATGTCCTGTCACCTGTACACAAGTTTGGTTTCCCCCCTAAATTTAGCAGAAAAAATGACGTTGCATGATGTCACATGCAAATTTATTTTCCCCGCATGATTTAGCGGGAAAGTCGACGTCGCATGATTTCAACGTCGATTCAGTTTCCCCGCTAGATTCAATGGGAAAAATGACATTGCGTGACCTATCCACAAATTCAGTTTCCCCACCAGATGTAGCGGAAAAGTTGACATCACATACTTTCAATACCAATTCAGTTTCCCCGCTAAATTCAGAGGGAATACGAGGTCACATGACTTGGTGTTCCGGCAACTACGCAGAAATTCAGTTGACCCACTAGATTTAGCGGGAACTTTGACACGTAACCAGCTGCAGCTCTTTCAATTGCCTACTGCTGATCGCCTAATTGGACAACAACGTAGTTGGTTCTGCCCGAATCTTTTAGATTCTCATGTTTGAATGTATTTAATTTTTGTGGGTGTTTATTGCGGTGGGCAGGACGCGCTGGACGGCTACAAGCGGTGCCTGATGGCTTCCACGGCTGATCCGGAGGAAGTGCGGAAGCGCGCAATGGCTGACCCCGAGGTCCAGAAGATCCTCGGAGATCCGGCCATGAGGATCATCTTGGAGCAGATGCAAAGCGATCCCAAGGCACTCCAAGAGTAGGGACCCCCTCGCCACTTTTTTTTTGAGGCCTGGTTCTTGGGATTTTTGTTTTACATGTGCTCATATTCACCTCGAGAACCGTAGTAAAAGTTGGGCTCTTCGAAAGGATGTTAGTGATTTCCCCTTTTGGCGTGTTGAAGTAAGATCTATGTCGGTGCATCTGAGATTAACTTTATGTTATTTCATCAAGGCATACACATTTCAAATGCTAAAAGCATTGTTTCTTCTTTTGGCAACCAGATCTTGTAAAAACTACTTTGCGCAGCGCGTAAATTATATGCAGAACTTTTCTTTACTTGATGCAACGAGTGTAGTAGTGGTAGCAAAACGGTTCTGCTCAGGTAATTAAGTAAACATTACCCCTAAAAATTAATTTGATGTGAAATTAATATGGAAAAAGTAATCCGTTAATTAGCCAGTTTAGAACATTGCAAGATATACCTTGATTTAGTCAATATGATCGTGAACAAAACTGCTTTGACTAGACGTGCGTCACATGCCCCAGCTTCATTAATTCTTGGCATGGCTTAGCTGAAACGTCTGTGTAGTAGGTCTGGAGAGTGGTACAGCCTATTTAATTTATTTATTTATCTTTTTGCGCAGGCACCTTAAGAACCCTGACATCGCTGCCAAGATACAGAAGCTGCTGGAGTCCGGGCTCATAGCCATCCGTTGATGGGGCCCAGACTTAACTGCAAAGGAGCCCTTGTTCGTTGGAAGCGTCGCGACAGAGCTCGGAACCGAAAATCATTACTAGGACACATCGCTGCCACTCGTGTCCCAACCTGTCCCTTGTACCCTTTTTTTTTTTTCTTTTGAAGAGCTTGTGTTCTTTGTGATTCCTCTTCACAACATGCATTAAAGTATTTTTGCTGTCTAGCCACTCATGGACGTATTATTGTGGAGTGCCCGGGCATGGCTGTTGAAATTTGGGCAAGTTGGTGGTGCATCAAGAAACGAAAAACAATGTGAAGACGGAAGAGCAGTAGCGCACGAATGGAGCGCTGTTTGTGTACTTCTCATCCTTCGTCCGTCTTCAGGCTGTTTTAGTTTGTTTCTGGCAGTACCTGCTGTTTATCGAAACTTCTCGACCTGACTGAATATGTTGGGCGTTTAAGGACTGCAACTGAGGCCATGTGGTAGGGTGGGGGATTTCTGGGATATCGGTGAGCGAATGTTTCGTCGCGACTTCACGCAGGGGCTGGTGTCTTGTCCTGTTGACAAACTCTTGATGCTCATAACTGCTGATCTATTAGTAGTCTCTTATACTGGTGCCATCATAATTATTGGAGAGAAAGTTATTGCCAGTGTTGGGAAGGTAACGCTTTATATTTTTTGCCAGAGCGCTCTAGTATAACTGATATGCACTAGAGATAGCAAAAATAAAATTTTACATCAGTTTGACCTGCAGTGCTTTGCTGTACTACGTGCTGAAAGCCTTGCGGCACTCCAATGCGCATGACGCACGCACGACTGCGATGACAACGAAGCCTTTCACTACAATGGAATTGGTAGCCGAGTGTCATCTGAAAGAATACAGATTACATAAAACACAACAAAAACATGAGAACTAAGCTGATACGTGTTTGATCGCCCAGAAATGGGTTTCCAGACATGTAAGCATTCACTCTTTTAGGCGTTATGCTTTTCGGAGTTTTGAGATTGGCGCATTTCGATATTCGGCCTTTTCACAATTTGGCGTTTTTATTTTCGGCATTTTGATAGGACTCCGTAAATATTCGCTTCTGAAAAGGAAAAAAAGAAAAGTCGGTTTTGACACTTCGGGACGTCCATGTAGGATTTGGTCGGTGATTTTATTTAATTTCTAAGTTTTTCCCCAACCAGGTTGACATCTGGCAATATCTTTGCATTCAATGAAAACTTGTGCTGTGATGTCCATGCTTCAAGTTTTAGAGTGCAAATACTTTTCTATCCTCCGTTGACTCCTCATGAGCCGCCTGAGCAGACAGTTGGAGCCACGCCGTCATGCAATCAGCCAGGGAAGTTTGCTTCAATGTCACGCTTTTATATTTTTACTTACGAGAGGTTGCAGATTGCTCTCTTGCCATGATGTTTGTTTCCACTGGACGGGAGGAACGGGCATTGCACGGCTTGAATCTTGATACAGCTTGCACACGGTGCACATGCCACCTCGGTTGCTTTTGTTTCTATCGCTTCCATTTCTAGATCAGGTCGTTAATTTTAAGAAAAGATCGCTGGAAGCCATTGGAACCTGTAACTACATCCTGCGATAGCAGCAGACGACAGAGATTGGAACGCTGTTTGTTTAATTTATTAACCCTGACGACTGCAAATGCTGTCTTCGAAACCTCTCTTTACGAGACACGTCACGCAAGCTACAAAAAGTTATTCATTCCTTCAACTGATTTGTATGTATTGCCTGGTGTCAAGAAATGACCGCCGGTGGTGCACCGTCGGACTCCCGACCTGCGATCCAGCTGACAATAGAAGTCGGTGAATGGAACCGACATGTTACCCCGTGGCACGGGTCTTCTTCGGCATCGGAGTCTAGCGTTACTTGCGCATTGATAACTTTGTCTGAGTGCTGCGCGTTTCCTTTTTATTAAACCATCGCTGCCCAAACTTTGGTGCGGTGCACGAAGTTGACTACTCTCAAGTGCTCGCGCTCCCCAGGCTTGGCTCTCCCGTAGTTTAGGCTTAGACATTTTTTCTAGCAAGCCCGCCCATGAAACCTTCCTAAACATTTGTGGACCAACGCAGAAAGGTTATAAGGGCTCAAAACTATTTAACATTTTATTAGTACTCTATCTTAAATCTCCGAGTGCGACGGCGCGCTCAGAGGTTGTGCCAGCTCCAGACGATGAGGTCGTCGTCCCTGCGACCTTTGTCCAGCGGGTCGAGTTCGGGCGGCGTCGCGTGTGCAGGAGGCAGCGCCACCGCGCTTAGCCCGAGCAAGGTGGCCTGCAGGTGTGCACAGGTCGTCCAGCGGCCCTTCTGGAGCACTTGCACGTCGGCCAGCACGTTGCCGTTGCTGATGCCCCCGAACACGTACAGGTTGGCCCCTGCGACAAGTGGAAGACGCGCCAGTGATTACGTGAATACTAGAGAGTTTTAGAATTGGGCATCCCGACGGCTTGGGTCACCCGAGCAGCAGGGGCTCTGCACTGCGCAGGCGCAGTGCGAAATTACTCAAAAATTTCGGGGGAATTTTATAGAATCCGCGGGAGAATCTTCCAAGTCAATAGCGGAGTTTACGGAACTCTCGATGAATTTTGAGGCTCCCGAGGGAATCCATAGTAGTATTTTGAAGAATCCCGGAGTCAACTGTGGGACTTCTCGAATCTACAGGAAACTTTTGAGGAATTTCTATAGGGAAATTTCGAGGAATCCTTTAGCTCGTGAGGGAATCTTGGGGAGGGGGGGGGGGGGGGGGGATTTTGAAAAGAAGCCTGGGAAGTCTCCGGGAGAAAAATTTTTTTCGAACTTTTGGGGAACCTTTTAAGAATTTTACTGTAATGTTCCTTTGATGTCCCGAGCAGGGAGGAGAGGCCTCTGACCGAAAGCCACGGCCGCGGAGCTGTGGCATGGTCGAGGCAGGAAGGGCATGGGCTCCCAGGTCCGTTGGTCCGCCGACAGTGCGTGCACGTCCGGGACGCTGCCGAGCTGTAGCTGGTCCAGGGACACGGAGCCCCCGACGGCCAGCAGCGACGAGCCGTCGCTCACCAGGCTCAGGTAGCCGCAGGACGTCGGCAGCGTGGGCGCCATGAACGTCCAGCTGTCCGGGTGGCAAAAATGACTTTTTTTAGAAGTATTAATTTGAGAGTAAATGTTTTTGGTACCCCTCTCTCTATCTTCCTTCTGACCGAGCTTAGAGGGAAGATGGCTTTTTAACAACTTTGGGACAGAAGCCAAATTCGGGGGAGCCGCATCTAGGCAATAGCGTCCCAAAAGGTCGACAGGATGTACCTGACGTCTTGTGCGTAGAACGGGTGGTAGAGTCTTTACGAGCTACTAGATCTCGAACCCAGTCGCGCACCCAGGTGACAGCGCCTTTAAAAAAAAGTGCATTGCAAAAGAACCAAGTCTTAGGTTGTCACCATCCCCGGCACGAGGTGTCACGTGAAAATGCCCAGTCTCTCATTGGCTGCTGCCGCTTCAAACGTCTCCCAGTTGTCAGAGTTGTTCGTCCATTTCGAGCCGGACGCGATCCGAGCAATTCGCGTCGCATTAGGAAGGGAACAACTCTTCAGAAACACCAAAATTGCTGGGAAAGTTGCCTCGTCTGAAGCAGGCCTAAGAGTTCACCTCTTACAACCTTAGCGAACGTTGCCTCCTCTCCAACGTTCGCTCTGCTCAAGTGGAAAAAGGCTGGAGAAAGTTTCTCCTGGACTCTTGGCCTGTCACCGACTGACGTTGCACAGATCACAGGATCTACTACGTTATTCTGAGTACGTACCGCGCACCACGGACCAACGTTGGGACGGACGTGGGGCCGCCACTTCGGAACTGACGTTCGCGGCCAATGGATCTTCAAGCGCAAAACAGCGAGATGAACATAGTATATTCGCGCGACAAACGCTGCACGCAACGCCGCCGTCGTCAACGTCTGATTCGCACGCTGGAGAAGCGGAGGTGCATGTGGAGAAAATATGGGCAGGGAGCGATAGCCACGTGACTTCCGGCAACTATCTCCTCCTCCGCATCTCCCGATCCTCCTCGGTACGCTAGCCGGCCATGAATTTTCGTGTTCATGTTTCGATTTCATTTTCGGAGCAGTTGAGTTTCTTTTTTTCTTTATTAAAAACAAAACAAACAAACAGACGTGACTCTTATGCAAAATATTGATTGGGTAGTGTCGAGACATCATATTAAATCGCCTGGCAAAAAATGAAAATGTTTTGGAGCTGTCAGTGTCCATTTAACGAGCTGCGGATAGGAGCGGATGCAGGTGTTTTCAAAAGAGGGGGGGGGGGGGGGGGGGGGGGTTCAGCGTACCATTTGAGAAAACCGCACTACATTTTTTACACGTGCAGAATTCGAGGGGGGCGGCGGGGGGGGGGGGGGGGGGGGGGGTTTAAGACATTCTCTCCCTCCCCCCCCCCCCCCCCCCCTCCCTCTAAATCCACCACTGACTGTGAATGTCTCGCGTATACCAGCTTGCGGATTTCTTTCACCATATAACTGTGCACCGATCGTTTACACATTCACAGACTCCAGTGTCTATCATTGTGTCTAAAGCAAGACATTCAACAGTCTTTTTGGGGACTGAAGAACTTATTGTTTGTGAATTTCCCGATCTCATTGCGCGAAGTCGTGTTGTCACGTGATATTACGACGTCACTTCATGTGGTCACATGGCATCAATTTTTCCGCAAAAATTGAGCAGTTTTAAGTCGTGGTGTCACGTGATCTGACGTGACGCGAAGTAGTCACGTGACATCACGGTGTCAAATCGTGGTGTCACGGGACGTAGTCACGTGACCTGACATTATGGTGTCAAGTCGTGGTGCAACGCGATCTGATGTCACGCGACGTATCACATGACATCATGCACATCACGGCGTCAAGTCGCGGTGCCGCGTGATGCCGTGACATCACGTGACGTCTATTTCCCCCCTAAATTAGGCGGGGAAATCCACAGACGGGTGCACGGACACATTTCTGGGATCAAAGTGTTCCGTTTTTAATGCTGTAAAAATGTCCTGCCAATCTACTTTCTTGCACAGCGTCCCAATTACAGCGATCTACTGGACACGTCCAACAATTGCCCGATGCCCGAAAACAGCTTGGGATTCTCTATACACGCGCTTCTCATTCGCAGTTAGTGATTACTTTATCGCGTAATCCGCAAAAAAAAAAAAAAAAAAAAAAAAAACAATCGCGCAAAAAAGATTTTTTTTTTTTTTTTTTGCAGCGCAGATTATATATATATGTTTTTTTTTTTTTTTTTGTTCTCCGCGCTGCGCTATGAAGACGTCTTCGTGCATTCAGTTCCAGCTCAACTCACGCTTTGGTCTCCGGGTTGTAGCATTGGACAGCGGACGAGCAGTCCAAATTGTTGGATCCGCTGTCCACCACGCCGCCGGCTATCCAAACCAGAGAGCGAAACAGCGCTGCGCCCATGGCCATCGTGGCCTGGGGCAGGCTGCTCTTCATCTTGGTCCACTTGTTCCTCTTTATGTCGTAGTACTCCATGCTGGACAGGAGCCTGGACAAGTGGTACGCATTTTCAAAAGTTCGTCAAGCAACATTGGCGGTTGCGATTTCTTGGACAAGATGATTGTGATTGGTTCCAAGTCCTTGCCGGACGCTGACGTGGCCCTGGTCTCCAATACTAGCTGAGCCGAGTTTACTCCGAACTCTGACTAAACCCTCGGGTTTAATGCATGCTGCGAGTGTCCGTGCCCAAACAATGGCAAACTCGAATAATTGGCGCCACAGCTTCTAGACGGCGCCATCTTGAAAAAGGGTCTATTGCTAAACTAAGTAACGTATCCTTGTTGGCGTTCCACACGACGTAATGCGGTACGAGTCTGCAAGTTGGGGTATAAAAGCGGTTGCTTTGTCATTACCGATTACAACACACACTTTATGGAAAAAAAAGAATTGGGTCACGGGCAACAAAAGTGGTCCGCAAGTTCTCCCTGGGCACTGCATGAGAACGTGGCCTCGTGCAGTGCTCAGGGGACCATGCTCGCGCTTGTGAGTTCGGCTTTGCTCGCTCTTTTACGGTGAAATATGACATAATTGTTTATATGTGAAGTTTTCACGTTTTTCGGATGACCACATCCGAAAAACGTGTACATGACGTGATCCCATCGACCAATAGTAATTCCTACTTTGTGCAAAGAAAAATAAAATCGGTCACAAAGGGGGACCAGCAGCGCAGCCTGTCGTAAGTAAGGACCCTGAATCCTGGAAAAGTAGCGCCAAGCTCCCCGTATGGTCACCGTTGTGGTACATGGAATGGACAGGTTTCTATTTTTCTTCTTCATTCTTGGTGAGCCGATACAAAATCACGGTGACAAGTTGGTTCATAAAGGCCTTTCTTGTATACCGAGGATTTGTTATTCACACACCGGCGAAACAAGCGCACATGGCGCACCATCACGTGCTGCATCAGTGCATGACTGCATTAAGAAAATATTATTTCCACCTTAAAATACGGAAAAGAAAAACAACATAATTGCGAGAGATCCATGGAAATAAGCATGACTGACAAGTTGATTGCATACACAGTGCTAAAGACGCTATAATTGGCGAAGAACGCTTTCAGTACGATGAAGCTCCATAAAGACCATAGTGCCACTGTTTTAAAACGACCCTTTCAAATCTTCAAAGATTTGAAGGAACCTGACGATTGCCATGGCAACCCAGACCGATCAGCGAATCACTTTGCTAGGTTTGGTCGTCTGCATGTTGGTATCTGCTTGTGTCCGGCTAGCAGGGAGAGAAGGCAATGGCTCTACTTTTCCAGGACCCAGGGACCTTAGCTATAATCAGTCTCAGCTAAGACTGCGTAAAAGAAAGCACTGCTGAAGCTTGCCATCGACAGTCACATTGGCGAGGAACGCTTTCAGTACACTGCCGCTCCACAAAGATCGTGCCGCGGCTGGTTCAGAATGGCCCTTTCCAAGCTTGAAAGATTAAAAAGGACCAAAATAGCGATTACCATGGCAACAGAAAGCGATTAGCCAATCGCCTTGAGAGGGTTCGGCCGTCAGTATGTTAGTAACTGTTTGTGCCCGGATATCAGGCAGTCTGCTATGAGGCATATGGTACTGCATTCCCAGGATCAAGTGACTTTCGTAAACAATCTCGAGAGGCCTAAAAGCCTTCCGTGGCGCACACTCGGCCGTAGTAAAACGCAAGTCCGTGAACCAGCCTTTGGGCGCATCGCTCTCCGGCAGGATATAGTCTAAAAAAACTCGGAATTCCCATGGATGTCCCTTCAGGTGGGACACAACGGTTAACTGGCACGCACTTCCGGCCCAAGGTGAGTCCGCCGAAGACCAGGATCCGTCCCGGGAGCAGTACGAGCCCGTGGTGGGCTCGCTCTGTCTTCAGGTCCGCCACGCGAGTCCACTGCAGCGTGGGCACACTGAGCTTGTAGCACCGCTTGCTGCACACATAGAGGCCTTCGGTCGATTCCAGCATGCCGCCTGCGAACGGGCGCGGTCCAATTAATTTATCTATACAAAAACTGAGCTCTATGACGTCACGTCATTGCGGTGGCGCTGCCGTCGGCACCGCGCATGCGCAGACACATGGTGTATTGGGTGGTTGGAATGGATCCTAGTGCTCTAAAACGAACCGGAAAAATCGGCGCCTGCACATGGAAAGTTGAAACTTCCACCCAATGTGCATTTAGGAGGTCCATTTTAGCTTGGGAAATTTAAAGCCTTAACTCTCTTGCTGCGGAAAATTGTACCAACAAACTAGGTAGGGTCAACGGCGGACGTATTCGACGACGGCCGGAGTCAGCTGTGGTTGTCATTTGCGGCGCCATCTTCCGATATGGGACAGCGAGCAGATCACTAAGTTCGTCAAAAATTTCAAGGATTTTGGTGTAATCTTTCGCAGAAACGCAGCTACACCTTCAAATTCTCCGAGATAATAAAATATACCTTCGATGAAAAGTAGAGCTCTCTAAATGTACACAGGCGCCGCTTTTCCCGAATGTTTTTACGTCCGGCCCCTCTATTGACGTCATGCAGTTGCGGTGGCGCCGCTGTCGGCACGACGTATGCGAAAACTCTTCACAGGAATCTTGTTTCTGCCCGCGCAATGTCCACACCTGGCGCATGTGGTTAAACGCGGAATTGTTTGTAAATGGCCACCATATCGGTCGCCACTGCTAGTTGCAGAGGTCAAGCTGCTAAAGCAAACATCTGTAGAGAGCAGTACTAGGGAAGTTCCGCGGCTAGGGAAAAGCGGGAATAAAGGAGAACTCTGGGAATGAGAACGGTCACGTGGAAGTTGACCCAATGCGGACCGCAAGTTCGTCTGCTTCTTGCACATGGGTTGCGATGATGTCGCAACGCCGAACACTTATTGGCCGACTGAAATAAATAGTGGCTAGACCTCGAGGCATCTAGCATTGAGGTCTATACCTACTATCTTTCCAATCAATGCCAACCAGGACTCGGTGTCGTTTGGACGTCACCGCAAACCCCTGCGTGAGAAGCAGGCGACTTGCTCTCAGGATAGTCGTCGACAACTTAAGAAACACGGGCGTGACGGGTCCCGGGCATCTGATTATCGATCCGCTGCCGATGGGACTGCTTTATTTGTTAGAAAGAAGGCTGAAAAACCAATCCGAAAGTAAGAAGCCGGATTATGCTAAGCCGCGTACCCTGACTGGTGGAAGATACGCACCGACGACGAAGATGTCCGAGCCGCTCAGGACCGCGCGGTGGTGGTGCAGCGGCGTCGGTAGCGTCCCGCACTGCTGCACCGTGTTGAAGGACGGATCGAAGGCCACCACGGAGCCGGCTGGGAGAGGACGGCCGTCAAGACGAAAACTGCTCAGCGACAATTGCATATCGTTTGGTGCTCACGAAACTTGCAAACTGTCATTCGCCGACCCAGATATTCCTAACCGCATGCAGTTGTGAAAATTAAAAATGGCGCGAAGATGGACGACTCTAGATAAACACAGACAGACCGCTGTCTGTGTTTAAGAATGCCAGTCATCGACTTACTCTAAAGAGGCCGTGTAACTGTATATGAGTCTTCACAAGCGTATTGGGAGCAGTGTGATGCATACGCCGCTGACCAAGAAGCAATTCTCTGTGGTGGTGTGATTTCAAGGATGAGAGCAGACTGTTTCTTTGAGTCTCTCCATTACAAAACGCGATGACGTAGTCGTGGGAGTTACAGTGTTGGCTTATAGTCAACACTACGATCTACGAAAAAATGTCGACGAACGCGTGACCGAAGAGCAGCTGGCTTTCGTTTTCAGCAAGCATTTAATTGACTATTTCCACCAGCGTCATTTTAAGTCGTCCGCCGACAACATAAGGCTCTAACAAAACATTTCGTTCGAACAAGACATTCCGTATAACAGAACATTTCGTATAACAAAACATTTCATTCTAACGAAACATTTCGTTGTAACAAAACATTTCGTATAACAAAACATTTTGTTGTAACGAAACATTTCGTTGTAACAAAACATTTCGGTATACCAGTCGTTTCGTCATTACCAAACCTCGGCTTTTACTCCGAGGTTTCCTGAAGCTTCCAGTTCAAGTTCTTCCGAGAATCTTTGAGTGCCTTCGTCTTTTGTTCGAACGAATGTCTCTATCGTGTCTGCAACAAGTGTTTGCTGAAGGTCCGCGTGGTGGCGCTTGACCGGGAGCAATACCCCTCATCGGACAACTCACTGATTCCAGTGTCCAGGTTGAGCCCTCCCATGACCACGATGTTCGACTTTGGGATCACGGGCAGGGCGCCGTCAGGCTTTGGAATGCGCGTCGCCATGCTCGGTGGCACCACGAAGTCTGCACATACGAAAGGGGAGGGGCGTTTATTATAAGTTTTATCGGGGTTTCGTAATTTCGGTAGCTCCCCAGCGGGCGTTTACTAACGTCGGGGGGAGTGGATGCTTAAGGTTCATATCATATATATATATATAAAATATATAAGGTACTTGTCTTTAGTCTCGTAGAGACTATGCCGCTTTTTTCTAATTGTAGGGTTTCCTCGAGCGCTATCCAGTTGTAAAACAAAAAAACAAAAACGTATGAATAAGCCAACGAACGGAGTGCAATGAAACGTTTCACAAAAGTGTTTTAGATGGTGCCTTTATGATATCACGTACCGTAAATGTAAATTTCCTAAAAAGAAAAATTCCGCAAGGCTAACATTTTATTCTTTCCTCTCCACTCCGCCGCTAAGGTAGTGGGTCTGCGCTGTAGGCTAGGAACTGCGTATTAGTAATCTACGAGCCACAGAAGCTTTTCAAAGTCGTGTGCATTTAAAAACAAACAAAAACAATCAAGTGTTTATGGCGCTTTCATTGCATTTGACGGAATGTTTGAAGTCAGGCGGTGTTTCGAGTGACTTACTTCCTTGCTGCGTACGGTTGAACGGGTCTTGACCCTCGAAGGACCCGGTGGACATGGCGGTGAACATCGACTTGCTGTCGTACGTCGTGGCGCGATCATAGGCTGCGACGAGAGAAAGGCCAAGCGAGCAGCGACAACTTCACTCCGATACGTCGTACATCCAAAGTGTCTGTTTTGCAGCGATATTGCGTCGATCGCTGTTAATGGGACTCTTCTCGGGTTTCGCGAAGTACACATGGCGTACTCAGCATATTTTAGTCCGATGTTTTCTGCTGCACTGCTGTTTAATTGGCTGGGAACTATTGATTCTGCGGCACAGACGGTGTCTTCAGTGACTCGAACGGCTTACTCATGGGAAGCCTGTAGAAGGGCCACTGCAATTCCTAGACCTAAAACTATGCTTTCTGGAGGGCCACAAATGTTAGGCGCACGAGCCGAGATCAAAGAAAGGTATCCTGCCGTTCGAGTCCGCGCAATCGAAAATAGCCAAAAGGGGCATTGCCAACACGTCTCTGGAGGCGTCCTTAAAAGGATCTTGCGGACACCTGTGCAAGGCAGTTTTAATTTACAGATTCCACGCCTGCAAAAGGCAAGTTTCTCACAAAGCTGCCTTGCTGAGGTTGCGTAAGGATTGTTAAAAAAAATTCAAAGGGGGCAAGCTAAGTGGCAAGAAAAAGCCTAAAATGAGACCGGCAATTATTCCTTACTCGCATGCCATGTCCCATAATTTAAAGAAAGTTGCACTGCCTTTCAAAGTTCCTGTGGTATTCTCATCCCCCGATAGTATGTTATGTCTGTGCCGAAAAATCAATAGTCCCCAGTTAGTTAAAGAGCAGTGTAGCATAAAACATCGGGCCACATATGATGAGTGTGCCATGGGAGTGGTGTACGAGATACCGCTGAATTGCGGTTCCGTGTACGTTGGTCAGTGACCGTGCGCGCGAACATTCGGCAGCCATAAGAGCAAGCCCTTCTGGTAATCTCGCTATCTACGGGGTGATTCAAGCAGAGGCCAGGCTCTTTAAATCGACCGCAAAATTTGGTTTCTTAACCTATCCTGCTACGACTTTGTGCAGCGTTGCCCACAGATGGTGCATTTTTTTTTTTGTAAAATTTGCGAAGAGCGCATTTACCTGAGGAAAAAGTAAAGAAAGAAAAAGGCTTAGCTCCTATGGAAACGCAGCGACGCCACCGGTCTGCAAACAACGCGGTGCCGTTTTGCACGGGGAGACAAGAGATGGCGCAACGAACGCCGCCAACGAACGAGCATACGGCGCCGAGAGCCGGCGTCTTTAGCAGACGACCTTTTCGACTGAAAAGTGGCGCGCGTTCCGCAGGCGGCGACAGTGGCACAAACAAAAACAGGGGCGGTAACACCAAGGAAGTGCAGTTCCTTGTCTGCTAAAGACGCCGTCTCTCGGCGTCGTATGCTCGTTCGTTGGCGGCACTTGGCGTGGCGACCGCTTGCGCCATCTCTTGTCTCCCGTGCGAAACGGCGCCGTGTTGTTTGAAGACCGGTGGCTTCGCTGCGTTTTCATAGGAGTTAAGCCTTTTTCTTTCTTTACTTTTTCCTCAGGTAAATTCGCTCTCTGCAAATTTTACAAGAAAAAAAATTCATTATCTGTAGGCAACGCTGCACAAAGTCGTAGTGCGATAAATTAAGAAACCGAATTATGCGGTCGATTTAAAGAGCCTGGCCTCTCCTTGAATCACCCTGTAGTGTAGTCGTTTCCCATGCTCACCAGTTCTGCATGATGTTAAGATTCTAGCGAAATATAAAGGAAAAGTGTGCCGAGAAGTTCAGGAAGCGTTCCAGAATAGGACAAAAGGAAATGAGTGCGTCAGCGAGCCCTCTCTTACCGTCTCAGGGAAAGAGCTTGGATTTATCAAGAGGTTTCATGGGTTGTTGTTATAAATATTCATTCTTCAACGGCTTATCCCTGTCGAAAAAAAACAAAAAACAAAAAAAACAGTACAAACTGGAAGCTCTAACTGGGTTTTTTGCTGGAAACCCTAACTGGATTTTTTGCTGTAAACCTGAAATCCAGTTTGCAGACCATTGTCTGGCGAACTGTATTTCAGTTTTCCACAAAGAAATCCAGTTAGATTTTTCAGTTCCATAATCCAGTTTGTACTGTTTTGTTTTGGTAGGGTATTGTGTGTTTTTCTTGAATATCCTTCAGTTGAGAGTGCGCCTTATGTTGTTTACACTCTTCTTTGTCCCTGTCGTTTTTGACATTTCTATATATTTGACTACGAACCAACTTGCCCAAAATTCCACTTTGCTGCAAACTTGAGTGCGCACAAAAGTGTTCTTCAGTGACCACAAGGCGGTGTTAGTTTCTGTCCAATAACATCGCATAAGACGTCCAGGCAGCAACACAAACGAGAGGGAACGGTTCACGCATATACACGTGCAATTTCGTCGTTTCTTGGATTTCAAATTTGGGTGCGCGATTTTTGAAGTGCTCTTCAAGTACCACAAGACACGTAAATTTTTGTTCACTAAAATTGCTTAACAGGTTCAGGGAATAATGTCTATACTAATACACCCTCATTAGTTCCAAAACTCTATGGAATGTTCGTCCGCGGTGTGCTACTTGCTTTAATAAGAAACGCCTATGCGGACTATATATATTGTCACGAAGGAAGGCGACGAGAGGTTGAATAGTGAATTGAAAATGAAGGTTTAATCGGCGAACGCGTGCCGAACAAAAAAAAAAAAAAAAAGAGACGAGCGTCGAGACAACAGAAAAGCGTGCGGCGATTTGGGGGCGTAACTGCAAGCGAGAGCGAGACTGACTCGACAGGGTCGCGGGTATCTCCTTACCTAATGTGCGTCGGCATCGAGAAAATTTGTCCCAGAAGGTTCGAGCATCGAGGGTTTGGGGTGAGAATGAGCAGGCACTTTGGAGAGCAAGAAACTATGGCGAAATCATAAAAGTTACCCTGCGAGTAAGAATAAACGCGAATCGCGAATCTTCTAGAGTACCGTGACGGGGCGCTGCTCATTCGGCCCTGCGCGCGGCAATATGGAGCGCTCCCGCACGTTTACCGTTCATTCGGTCCATCTGCTTAGAAGCGACTCGCCAGCGGTTCCTACGTCACATTTCAGCCGTCGCTGTGTTTCACGCTACGGAATGTTTGATTTGTTGTTCGACGTTATCGTCTTGTGTAGGCATCTCGTGGGATGAAGGGAGATGTAATGTAAAACGCTTGGGACTCGCGACGCCCTGCGCTTCCTAATGTTGCCAGTGACTATAATCAATAGTATCCGAGTTACTGCAATTATCGTTGAATATTGCGTTAACAAAATCACTTTCTATCAGCGATGAAATGCTATTGATTTAAACTGTATCTCACCGCGCACACTTGAACGCTACTCATTACAAGTAATCGAATTGCTCGTAAACGATTATACTTTTTGGGGTAATTTGTTTATCGTTTTATTATCTTTGTTAAAAAGTAATCGCGAAAACATTTTTGATTACTTTTAGAAGTACTAAAATTATTTATGACCGTTAATATTTTTTCCCTGCGTTTTGTTGGCGCCCTTTGTTTGAACACATGTCCTCCCAAAAAGGAATCCTTGAATGAAGTTTCTGAGAGTTGAATGGTTCACCGAAATCGGTGGATTGAGTAGATAGATAGTTCATAGTTCGGTGATTATAATCCAATAAAGGGTAGTTCTTAAAAACCCGGTTTCAGACCGAAAAA
Organism: Ixodes scapularis; assembly: GCF_016920785.2. Taxonomy (NCBI): domain Eukaryota; kingdom Metazoa; phylum Arthropoda; class Arachnida; order Ixodida; family Ixodidae; genus Ixodes; species Ixodes scapularis. The sequence goes on along the minus strand of NW_024609879.1, from coordinate 141,757,036 downwards.
AAAAACACCTTTCGTTTTGAAAATTGGAAGTAATCGGAAAAGTTAACAGTTTTTGCTTTTTCAAGTAACGGCCAATTACTTTTCTTCTCTCAACTAATATAATTGAATGCTTATTAACCAACAGTAATTGCAATTGTAATCGATTACTTTTTTCCAGTAACCTGCACAAGACTGATCTTACGATAGTTGCACTTTTCGACTGACTTGCAACCTAATTAGATTACGGCGCTTTATTTGTTTAAACATTTTGTGGAAGACACATTATATTTACGTCAATTTGGTCGTAACGCGTTAGCTGTTTGTTACCGATACCTCATACACTGTCGTGAGCACAGTGTCGACAAATGAAATCACAGTACACACATATTATCTGCAAAAAAAAAAAAAATTTGGAAAGTGTGATGGTTTGTCAGCTCACTGTCAGCACTCCCCAACGCCAGAGGAGGTATATTTAACGAATGAAATTGGAGCGCAACTTTGGTACTTTCCTGATTAACTCTAAATATAACCATGGTACATTTGTAAGAGTCTAACTAACTTAGTCGCATTTCAACTCAAGGAACGTAAGTTTTAACTTTGTTATTTTTTATGAGCTACTCTTACAACTTTATCCGAATGAACAACCAAGAACTTCGTTTTGTTTTTCCTCTTTAATGCAAAATCATAACCCATATTCCTTTTAATTCGCCATGTACTTACATCGAAAGTCGAATTCGTCGGCAGTCCATGGGAAATTTGAAGCCCCCTCTGAAAACACACAATATAGTTTACGCACACAGCGACCACTCGCGCACCAGACATTTTATTCATACAATTTTCTATAAACAAGATGAATCAAAGTAAGCTAAAGGAATAATAAAACAACATTCGGTCCGAATCTTGCGAACTGCGTACCAGATTGGAGTAGCAAGAGAACCCACAGCGTATGGAATCAAATAAGCTTGAAAGTAATCGATTAACATTACTGGATACTATTCACTGACAATTCTCTGGTTGTATTTGAAGACAGAGAGAGTGCATTTTGTTAAATGCTAAGTGCTGACCCTATATAAATCCTACGTATGTAAAAACGGCTCTCTAGACGATTAGTGCCACACTTGACATCCTTTATTTTCTTTATGTACAGTTTATAAGCCACGTGGACCGAAACTGAACGGTGATAACTTGAGTCACCTTTCAAGACCGGAGGCAGTTCAAGGCTAGGCGTAGCGCAATTTCGTCTGCTCCTTTTTGAAGGGGTTGTAATGACGTCATAACGCCGAGCGCTGATTGGCTCTGACTGAAAGGATAGTGGGTGGACCCCAAATCAAGCTGCCTTCAGGTCTATTCGCTTCGAGATCGAACCGTGCCGCCACCGTGCGGCCAAAATTGGAAACGCGCGAAAGCGGGGATACCGCCGTGCGTCGTCTGCTACGGGCGCACGCTCAGAAGCATGGAATCTCGACAACGCAAGCCCGTTTCAGGCTGAGCTTGACATTCCTTATTACATGTTTTATGTTTTTGTTGCCGTTTCTTCTTACTAAAGGTTGTGTTGTATCGTTTGCCATACGTAGAAATTCAGCAAAGCGATTATTATTAACTCGGAAGCTTCCATAATCTTAGTGTGTTGGTCCCACGTATTTTTGTTATCTCGCACAAACCGTGGCTTTCGTAAAGCATTGAATATTGAGTGGGTCTGTGGTTTGATTAGAAAATTAACCCGACTGATCGCTTTCATTCAATAGGCTAATCAATCAATAAATCCGTACGTTGATTTTTCCCCGGTCTTGCGTGAAAGACGTTAGAACTGCACATTTTTTTACTGGTTTTACTATGTCATAAATGGCATATTGCATTCCCGTTCTAAACTTCACGTTGTGAGTCCTACATCAATATGAACACGGGAAGCCATCTAAAATGAAGTTTTTTTAAAGTTATTATTTAAACAGTATAATCACCCTCGGCGGAATGACAAGCACGCTGAAGTGGTTTACCGAGCAAGCCTGTGTCACAAAAGAAGTAAAGTCGTCAAAAATATTAAAGCAGGCATTTTTTACTCCTTGTTGACTTCCTCCAGCACAAGACTCCAATTAACCGGCAAAACAAAATTGCAACTAAAGCATTACTTTTACGGCATTATCGGGACTGGGCAGTTCATCGATTAACTAAAGTTAATCGATGAACTGTCCAGTCCCGATATATGTTAGGTGAGGGCGGAGGGTGATCGGAAAGTCTCGTGAAGGTCGCTAGCCCTCATCAGTAAAAGAGTATCACTGCGGCCGATGCTGTCTCTGTCGTGGTGCGCGTCGTTTGTTTGGGTTGCAAAGTCTACCGTGTATGAATACAAGATTATTTAGCCAGAAATGTATAGTATTAGCATCTTGACATCCGCGGCAATCACCAAGAAAATTGAAGCGGGTGAACCCACACTACCGAGAAAAGCATTTAATAATAGGAACATTGTTGCATTGCTCGGTTACACTCGTTTATTACAGTTACGGAAGATATATTAGAACAGTTTGTTCCATTTGTTTCAGTTGTCCTGCCAACCGTGCAGTTTGCAGATCTTAAAAGAGGCACTCTATCCTCATCGCAACGCAGTAGATTTGTTCAGACTCCAAAAAATTTACCCACACTATGGCACAGTAAAAGGTCAGAGGAACTCAATAGCATGGTAATTTCCAATACAGCGATAACTTATTTTCATTCTAAATATTTATATTACTGCAAAAGCTAGACGTTAAAAAAAAAAGCATAGAAGCTGCGATTTCACAGCCCACAGCAGGGCCGTACCCAGAAAAAAATTTCGGGGGGGGGGGGGGGGTTTCGGGGACAACGGCGGCCATTTTGAAAATGTCTATTGTCTTATTTTCGCCTATGAATCATGTGCATCGGTGGCATATAATGGAGAGTTATAGCAAACCGGAGAACCGGTCCCGGTTTGGTACCCAGTAGCCGACCGGCGCCACTGCGCGTGCGCAGAGGTGGAGATTAAAATCGGCTGGCTGCAAGTGCACCGACCAGGGCCGTACACAAAAAAAAATTTCGGGGGGGGGGGGGGGTCAGAACTTCCTAACCCCCCCCCCCCTGGTTACGGCCCTGGCCCACAGTACCAGCATTATGTTATCTGGGTTGGAATTTATTATTTTTTAATACCCGCGTTGACAGACCGATACAGCCATTTTAAAAGAAACAAATATTTAACATAAATATTCCAGTTGAGCCGGAGACAGGCATCAATCGTGGTGATCCATGCTTTCCAACGTCTGCCTAGAGCAGACCGCGCACCCACAGAAGCGATTATATAAATTTGGGCCGCACGCTGACAACACGATTCGATCTTCACTGAAGCACCGAACAGTACTGCATCCATTTCCGCTAGAATTGTTTTCCCACCGACAGTATGCGACAAAATAAACGCAAGAATCTACGCCGTCCAGCGCGCGACAGTGGAGAGCCTATGGGGCGGCCGTTCTCCTATCCCCGCTTTGATGATGATGATAGCGCGACCGTAGCGCCACCTCTAGGTCGATCTCGAGGCCTTTTCCACAAGGGCGCCGCCATTTTGAATTGTCGTCACTTCCATTATGGGCGAAAACATTGCCGTCGCCACGCCAATAGAAGACATTTAGGATATAAGCCTAACCGTCACACATTCTCGTTTTGGCTCCCCTCTATTTTTTTTACTAGTTGCAGGTTGAAACGTTTTACTATTTTGTCGTCGCCCACACTGGAAGTGACGACAATTCAAGATGGAGGCTTTCAATCAGAGCCAATCAGAGCTCGGCGTTCTGACGTCATACAACCACTTCAAAAAGGAGCAGACGAACTTGCGCTGCACAGAGAGCCCAGACTGCAGAGTGTTTCCAACCACTCGATCACGGTCACGTGGTCTGAGGGCCGCGGTTTGCAATACGAGATGCGACATGGTGACGGAAGCGCACGGTCGTCTGCGAGCATCTCCGCCCGCTTTCCTCCTCGCCACTCGACAACGCAACGCAAGCGAACTATCATCATCATCAACCAGTCGGCGCAGGAGGCGTCCGCCATTAAATTGCGCGGTTCTCCCGTTCTTCAATCTGACTCCGTTTTACTTTAAATATAACCGCAACTGCTGCTTGAACGATCACGATTTAATCAATCAAGAAGTGCCCAAAGCACTTCGTCACGATGCTTTTTTTCGTTTGTTGGTTCCCTATTCCCGGCTCTAATCACGCACACACACAAAACAAAAAAAGAAAACGCAGGATCACAGCGCCTTTACTCTTTTTCTATGTAGATCTTTTCTGCAAGTGCGCCGCCATCTTGAATTGACGTCACTTCCAGTATGGGCGAAAACATTGTTTTGCCTTTGCCACGCCAATAGAAGGCATTTAGGATATAAGCGTAACCGTCACACTTTCTCGGTTTGCCTCCCCTTTATTTTTTTACTATTTGCAGGTTGAAACGTTGGATTATTTTTTCGTCGCCCATACCGGATACGCCTATTAGGTGGCTGGAGACGAGAGTACACAGAAAACGTTCTATTAGGGTCATAGCAGAAAGGGTAAAAAGAGAAAAAAAAATGCCCTCCCCCTTTCACCCGATGTCGTCTGCTCCGCCGAGTGGGCTGTACCTAGCATTCGGCTGGCGTACAAACTGTTTAAAATCGCGCCATTTTGGAAATTTCAAGCGCAGATGCGCAGATTTTGGTATGCCAGTTATCGTGTAATACTATGCTAGATAAAAAGACTAACAGGGTCTAATTGCGCTGTTACCTGCGTGCAAATAAAAAAAAATTGGGAAAACTGTGTCAGATTGGCCGGTCTCTCCGGCGAAAAGTAAATCCGGTTGCTGTACCTTTTTTACCACACAAAGTTCGTACTGGTGTAGGCTTTTAGCGATTATGAGTGGAAGTCTGAAATAATAAATAAAAACATGCTCCCCTGCCGCAATACACGCAGTAGTTGAGGGTTGTACTGCCGGCTGACTCAATTGCTATTTAAGTAACGGAAAAACGATATGCTAGTTGATCATTTACCGAAATAGAACAACAGAGAGCTATAGGATAATTTTGGAGTAGCCACAACTATTCTAAGAACGCGAACAACTTCACAACGGCAGCCACGAGCGAGAGTTCGATGTTCCGTACAGCCCGCCGGTACAGCCCAAAGATGGAGGATGGCAGCATCCCGGTTTGTCGTCTGCTAACGGAGTCGGGCGCGTGCCCTCTCTCTCGTTTTACCCCGCCGAACCCGCTGAATTTCCCGGATGTATGGAGAGGGCGCTGCTGTCAAACAAAATGGTGCCGCCCAGAGAGCGCTAAATGGAATGGTCTATACGAGCAGTCGTCCACCTAAGCTTAATATATCATCGAAACAAGAAGTGACACTGTGGAAGCTTCAGGAATTTTTCTTTCTTGCTGACAATATTTTTTTTTCTCGCTGAAATAGATGTTACAGGCGCTCGCATGTCAATTCTTGTTTTGACGATATTAGACTTAGGTGGACATTCGCTCATGAAGAAATTTCGTTTTTTTTTCCTATCATCTTTAAATTCAGGTAACGCCATGTTCACAATCTTTTCCGTTCCGTCCCAACCGCTAGCGTCCCATTCTCACGGAGTTTGAGCTTTCTGAGATGTATAAGTTTGTTTCCCCGGGCCGAAAAAGACGGTTTTCTTTCCTCGAGAACTCCCTGTACTTTTGGCGCTGCTTTTTGGCTGAATCAGATCGGGTAGCGTCGGCGGTAGGAGTGAGGGTGAAACGGAGTGCATGCAGGCTCTCTCTGCCGCGTGATATCGCTCATGAGGAAGCGAGTGGCACCAAGGATCGGGATATCAGAACTCACGTGTCTGGTAGCTGGTGGGGCTGCTGACATTCCTTTCGGGAGTCCTGGGGCGCGCCGTCCTCGTGGAAGGCGATCGACCCCTCAGATGCGCCAGCTCTCCCGCGAAGGACTGCGTTTCCTGAAAGCCTTTACCCCCCAGAGTGAAATTCCCCTCCGCATGCACCCCACATACTTTACTAGGAGAATTCGTTCTGCTATGAGCTCATTTTTCATTAGACGGCGCCAAGTCCTGGGCTACAGCGGTGTGGACAGCCCGGGTCCGAGAGCACGTATACGCACAGCGCGTTGTCTACGCTGTCGTTCTTTCGTGCGGCGCCGAGTGAGACGGCAGTCACCGACACACCGAGATACCGGATTCGCCAGGACAGCAGAGACGGCTGCTTCCGCTGTCTCGAAGACTGTCTACGAGGATAGATGACGGCAGCTCGCCCTCCCGATTCGGAGCAGAAAAAACCCGAGGCCGTGCCTGTCCAGACGCTCCTACTACGCAAAACCTGTCGGTTACAAGGCCATCGGATTTTTGTGGGGTGAGATGTATTTGCTGGTAGAGTATTCGGTACATCCGTGTTTGATTGGAGATCGTGCATGGGAGGGGGGTGGAGTGGGACTGTGTACGCTCTAAGGAACTTGGAGTGTTTATACTTTCCCGAGAAACACTTGGGAGTCAATCCCTACAATTTACGGAAAGAGGGGGGGGGGGGGGGGGGGGGGGGGCGAATGATGAAGCTAAATATATGATAGCTCTGAACAAAAAGATGGCACCTTGTCACTGAGCATAACGTAAGAACGTGAATACTCAAGCTCAGTGTCACAGCGCAGATTGTTTTGAAGGTCTCAACAGACTTTTAGCCTCGTCATTCCCTCTTTCGCTTCCGCCACAGGTATCAACGATTGACTCTTCTAAGTGCATGGCGGGAAACATACGCTTCATATTTGTTAAAGCCTATCGTCTGTGCAAGTTTAAAGAGGTCAGTGATCGGCAGTATTTTAAGGATTCCTTATACCCGCCTCAAGCTTTCAGGCGACGGCCGAGAGCTGAGAGGGATGTCAGTGTTATCAGACGCATCTAGCCGTCGCATTCTCGACAACGAGGGTCGGTGTGGGTTGAAGAGAGAAGAGAAATAAAGGCGTGCACGAATCGGCGGTACACGATTATGGCAACAGCGCTGATGGATACAAAAAAGACAAACTGCTTCCTGTTAAAGAAAGATGCTAGGTGAAAAGGTGGATGGAAAACAAAGAACGTGGAATTCAAAACCTGTTGCATGAGGAGCTGTTTGAGACCGATATTGATGACCATCGAATCCTTTGTGAAAACGCAAAAGAAACTTTCAAGAAGCTGACGGCGTCGGGATCGCCACAACAAGTTAAGCGATCCCGACGCCACCGCCGGTATCCCAACGGTGCACGATCTGTAAAGTTGCCAGACACGCGAGCAAAATACCGCCGATTGCGAAGAGATCCAGCACCAAGGAGACGGGGACTGTTTGCGTCGTTTGCGCAGCCCGAACAAAAGGGAGCTTTCGTAGACCGTTTCCGCTGTCCCGCAACGGCTCTCCGCAACCAGCTGCGCTAGACGGAACTCTACAGTCGAGGCCATGGGCGCGCCGGCGCAGTAGTGGCTGCTTCGTTGCGGTGGGCTGAGCGGAGGGGGAAACGCGGTCTACGAAAACTCCCTAATGACTCGCCCCTCCCCCTGAGACGTCTACGTCATCGCGCAATCTTGGAACGAGTTCCCGTTACAAGTTCCAGTTTTTCGAAAGTAACGCGTTCTCGTATATACATTTCTGAGCTTGGAACGTGTGATTTCATTAACGTACTTTCATGGAGTATTGAACAGCACAATCCGCGGGTAAAATAAACCGAGCGAGTAAAAATATCCGCGTCGAACTGCGCGCCGAATCGCCACGATTACATTTGTTCCAGTTCTTTTTGGTTTCCAATATCTCTCAGACATATTCGCGTCCCTTGAAGTCGGAGGTTAAAATAGTCAATAGTTTAAAGACCCGAATGCCCACTAAATTCGGGTAAAATTGCAGATATATAGAAAAAGAAAAAAAATGTGTGGCAAATTGCTGTACAATGGCGTTGCACACGTAAAACGTTCTAGGATCACGTCACATCAGGTCACGCGGCGTCAATTTCCCCGCTAAATTTCGCGGGAGCGCTGAATTGGTGTGTAGGTCACGTGACGTTAATTTTCCCGCTTAATTTAGAGGAGAAACTAAATTGTCGTACAGGTCACGTGACATCAGGTCACCTGACTTCAATTTCCCCGCTAAATTTAGCGGGGAAAAGGAATTGATGCGTGGGTCACGGGACGTTGATTTTCTCGGTAATTCAGGGGGGAAACTGACGTCACGTTACTTGATGTCACGTGACCTATGCACCGATTCAACTTCCTCGCTAAAATTAGCGGAGAAACTGAACTGGTGTTTAGGTCTGCGACGCGCCATAACGCAACACTATGCGCCTTGCATTATGGGACGTGGCAGGCTCCGGCTTCATGAAATGTGGCTTCACAAAATCCGGAGCAAATAACCAAAAAACGTTTCGCGTAAAAAAAAAAAAAAAAAGAAATTTTCCACTCTGGTGAAAAAGGAAGAGCCGCGGAGCTGTAGCTTCTGTTCTCTACGGTGGCTTTCCAGGCGAGCGATCTGCTCTTCTTTTGCAAGGGAGTCTGAAGAGCTCGACGCAGTGGAACTTGAGGCGATAGCGGCTTCGCGGTGGTTGCGGAACCATCCGCGCTGCCGCGCGCATCGCTGCTCGTTCCGTTCCCGCTCTTCTTCTCCGAAGTTATCTTGCCCGCCGTCGTCTATGAGCGACGGCAGCTACCAGTTGTCTGGTTGCCGCGATCTCTGAGCGACGGCGGCAAGCAGACAACCGGCAAACACGAGTCTCGACAGCTACCGCCATCTATGAGCGACGGCGGAAACCAGAGTGTTATGTCGACAGTTGTTTGGTACCGGACGCGATCCTGGGGAAACTAACCTTTAACAAATCCGCTGTAAAAAAAAAAAAGAAGAAGTGCCATTTTTTTTTCCGTTCTTTTGCAAACGCCGGACACGAATCGCGAAGCAACATTCGCAAAAATAAGGAGCCACGTCCCGCGTTTTTAAGCATGTCTGTGGATCAGCTGTCATGAGACAGGGCTTCCCTATTTCAGAATGCGTCACCACCTCGAGTTTCCTGTTTTATCTGATAGCGCGCTCACCCATTTCGCTCTTCCTGTCTCGAAACGCGTCAGCTCATTATTTATAAACGCGAAGGGAATTTCCACTGGCGCCGATTCTTTCGGAGTGGGGTATCGAGGCAGCTACAAATCACGTGACGTCAAATAAACTCAGCCGTATACGCTTTACATTTGGCTTTCGTCTTGAAATTGTGCTGCGTTATGAACGGACTATGTAGGATGTGTAGCACGTTCGTTCTGAGACGTCATTACTAATTTTTTTTTTATAGCGTAAGTGATTAACACGTATCCTTTACTTATTGAGTGTCACAAAAACTCGTGTCTTTCAGTCACCATCAAGAAGCGCCAACATCCATACTGTTTTGTACGCAATGATGAGCTGCCTAATATATAAGAACGAGAAATATTAACGAGTTGGTTCGAGTGACCTATTAGCCCATTTGTTTTTTGTTGTTGCTCTTCTGTCTTTCTTGTCACATCCCATTAGCCACGTATCATATTAACAAGGAACGAAGTAGTAATTACATTTCAAAGTTATCTCTAGCAATAGTACCTAGTTGCATTTCAATGTCTTTCTGTTTCCTCATGCACAGAAATGTTCGCGTTCAACGACCGCAAACACTTAAGTATGTGCATCCCGGTTTATCTTAACGCTTGGAAAACCTCGCTTACTTTTCATGTCAAACTCCCTGTCGAAATTGCACGGGAACGCTGCTGTCGGCTCTGAAAAAGTTTGCGATGTTTGTTAGTGTGCATATTTTTCGCAGCTATCTAGGTTTGAACAATTTCAAACACTTACAGCAAAATAAATATTAAAAAAAAATCGTTCCAGATTTCTAGTTAACTTCAATACAAAATTATGGGGAAAATATGTTACCTAAAAAAAGGACATTGGTACAAGAATGCACATGCGCAATTTTGATTTTCAAATAATGGCACCGCAATTAGTTAAATACATTTGTGGGAATAGGTTCATGGCTTGTAATCAAAACTAAATACTACTAAAAGGGCAATGACAAGTGCAAAAATGATAAATAAAAAAGTGCTGATTATCAACCGAACATTTGTTGAAAAAGGAAAACGGCACCCCAACATCAGTTAAAAAAGTCAATCTACTGGACTACTACGCATAAACTGAGTGATCCATAATGGTGTGCGATAAAACTGACACCTGCCTAACACAGCTACATGTATTCTTTTTTGCTGTCGTTGGACCTTCTAAAATATTAAAAAAAATGTTACATCTATATAGACGAAGGCGCTTTTTTTACAAACAAGGTCGCATTTGCCCACACCAGACTTGTATACGGTACTCACTGCGATTAATTAAATTACTTGTTGTCGACTACTTGTTGGTGTAATTTGGGATCATTTGATTACATTTATTCGGAAGTAACCACAACACTAATTTGATTACTCTTGGAAGCAATAAAAATATTTGTATTCCCATGTTACTTTTTTCCCCCTCCCGTTCCTCATGGCATCCTTTGTTCATACAAGTTTCCCACCCGGCAGAATCCTCGAACGAAATTTCTGACAGGTGGATGGTTTACCAAAATGGGTGAATTAAGAATAAGTATAGTTCGTTATTCGGTAATTTTTATGTAATGAAATAATCGACAGTATAGGAAAGACCCGACCCGCTTTCAAACCGGCAGAAAAGCTGAAATGATTGGAGCAGTAACAGTTACTTTTTGTTTTTTCAAGTAGCGGCCAATTACTTTTTGTCTCGAGTAATCAAGTAATATAATTGAATACTTTTTAAGCGAGAGCAGTTGCAATTGTAATCAAAAACTTTTTTTCTGTTGTAACGTGTACGAGACTGGCCCACACAGACTGTGGAAAATGCGCATGCGCAGACACACGGTTCTCGTGAGGTAAAGCGTCTTGGCGCATGCCCCGCGTCGACAGCAGCGCCACCGCAGCCCTGTGACGTCAGACTCGCTTGTTCCCGAAGCTGTTGCTCTAAAGTTGACCGGCAAGATCGGCAACAATACACACATAGCGATCCCATGTTTTTTGCTTTTTTTTTTTAGCGAACCTGCATTTTAGCTTAGCGTCTTACCTTGTAAAACTTCAAGACGTACAAGTTCGTGTCTGTAAAAAGATAAATGAGACCGACAATCTTTCCAGAGCCAACGGCGCGACGTCGACGCAGACGACAAGATGCGTCGTCTGCTCGCTGCGCCCATGTCGCGAGATGGCGTCACAAGTTACAGCCATCGCTTAGAGAGCTTAGATTGTAGAGAGAGGTTCCATTTCAAGCCACGGGGAGCATTTGTAATTTAATGGCGGACGCCTTTCGAGGAGATTAGTCGCAAATGCGCATGCGCTGATTTTTCGCGTGGAGAACAAAAATGCAGGCTAAAAGGCGGAGGCTTTTGCAGACGATCAACACTTGCGGTACCACCTCGCAGCTCGCATTGCCAGCGTGGCCCATAAACCACATGACCCCGAACAAGTCGTGGGAGACTCGCTGTAACACAGGCTCTGTATACCATCGCCAATGCTCGGTCGTCTTCGTCAATGTTCGCTATTGACTCTGGAAAGTTTGTTATTCTCATATTTCACAGAGAGGCAGCTATGCCCTAAGTGTTTACAAGGTAAGATGCGCAGCTAAAGCACACCTTTGGGGGAAATCTGAGAACGTTACGCCTAGGCGCCCATTTCTCCGACCCACGAAGAGCCAGTCTCGATATTTCAGATACCATATACCCATCAAATAAAGAATGGTGGTACCGAAAATACATAGACTTGCAACAGACCCTTTTCAAAACCCTATCAAGCAGCATTGACTAGAGATAGAGTATGTTAGTAGACGGTTCCGATATGCCTTTGATACACCCGATAACGATACCGGATAACGATACGATGATTGCTCAAGGGCATCGGCGGAGTATCGGGCATTGTTATCGTGTCATCGGAACGATCTACTTAAATTTTATTTATGGTGCTGGCCATTTTTGTTTTTGTCACAAAGCGTGTGATTGGATCCGAGTTCTCACCGAACGCTTACGCAGCACTGATCACCATGCGAGCTTAGCCGAACTCACGCCGAACGCTGACGGAATCTTCGTGTTCAATTGGCGCCCAGAGCATGTGCCCAAACACTGCCAGACTCGGACGGTTGGCCCAACATATATAAGATGGCGCGCAGTTTCGAAAAGGGGTCCATCCATTCTTTGAAAAGGGGCGAATCATTTGGCAACTCCATGAGGTATGTTACCTTCGGGAACCTTTTGGACGGCACCCGGGTTGTGTCCGGGTCGTGGTGGCGGGCCCTGCTCCATGTCTCCCACAATCTGAATCGTGAAGGCAGGCATGACTGTCTGCTGAGCGCTGAGAGTGTCCTCCTTTACCGGTCTGTATTTCCAGGTCGCTTCGAAGGCCTCGATTGGCAGAGGTTCGGGTATCTTGGCCGCTGCTAGCAGACATCCAGAAGAGACAAACGCAGCATTCATGAAATTTGTAAAAGGTAAAAGGACTGCGCATTTAGTTTTATTCACCTTTCGACTATATCGTCCAATTTTCGCAGACTATACCGTGAAATTCCGAATGAACGCTCACCCTCAGTGGTGTGATAAGAGCTGAAAGATGTACGCTCTGAGCAACCGGGAGCGTCCACGTTACTCTAAAGCAACTGAGAGAACCAACTGCTTTAATCTACGGTTGGCTGCTTAAAGAATGACATGGCTAAACATCTTTAGACCTCAACAAAATAAAGTCTGCGCCGTGGCACTAAGCATGGTGTCAGAGCGCAGACAGTTTTTGTGGGTGTAAACATATGAAGCGTTCCCCTGTTGTGGACATCGCTTCCAAAGCGGAGTGTGCGATTGGACCTTAGTTCGCATCGAACGCTGACGTGCAGCACTCCCGTCCATTAAATATGTGCTCAGGATGCAACGCCTAAAATATGGCGACCTCAGAAAATAGATGCAGCAGCCACCAGGTGGCGCGCACTTTTGTGAAAGGTCTACTTCGGCTAAAATTTGGCGAATATATAGTTACATTCGTATAGTTAACGTTTTAATATTGGTTAAAATTTACTCTCGAGGGAGCAATTAATCAGCTTCGTTCAAATAATGTTTTGTCTCATGCATGACCCCGATCGGACGCTGCGATCACGGACCAACGGCTATAGGTGGAGCAACCCGCCGCCCGATTAAAATGGTTCAGCCGTATGCGTTCATCTAGCGGTCCAGTTTACCAGGCGAAATAAAAAGCATGGCGAATTCTTCTGCAGGCTATTCGCGGCAAATTTTGAGTTGGTAAGGACGAGCCTAGTCAAAATTATTTCTAATTTATTTTCGAACATAAATTTTGAAGATTGGCTCTAACTGCAGTTACTTACAAGTCGCACCAGAAATAGATCCCAATTAGATACTATTAGTCAGTTGAAAGATTAAGAAACGCATGACCTTACCTAATATGTTCACGCTTCTTAGATCGTGAATCTTTCGGTATTTCTATCGGAAAATGCCGCAGTCTCAAGTTGTGGAGCGATAATATGATTCGCTGGATAGCCCACGCCGCTGCGCTTCTAAAGTTTTCATTGAATAGTAATTTCAAATGTAGTAATGCAGATACGATTATCGACAAACACGGCGCGCAGCTTTCTACACTCTCAAGAAAAAAGGATGTAAAAGGGTGTATCGTTACACCCTTTGTCCCATATAATACACTCCAAAACTTCAATTCGACGTACAGAGCCCTACTGTCGAACAGACGGCCCCAAAATTGTACGATGGGCTTGATATTAAAATAGCTAATGTACGTTTTACTGATAACAACAACAAAAAAAAATAATAATAATAATAATCGGGGTTTTCTTGGCCCTACTGCAAGAACTCGGTGTTTTCTTTATGTAGTCTTCGATATGTACTTTCGCTATTTAAAAATTTATATTGCACCGTTATCATGCCCCTCATAAAATGTGGGGCCGTCCGTTCGACTGTAGGGCTCAGTACGTCGAAATGAAGTTTTGGGGTGTATTATATGGCACAAAGGGTGTAACGATACGCCCTTTTACACACTTTTTTCTTGAGAGTGCAGCGGTCACTGGCGCGCGTGCTCTTAAAATTCCTCGATGGCCATCGACATCCTACACCCTACATGAGGAAGGTCTTCCAGTTCCGTTCAGTGTTTGCGGTAACGCGCTATGAGTAACGGTGTTACCGGTAATGCGATACTTTTACCTGTATACTAGTAATGTACTCGTTGCATTCTCTATACACTAACGGATAAAGTACTCGCGTTACTCATTTCGAGTCACGGGTAACGTCGTTAAGTTACTCGTTGCAACTTCTTCCGAAAAAAAAAATAGTTTTTTGTGTTTTTAGGCGCCAATTCATATGGATTCTGGCACCCATTTCATATACCTTCAAACTCTTTCGCCTCTTTTCCCTATGCAAGCACTTTTACTTGAGAAAAACCCCAACGCCCACGCCCTCTGTCCCAATCTCGAAAGACGCGGCATGCATAAACATCACGATTCTTTAAATATGGCGCTTATGCATAGGTCTAAGTTTAACGCGGAACCTGGGCAGTGTTTTAATTCATAAATACAAAAGGAGCACAAAAGAAACGTGAGTTACTTTTTACCCGTAACCTACCACGTTCTTTCTATTTTGATGTAACGTAGGGCTGTAAGGCGCTTCTTTTATTTGAAAGTAACGAGTACCGTATTTCGTTACTTCTTTTTCGGTAACACCTACAAGGCTGGCTTCAGTTTCCTGCAGAACAACGAAGAGAGCGACTCATGGCGAACAATAGAAGTGTCGAATGAAATTTAAAACATGATTAGTCAAAAAGAATAAAAAAAAGGATGGCGATGCATGTGGGTCAGTGAGCGAGTAAATTTCGCCAGGTTCCTTGTCCCTGCGACAATCGAATTTCCGAGATCTAATCGTACCCCGAGCTTTTCTTTTTTTTATTTGCTGGGATCGTCGTATATTATTCGCCGTTGGTTGGTTGCCTCTGTGTCCTGCAGAAAAGCAAATTCACGGACTTCTCTTAGAGAGCTATACCTCTGTCCTCTTTCTTGGGAGGCGGCACAAGCTTTACACTCGGCCTCAGCAATGACGTCGCTCCCTTGGCCGATCCCGATTCGATGAGGCTGTCCGATGATTCGCCCAGACACTCCTGAACTGTCGGTCGTGCAAACGAAAGAAAAATCGAACATAAGAAATGTAAAGGCTGCTTTACACAGCCCCGTTTCCTTGCGTTACGTTACGGAAGCTTACCTTTGCTTACGTCGAGAGTCACCACCGGTACGTCCGTGCTTCGCACGAAGCGTGGTAACCAATTGAAGAAGTAACTTTGCACGCGACATACGAAGCACGGACCCCTTGGCGACTCACGACGTAACCAAAGAAAGCGTAAGCAAACGTCCCTGTGGAAATAGGCCTTTAGATTTAGACGCAAACGACGCAAAAAGCTTAGATTCCCCAAAGAAGTACACAAGCGCCGCTTTAATAAGGGCAAGATGTGGGAGTACGCACGCTCCCGTATCTTTGAGGGCATGGCCACATAAAATAGTCTATTTTACGAGCTATAGGACGCAGCCGGTGTGTTCATCTGCAGGGGCAAATTTCGGTTGAACAAATGAGTTTTTTTCCTTAGACTGACCATACCCAATGCTCAATTCGCACCTTATGCCTATAGTCTGCTCGTAAAAAGAAAATCCTCATAAAAAGCACAGAGTGACAAAGTCCTGGTTTATTAACGTACAAAGTACCTTGTATCACAGAGAAATCATCATTAACATACTACGTCATTCAAAAATCCCGCCATGTCTGGCCATAATAAATGATTTGGGGAAAACGGATCCTCGTGTGGTCCGCACCTGGAGATAGTCCGCACCGAGTAAAATTTCAACTTTTAAACATGAACAGTCGGCGGGCTTAAGCTCGGAATATACGGTTGTTCCAGAGTTTAGTTCGCGCGCCTAGAAGAAAATCGCTCGCCTGAGTCATAACAGTCACGCGATTGTCGTCGAATTACTCGACGAGTAATGAATAACGGAGTTACGGAAACGTATTGTTTTCATTGAATTGTTGGCTTTTGGAAGAATCCTTTGAGGAAATACATTCGTCTATTAATGCCTAAAAAAATATAAACCCAATCTTCCCGACCGTTTTCAGAATCGTAGCACACGTTTAGTTTTAAAAAGTGTTAAAACTTTCTTTTTTTTTTTCTGTGTGTTTTAACAAAGATAGATGTGGCAAGGACGTGCGACGGTCGTCTCAAACCCGCGGCCACAATGAACCGCACTATCACCTCATTCCAAAAACACGTTTTGACACCATTCCTTGTTGCCTGATCGTATGGAATTCACTGCATCTCATGTGTACCGGAAAACATGACTACCTATGCAACCGCGTCTTACGCCCTTCGCGTCATGTTTGCGATGTGAGGAAACGCAGGTACCTCGTTCTTCGGGGAACGCGCGCAGTGCCTAAAGGTGCTGTAAGCAAACGCGCTTCTTTCTGGTGGCCATAACTGAGTCCGTGGCTACTGATGTGTCTGCTAACGGCAAGTTTCCGCAACGTCCCCGAGGTATAGTCCTTCTTCGTCAAACGGTAAACACTAAGAAAAAAAGGGTATATTCTTACACCCATTGTCTCATATAATACAGGGTGTCACAAAAGAAAATTTACACTATCTTTTTTACTGCAAAAATCAACGAGGCATCGCAGAACGCTCATTCTCCGCCCAAAGGTAGAGCTAGAGGTCACAACCAGATGCCAAAGTTTCAGCCCGATCCGATAACTTAATGAAAAGTTATAAGTGATTTTTTGAAAATTTCAATGGGAAAATGGCCGCCGGCAGAGTTTTCAAACACATGGGGCTCTATGGCACCAGAAACCGAAAACAGGCAAAAATGGGCTCCATTTTCCCATTGAAATTTTCAGAAAATCACTTATAACTTTTGATTAAGTTATCGGATCAGGTTGAAACTTTGGCATCTGGCTGTGACCTCTAGCTCTACCTTTGGGCGGAGAATGAGCGTTCGGCGATGCCTAGTTTATTCTTGCAGTAAAAAAGACCGTGTAAATTTTCTTTGGTGACACGCTGTACACCCCAAAACTTAAGTTGGACGTACAGCGCACTGACGTCGATCTGACAGTACTATCTTTCACAGGGCGCTTGATAGCCGAGTGGTACAACTTATTAAAATCGCCAATGTACGCGTTCTTGAATACAAAAAAAAAAAGGAAAAAAGTAATTTCGGTTTTTCTGGCCCTACTGCAAAACTTCAGTTTTTTTTTTTCTTCTGTAGTCTTCGATACGTACTCTAGCTGTTTAATAAGGTATATATTAGCGTTTTCAAGCCCGTCGTAAAAGTTAGGGCCGTCTGTTTGATGTGAGTGCGCGCTACGTCAAACTGAAGTTTTGGTGTGTCGTACGTGGGGCAAGGGGTGTAAAAATATACCTTTCTTTCTGACAGTGCAAGTCAGGGCTCGTTTTGAGCATGAGCTTTGATCGACGTGCTGAAACATTTGACATCCAATGAACGCCAGCTATTCATTTCTCTGACGCTTATTCCCATCAACGCTTCTATCAGATATTTTCGATCAGACAACACATGGACACCGGTTTTGCTCACACATTTGAACGGGATTATGGGAGAAATGATGGTCAATCATGTAGAAATACTAATTTTGCAGGTCACGCGCCGAAAACAAAAGTAACGGGCAAACTAAAGGCAATACGGCGTGCTACGTTCGTCTGTTCCTTGCTCACCCCTTACGTTTCTTAACCCCTCAAATGCCCTCCCGTGCTTCTGTTTCTTATGCGGGCTGCAAGTTCGTCTGCTTCTTTTGCAGGGGTTGTGGTGACGTCAGCACGCCGAGATCTCATTCCTTCTGAACGAAGGATAGTGGGTAGACCTGAAGGCAGCTTACTTTAAGGACGACCCACTATCCTTCAATCAGAGCCAATTTGAGCTCGGCGTCTTTCTGACATCATCGCAACTCCAGCAAAGAAGCAGACGAACTTGCGCTCCGGATTGACCTCAGCCAATGACAGGGCGCGCTTGGTCCCCTTGCCATCGCGCGTTCCCTCTGCGTTATCCATGTTGCCCCTTGATCGGCGTTCCCCTCCTCGCGTTTCGATGCGCCAAAGACGCACTTCGGAATACATGCTCGCCGGATAATCTCCTCAAGCCGCTCACCTTCCTTGATGACGACTTTGAGAATCGGCGTGAACGGTTCCCTCACCGGACTGGGCATCATCTCGGGCGGGTCACCGGAGCTCACGAAGCCCCGACTATCTGTGCCAGAAACGATTCAAGTTTGACTTACCCATTACACTCTCGAGAAATCTGGACTCTGGAATGTTTACTTTCCAGCAAAGTAACCGCTCCGGATTTCCTAAAGTGGAAGTTCGTCTGCTTTTTGCACAGGGGGTTGCGATGATGTCAGAACGCCAAGATCTTATTGGCTAATTAAAAAAAAACAAAAAAAAAACAGTGGGTAGACCTCAAGGCATCTAGCATTTAGGGCTATCCACTATCCTTCTATTCAAAGCCGATCAGAACTCTGCGTCGCTCTGACGCCAACTCAATTCCTGCGCAAGAAGCAGACCAACTTGCTCTCAGCATAGTCACAAATCGCAACGCTGGGCCTGGCCTAATTATGTCCATACGAACTGGAATACATAGCCTGTGCATGACGTCACCCTTGGATGGATGGATCAATGAATAAGGCTGAACCCTTTAAACCGGGCGGCGGCTAGCGCCACCTAGCCAATGAAACTCGATGAGAGTCATAGCAAAAGCTGCAGATGCATCCGTCTTGGCGTAGCCGCGTGTTAGCGTCGCGTTCTTTGTGAGATGCTACGAGATGCGCTGGCGACGATGCTGACACAAGCTAGGCGACGCTGACGCGTGGATCCATTGGTGACGATATGGAAGGGGGGAGTCGCAGGGCTTTATCTTCTAGATGGTACTCACTGTGTTCAGCCTTCGTGATTCCTGATTCGTTCTTCGGTCCTTATCGGCTAGTGGCGCACACTCTCGGGCAGTGACCATATACGCCCTCTGAGAGCGTACTTCGCCGCAATGCACTAAGATCATCAATCGTCGGTGTGCCTTTCATCACTTAAGCCAATCACAAAGGCAATCGGTATTGTATTGCATGGCCGTTGATTCGCGGCTCGGCTTTTCTCATCGGCGAAATGGACTCAAGGAGTGAAGGAAGAAAGAAGGAAAGAATGAAAGAATGTAGCTATCCGAAGAAATAAATTAGAAAAAATAAAAACCTGGGGCTAACATTTTCTCTAACCTTTTTCACGACCAAACTATAATCCGGAAGAACGAACCAATAACCTGAGGACGCTGCACAATCTGTCTCATATACTATAGATTGCCCGTTCAAAGATGAAACTTGTCACACTGTCACTCGTCATTTTCTGTTCGCACTGAGAATACAAACTGATGGCGTCCATACGAATTCCTCTCTTATATTCACCATGTACAATCTTCAACTTATTATGTCCAATTCTTCCTGTTATAATAACCCAAAGAGCAAAGCAGGATTAAGCGTAAATAAATAAATAAATAAAACCGATTTGTGGTTTTAAAGTGCACCGTGGGGCAGAACGCTTTGGGGTCCCCGAAGGCCCTCTTAGGGTTCCCTCTACCCAGCAATAAAAGTTTTTTTCTTTTAATTGTTGCAGACAGTTTTACATGTGCACTTAATGAGCAGGGTTGATTAGCATGTTTCAGAGCTTCAAAGTTTACTTGCGTGCACCTCGTTTGATTTATTCGCCATTTTGTCATCGTAATCGTCTGTTATTGCCCCATCTCTCCCTACCCTCGACCCCGGTGTCCCCCATAACTTCCGCTGATCCAGAAGGGGTACCCGGAACATCAGTGGTTGATAACCACTGCCTTAGAGTATGGATACTAACAAGACATGCTTCATTTCTACTCGAGGTACAAGGTTTTCGATTATGCTTGAATAACGCAACAAGAAAACAGCATAGCCATATTCAAAAGCTAGAAAACAAGGTTAAGGGGGGGGGGGGGGGGGGGGCAACGCTTTTGGGTCCGCCAAGCAGCTTGGCGCATGATGTACAGGGGGAACCTCGCACCCGCAAAACAGTTATTCAAGTCTACGCAAACAAAAGAAAGAGACACTTACGCAGCGCTCACTAACGGTTCTCAGGTATATTTACACGTTTTCCTTCGTCTCCTTTTTGTAGGCCGTGAAGAATAATTGGTATTTTTTCTTGATTTGGAAGCTAAACCGTAAACTAACTGAAACTGAAATTAATGTAAGGCTAGGTATTCTCATTCTTTTTGTGATAAGGTTAAAGACGGAGTACTGACACATCCATCGTTATGCTTTGCGATATTCTCTGCCTCAACGATTTCCCTCGTTAGCTGGTTGTGGTGCGTGCCGTGCACGGCGCAGTTGCTCATCAGCAGTGAGCAGCCACAGCTTCGACAGTGATTGCCTAAATGTCCGGAGTCTTTGTTGGTGAAAGTATTCTTACGTTCACAACCACAACCAGGTTCTTATGTTCACAGCCACAAGTACAACCAGCTAACAAGACAAATTATTGAAGCAGAGAATATCGCAAAACATAAAGATGTGTCAGTACTCCGTCTTTAACCTTATCACAAAAAGTAGACTACCGTTTATTAATTAAAATTTTATTTAGTTTACGGTTTAGCTTCCAATTGAAGAAAAAAGACCAATTCTCAGTGGCCCTAGTCCATAATGCAAAAATGAGACGAAGAAAAACTGTAAATATACCAGAGAGTTGTTAGTCAGTGCTGCGTGTCTCTTTCTTTTGTGTGTGTGGACTTGAATACCTGTCTTGCGAGTGCACTGTTCCCCCTGTGCATCATAAGCAAGCCAATCGCCCGAGCCTCTGTGTTAACAGCTTGGGCCGTCTCGGGGGAACCGAAGCGCTAGGGCCCCTATTCTAAAATTCTCTATTATGTCGAATACCACATTGCGCTCACCGGAAGTCTTCACCGGCACCTTAGTCGCTGCGCTGCCCTGCTTGAGACACCGGAGTTTCGGGTTCACGGCTTGCGTGTGACTTGCGTCTTCTACTGCCACCACAACAGGTTCATCGACAGGATCTGTCCCAACAGAACTGCTCATTAGTTAAATAAGTCCGTGCCTGTACTTACCCTCAAAACACACGGATGCTAATCACGGCATCTGTATAGCTATATTGCCACGCGCGTTGCCGAGCGAGCGCGTGCATGGCTGTCGCGCGAAGGATCCGGGTTCGATTCCATGGAGCGGAATCTTTTATTTATTCTTTCTACTGGGCGTTCTCGTAAGTTCGAGAACCTTCTCGTCCGATCCAGTTATGAATGTTCTACTAGCCGAACGTTCTAGGCCGAATATTCCAGAGAAACATGCGGGTACAAAAGGTGCTCCACGTGGCAAGCCGGAGTCAGTCTCGCCCCAGCGTTCGACTCTGCTCTTACGCCGATGTTGACGCCCGCGACGCTCTGCTGTTATCTCTTGTTTCCTTTTTATTTTTGGGCACAAGTTTATTCCATGAAACGTTATAAGTATCTTCAGTTATTCGCCGCCTCATGACTTGCCATTCGTGGCAGTATAAAGAGTGGTGATCCAGAACTCTGCTACCTTGCGACCCCACAAAAAAGATAAAATATCGCGTCGCGATTCTCTCGCCCCCCTTCCCTCCAGCTTTCGCGATGTCGCAAGTTTTTCGGTTTTACTACTTGAATAATCTGACGCTGAAACTATATATTTGGCAGTTAATAGGGTCCGGGTGAATCGGCCGGTCTAGAAATCATCGCACAAAGAAAAGACGCTTGCCAGCGGGGATATCTGCTAAATAAAGTGAGCTTGTTTGTTAAAACTAATTTTCTCGCAACGAGTGCGGTGTTTGGACACCCCAACTCGCAGCTCCGACGTCGAGCTGCGACTTGTACTTGGTTCTCATCGATACCACCTAAGAGAAGGCAAGTTCGCTTTTGTTCAAATGCCCTTGCCGCTTTGAACCTCCCCCTCTCTCTCCCCCTCCTTGAGTCTGTCGCGATCGCCCTTGAAGTCGCAAGCCACAGTTCTAGAAACTCTGTATTAACAAGTTCAACCGGCCAAAGGGACGTTCGATATTACGGCCCAATACCTAGGCAATCTTAGCAGCATGTTTTCTTGCCCCTGACACTGTGCTACCATTTCAGCATGACTTTCATTGCTCATTCGAGCACGATTCTGACTGATTAGAAAACGCAAAAGAAAAATCGGTGCTTCTAGTGCATCGCAGTGCCCAATATAAATTCAGGGACCCGTGAAAGTCTATAGGAGCCTATTCACGTCATCCCTGGAAGCAAGAAGAGGTCGTCCATGGCACTGCTTACATATATATTTGTAATTAATGACCTCTTAAGAGACGGTGGGCATGGCATGCTATCTTCCCTATTCTTGCTCCAGGATTCCTTCTGAGGTGTAGTTGCCGGCTAATGCCTCGTTGGCTGCGAAGCTGTAATAATATGGGCGGGACTCGCAGAATCCCGAGTATCTTAACATGTTAGTGACAATACATAGTCAGTGACAACTTAACAAACCAGAGGCCTCTCGCTTCTTATCCTTGCCCTTTGGCTTTGTCGATCATCCTTCGCCGTTTTTCTTTTTTTATTTTTTTTTTTCCGCGGCTATATTGCTACAATTTCACTGACTGAGGACAGGGAGGATGCTCAAATCATTCTACGCTCTGCTTTTTTTTTTTTTTCTATTTTTAACTGTTAGTGCTTATGGATGTTAAGCGAAAGCACGTAATTTAATTTCTTTTATACTGTTTTTTTTTTTTTTACGAGAAGTTTACATTTGCCTCGTTGTCGGCGCAGCTTGGACGCGTCTCGTTCAGCAATCTTGCGCCGCCAGGCTGACTGGATCTTCAGCGCTGCCTTCTGCTTAGCGTGGGAGCTGCTGTCTTCCGGGACGTCTGGAAGCGGCTGTCAAATTTCGGAGGCAATTACGTTTGTGGTCGAAGCAATTTCCTTTTTTTTTTTACCGATTAGTTGGTTTCCGTATAGAAATCCGCTTAATTGTCATGCCGGTGGCGTTTGAAATGATACACCCGAGAGCTCACCGGACGAAGAAGGTTAATCTTTTAGCGAGACGCCAACTCACCATTTCCAGGTTGTTGCTCTACGTTTCGATCCTATGGCTTCTACCCAGTCTTGCACACGTTATTCCAAAGTAGGAATCTCAACTGCAATTACTCTTTAATAAAAAGTAATAAATCATTTGTGGAGCGCAAGGTCGTCTGCTTCTTCCACGGGGGTTGCGGTGATGCCAAAACGCTGGCCGTTGTCCGACTAAAAAAAAAGAAAAAAAAGATAGGCGGTAGATTTTAAGGTATTTAGCATTGAGGTCTACCCGCTATCTTTCCAATTAAAGCCAATGAGAGCTCGGCGTCGTTATGACGTCACCGCAACCCCTGCAAAAGAAGCAGACGATTGGCTCTCCGCATTACTTGATTATTAAAAAAAAAGTAATTTGCCGCGCTACGTCTACAAGTAACCGTTACTTCTTCAATGGCTCCGGATTTTCAAA
Organism: Ixodes scapularis; assembly: GCF_016920785.2. Lineage (NCBI taxonomy): Eukaryota > Metazoa > Arthropoda > Arachnida > Ixodida > Ixodidae > Ixodes > Ixodes scapularis. Next base: position 141,733,478 of record NW_024609879.1, on the reverse strand, counting down.
GCGGCAGTTATTTTTTGTCAGTTTGAAAACGGGTTTTTTGTACTGCCCATTATTGAATTCGAATCAGCGGACAGTAAGCTAATTATCTTGGTTCGATGATTCCTTGGTATAAAACATGCACAAACAAAGGGTGCCATTATAGTAAGGCGAGGGAACAAATAGTGACGGGTCCAAGTACGTTTAGCACTACTCAAATATTAATATTATACCAACGATTACTTTCTAATAAGTATATTCGAATGATCACAAAATTACTTCAAAACCTAAACTATTACAAGTTATTTCATCGCTTGAAAGGTGTTGCCATCGTACAAATCTGCTCCTACCAGGTTCGTCCACTGCCGTTTTTGTTTTGTTTGTTTGGATGTTTATTGCGTGTTTCTTAGTCGCCACCTAATTTATATTCATATCTTGTTATACACTGCACTCACTAACTCGCCTCCCCCCCCCCCCCCCCCCCCCCCAAAGCAACAACAAAAAAAAAAAAACAGAGGTTGTGGCTAAGCGCGCAGCCCATAAGATTCCAGCATCAACCAGTAAGAACGCACAAGAGCCAATCAGGGGGCAAGAAGAGTGAACGTGATACGCCACACAATGCTCTTCTTTGGTTGTCGGTGATTCTGTATAATCCTTATGGCGAAAATGATCGATCATGTTGTCCCATAAATTACGCAAAAAAAGAATGTTAGAATCATGCAAAGGAAAAAAAAAGAAACAAAAAGGAGAGGAAGTGGGGTTGTTACGTCATTAAAAAAAGTGCTACAAAAGAGTGAGAGTGCAACGCGGATATCTATGCGGAGCCAAGTTCGTCTGCTTCTTTTCGGGGGGTTGTAGTGACGTCAGAACGCCGAGCTCCGATTGGCTGGGATTGAAGGATAGGGGGCAGCTTTGAAGGCGGTTTGCCTCAAAGTCTACCCTCTATCCTTCGATCAGAGTTAATCAAAGATCGGCGTTTTTCTTACGTCACCACAACCCCTGCAAAAGAAGCAGACGAACCCTCGCTCCGTATACTTTTGTGTTACGGTTAGGGAAGCTTGCAATGCAAGGTGCTATGCAAGCTGAGTTTTTGGAAAATTTTAACTTGCTATCGTGGTGCAAAAGAAAAAAGAAAAAAAAAAGGACAGTCTGATTTTTTTTTGTCAGACATCTGGTCGGACGCTTTGCCTCAGGGGCCTGTATTAAAAACCATGAAGCTTCTGAAAGCTTGGTATTGTGACTGTTTTTTTTTTTTCAAAAAATATCTATTATATTCTATTCTATTCTGTTGGTATGGAAGAAGCAGCAGTTCAGCGAATTTAACGCTATCCTAGAAAAGCGTGAACCTGTACACTGAGGTGAGGAAGAATGTGCTTGGAATCGCGAACGGCACGTACCCAGAGCGGATGACGTTCTTTGGATGGTCGGAGGTAGACCCTGTTTGGGCTGGCAAACCTCGACATAAGGTGCTCCCGGCCTTCCTCTTGCATCGACACCACTCTATGGATGGCGGCAAAGCAGAAGGTTCTGAACATCGATGAACAGTTTGTAAGATCTGTGTGTGTGTGTGTGTGTGTGTGTGTACGTGTGTGTGTAATAGCGGCAAACGTCTTTTAGCATGAATTGTGCCTCATGTAATCAAACTTGGCACACTCGATCTTTTTTTCAAAAAGTTTCTTTTTACTGGAAATAATAGGAAAAGTAGCCACGTTTGTTTTAATGCTTGGGTGGTTTCTCAGCCTTCATATTTACGACAAAGGAGCTCACAGAAAAGTTATCCTATTTCGACCCTACTTCGCATTGTCTTCACATGGATGCCTTACTGTTTTGCGTGAGGCTGTAGGCTACGGTGTTCCTGTCAGAAGGTGAACGCTTGCGCATCTCACCCAAAGGCGCTGAGAATCATGAAGGCGACGGACGGGAAACGGGTGATGTTGCTCAGCAGCGGCGGGTGGAGGCAGTGCACGATCTCCTCGCGGTTCATCATCGAGAAGCGGACGCACTTGAGCAACTGGACCAGGTACTGCTGCCGCTTGGTGTAGTCGTGGTTGAGCCACTTGAGTGCCGCCAGGAACACCGGAATTTCTCTAAAGCAGAGTCCAAGAGGGCACGCCATAAAGGGGAACTCATTGAAGATCAAAGACTTTCTCAAGCACTTGCGTTTAAGTGTGGTCGACTGCGCTCCAACAACCCGTAACCACTTGCTGGGAGGTAACACCATTGGCAATCTGCTGCACGGCATCCGGTCCTAAGAAGTTGCAAAAGGCTTAAAAACCGGTCTGGTCTCTCTCGGTCTTACTCGGTCGCAAGAGTGTGAATGACGCTTAACACCATTGGCAATGTACATGACCAAAAGCGTCGTTGTGGTCGGCATTCGCGATTGGCAAAACCGTTATAACGTCCTCATTTGGATTGGTTTTGCTCTCATTCGCGGGAACAAGTGGAGTGTCAGACTGAACTTTGATGGTGTTGGTTTGAAGAAACACTGACACCCTCCTTTTTTTCTTTTTGCCGGGCGATTCTAAATGGTGTCAGAAGACTACCGAATCAATATTTTGCCACAGCGTCACGTATATTTTTAATAATGTCAGAAAACGCAAGTACTCGCAACTGAAACGGAACCTGAACTGGGGAGGAAGAAGAAATATAGACGAAAAAAATACCAAAAGTCACGTAACTGTGCAACTTTTTTTTGTTTTTTTAATAAACGTATTTGTAGTTTTTTCGAAGTCACAAAAACATAGGTATCATATTTTTTGTCCATTTTTAGTACTGAATGTTGTCCTTCGATGGCCCACGGCTTTGATTATCTTTGGTGGGTGTGTCTAAGCCTTAGAAAACGGCACGTGACCGCGGAGAAGAGAGTGAGCGCGACTCCAACCGGCCAGTTCTCGATTGGCGGTTTTCGGGCAGAAAGAAAATGAATCTCGAGTCAAAAATTGTGTTCTGGGTGGTTAGGCTCTCCTGTCATGTACAAATAAAACAACTCTGGTGAACGTAAATACCCAGTCAGTGTCCCTTTAAGAATGCCTCTAAACTCTCATCGGGCTTTTTAGACACAGACTCGAATTTCTACTTAGGAACGGATGATAAGTAGCCAGGATTAAAACTCGTGACGTCGCGAACGGAAACCATCAGAGGGCGCCACTGTAACATCCCGGCACTAATAGTCACTGAAAAGGTGAGAGCGGCAGGAAGGAGCTTCCATGTAGTCACGCCTGCAGCGCGAGCTTCCTCTACCTTCGACAGCGCTTTCACGTCTCGTATACCTAGAGCGCGCGCGCGCAGCCAAAGCGCGGCCACAGCCAAAGCCTGGAAGATCGCCACGAGAAGCGGTCACCGAAATAGGAAAGGTGGAGCGGCAGACAACGAATGAGCGGGGAGCCACGTGACTGGCGCCCCGGTGCGGCGAGGCGCCGAAACGCACTTCTCCCATGCGAACAAGTGTGTTTCGGGTTCTCGCCGCTGCAAAAGCTGTGCGCTGACTTCCAGGTTCCAAACCGTCCCTTCCCGAGTCTCTCGACTGAGTTGCGGTGAGCGGACGTGTTTCCTGGTTCTCCTCGAGCATCCGAAGCTAAGTGCCAGTTTTTCTTCTTTTCTCTCTCTTTTTTTGAGAGTTGATTGGAAGTGACTATGCGGTAGCAGTATTAGGTTTGAACAGCAGCAGTTAACGTTAGTTTCGCAAAGTAGGCTCTGTTTGAATTTTTGGCGGGAAGGGACGGTTTGTTCCCGGTCTAGACATGGGTCTAGATTTGGGTCGGCATGACAAGGGTGGGGACGAGTTGGTGCAGTGCGAGGGGTGTGGGAGGTGGTGTTACCTGGAGGAGACGGGTTTCGGGAGCCTGGAGGTGGCGGCGGAGGTGAGTTTCGAGTGTCGGCTTTGTGTGAAGCTTCAGCAGGTAACTGGGGAATGGGAGGGTAGAGTTCGGGAGATTGAGGCCCAGCTTAAGGCAGAAGGAGAGAAGCGGGTGGGTCTCGAGGCCCAGGTAGAGGAGCTGACTAGGCAGCTTAATCATGAGAGGGAGCAGCGGGTCGGCCTCGAGAAGCAGGCGGAAGAGCTGGGGGAAGTATGGAAGGCGGGTTTAGAGGAGCGTAAGAGGGAGTGTGACAGTAGGGTAGAGCGCCTGGAAGGGGTAATTCGAGCGAGTGAGAGTAGCGAGGGAAGAAACGAGGAAGTGTCAGTTCTAGCGGGACGAACCACCAGTCTGCAGGCTGGGGTCCCTGGTGGTCGGGAGTCCGGCCTGTTGGCAGGCGGGCTCGACGACGCTGGAGAGCTGATTGAACCTCAGCTCAATGGCGCCTTCGAGCAGCAGGCGTCGGGCAGTGAGGTGACAGGAGATAAGTCGCAGGACAAAGGCGCGCAGGCACCAGGGGGATCCAGGGTACTGGTAGTGGGGAGCTCTAACGTAGCACGGGTTAGGAGGGGTGTACATAACAGGGTGAAGGGAGACCAGAGGGTAACCGTAGAGGTCCAGCCAGGGAAGTGTATGGTGGATGCTATGACCGCAGCACGTGAGGGGGTGTGGGATAACCGGGAGGGAAGGAACCTAGTAATAGTTCATGCGGGGCTTAATGATGTGCTGAAGGGTAGGAGCCAGAACCTCGGAAAGCAGCTAAACGTGGGAATACGTAAGCTGAGGGACGTGTCTGAGAATGTGCATGTGGTTGTGTGCACCATTCCAGAAGTTCGGGGGCAGTCCGGGTTAACGGAGAGGAGGGTTGTCGAAGCCAACGGAGTAATTAAGGGTATGAGTCGACAGCTTCGGTACGACGTAATGGAAGTAAACAGAGAAGTGTACGAGGCTGGCTCCCGCCCTTTTGCAGATGGCATTCACTACAGTGAGGCCACGGGTTACAGGGTGGGGGATAGGATGGGCCGCACGGTGACTGCTTTTTTGGGGGGACCGAGGGCCCTGGGGGCACTGAAGTAACTGAAAACCCAACAAAGTCAGGAGAGGCACCCAGGGTTAAAAAGAGGAGAAAACGTAAGAACAGGTATAAAAAATCAGCACAATCAGACATTGGATATATTAACATGCAGGGTGGTAGAAATAGGTTAAAATGGGAAGAGGTAGAGGAGCAACTAAGAAAGGAGGATTTAATGGTGTATGGGTTTGTGGAAACACATCTCAGAGACATGGAGCAGCCACCTTGCAACCCTGACTATGTGTGGGAAGAATGCAACAGAATGGAGGGAACGAGGAAGGGAGGTGGAATTGGAGCATTCATTAAGAAGAATATGAACTTTCAAAGGATCAGAAAGGAGTGCGCCGAACATTTGTGGCTGAAAGGAAAAGTCGCTGGGGAATCAACAGTCCTTGGAGTGGTTTACTTATGGACAGGGACAGGTGCTAAAGAGGAAAACAGAAAAATGATTGATTGCATATCAAGAGACATTAGTGAACTAGGGGAAGGCTCCGAAATAATTATTATGGGAGACATGAATGCCCATATTGAGGGTCTGGATGGGTATACGGACTCAACTGGAAGCATATTACTAGAACTGGTGGAAAAACATGACTTAGTTTTATGTAATACCAGTCAGAAGTGTGACGGGCACATAACTTGGGAAACTGGTAATCTGCATTCAACTATAGATTACGTACTCATGTCACACAAAATATATGGTAAGTTACAAGTAATGAAAATAGATGAAGAAGGTTCCAAAAGTCTTGGTAGTGATCACAAACGTATTAAGCTGAATTTTGCCAGAGAAGTAAATGCTGAAACTAGACAACATAATTCAAAGCAAACTTTCTGCAGCGACAAAGAGTTGGAAATAGTTGTTGAAAGAATAGAGGCAGCAGTTTCAGGGCAACGGCATACAGATTGGACCTATGAGAGCCTAACTAGGCTTTTTTCTATAGAACTAGACAAAGTTAAGAGTAAACGAAAGGGGAAGCAAGGACATAGACCAAAAAGTTGGTGGGACAAAGAAGCGAAGCAAGCGATACAAAAACGTCAGGAAGCCTCTAGAGAACACAGGTATTCCAAGCGTAGTGGGGAGTCCGAAACGGAAGTAAAAAGAAAATGGGACAATTTTGTAACATGTCGCCGAGAGGCATCCAGTTTGATCAATGCGAAAATTCAGAGAAAGGGTGAGGAATGGATGAGTAATGTAAGTAAGAAAGATAGAAATGCTGCCAAGAAGATTTGGGAGCACTTGAACTCACTCGGTGAAACAACGCAAGCTAGACAGAGGTTTATACTCTCGCATCAGGGAGATCAATTTGAGGGAGATGATGCGATACAATATATAGGAGCAGTGATGGAGGAGAAATTTCGGGAACGGGTACATGTGGAAGATAGGAGAACCGAAGGAAGTAGCAGTCCAGTTTGTGACATCGCGGATTTTGGACAAAGAGAATGGGAAAAGGCGGAACGAAGAGTCCCTAGTGGCACGTCGACAGGCACAGATGGTATCCCTATCAAGCTGGTGAAGAATTTGGGTCCTAAATCTAAGGCAAAACTAAGGGAGGTAGTGAGTACCATGATAACAAAAGGAAATATTCCAGATGAATGGAGGCTTAGTAGGATGAGTATGATATATAAGGGAAAGGGAGATAAGTCTGATATTAGGAATTATCGTCCTATAACCGTGACACCGGTTATTTACAGGTTGGTAATGCAGATTATAAAGAACAGACTGGAGGAATGGGTAGATTGCGAGGGCATACTGGGCGAGTTACAGAACGGGTTTCGAAAACAAAGAAGGTTGGAGGACAACTTATTTTCTCTAACACAGTGTATAGAAATAGCGCAAAAAGAAAACAGACAGCTCTGGCTGGCATTTCTGGATATCAAGGGTGCCTATGACAATGTGAACCAAAGAAACCTGTGGGACATAATGGAGAACTTAAACCTAGATGAAGGACTAACAGCACTATTAAGGAACATTTACAAAGATAACAAGGTGATTATAACATGGGAAGGAATGGCGACAGGGAAAATAGAGATAAGACGAGGCCTTAGGCAGGGGTGCCCGTTATCGCCTTTGCTGTTTATGTTCTATCTGAGAGGATTGGAGGATAGACTAGAGAAGAGTGTGCTTGGGTTCAACCTTTCTTACAGTAAGCTAGGCCAAAAAATTCAGCAATCCTTACCGGGATTGATGTATGCGGATGATATTGTACTAATGGCTAACAACAGGACAGAGTTGCAGGAATTAATGAGCATCTGTGGTAGGGAAGGAGAGGAATTAGGTTTAGAATTCAGTAGCGAAAAATCGGCAGTCATGATTTTTAACGAGGATGCAGTTGAGAGGCTGAAGATACAGAATATTACAGTTGAGAGAGCTAGTAAATACAAGTATCTAGGAGTATGGATATGTGATGGTGCAGAATATCTCAGAGACCATGAAAAGTATATAATAGGTAAGGGCAACAGAAATGCAGCTGTAATGAAAAATAGAGCACTTTGGAATTACAACAGGTATGAGGTGGTGAGAGAGATTTGGAAAGGAGTCATGGTGCCTGGCTTGACTTTTGGAAACGCAGTGCTATGCATGAAATCCGAAGTGCATGCGAAACTAGAAATAAAACAGCGCGGAGTAGGTAGACTGGCTTTGGGGGCGCATTGCAAAACGCCAAACCAGGGAGTACAAGGAGACATGGGATGGGCATCATTTGAGAGCAGGGAAGCGGTGAGCAAGGTAGAATTTGAGGATAGGTTGAGGCTAATGGATGGGGAGCAATGGGCACGAAAGGTTTTCAGCTATTTATACATGAGGAGTGTAGACACAAAGTGGAGACAGCGCACTAGGAAATTAAGAGGAAGGTTTTTGGGCTATAGCGAAGATACGGAAGAGCAAGTCTCAGTTAAGAAGAAAGTTAAGGCCACAGAAAGAGATCGGTGGCTAGAGGGAATGCAGACAAAGACTGCTCTGGAAAGCTATAGATTAAACAAAAGAGTTATTGCCAAAGAAAGCATTTATGACAATTCTAGGGGAAGCTCATTGCTGTTTGAGGCAAGAACGGGTGTTCTGCGAACCAGAACATACAGAGTGAAGTACCAGGAAATTGATACAGTGTGCACTGCTTGTGGAGAGGAGGACGAGACGGCTGAGCACTTGATACTCTACTGTAAAGGTCTTCACCCTATGCCTACCGAAGACAACATAGATTTAATAAAGTCATTGGGTTTTAGAGACAGCGAAGGGAGAGTGGATTTCAAGACTGTAGAGATTACCAAGCAAAGATTAAGTGAATGGTGGCAGAAATCGAGAGAAAACTAGGTATTTTCTTAATCACTGATGGCAAGGGGGGTTTCATAGCCTCACTTTCTTTGCACTGCGGAGTGAATATAGATTTCACATTTAAATATTCTAAGCTTAAATGGTAAAACAAAATGGCTAGGTGGCGTAAGCTACCGCCCGATCCAAAGGGCTCAGCCGTATTCATCCATCCATCCATCCATCCCAAGGAATGGCTCTTTGATGCTCTGTGCTACCAGATCCTCACGCTTTATATCTGCGACCGGGCACTCTAGGACTCGGTCGTCGAACTGCCAGGCTTTGTGAGCATAGAGGAGACTTTGGCTCGGCGGAAAGCATGCAGCACGTGCTGTACGCCGGAAGTTCGAAAGAAACGCTTTGCCGTTCTCATTCTGTGAGTGACTGTAGTGTGCCTAGATTTTGAGGGTGCTTCCAAATGCTCGATCGGAGTCAGATTGCTTAGGAACCCTGTTTCAAACAAAAGTTGAAAAAAAAGGAGACGAAAAGCGTCGATTTTTTTTAAGTGTTTCCAACGGCTCAGCCTCTACGACAGCAATCTTCCACGCCACGCGGAAAGTCACGCATGCGCATGAGCAACCAATATATGCAGGGGGTGGTCCGTCATTAATTCACAGACGCTCTTCATTGGTTTGTGAGAACACACTGGCCGACTGGCGCGCCATGTACGAGGCAGCTTTGCGACAGTTCCGTACTAATAACTCGACTCAAGGTTTTTCTGTATTTGCGAGGTCAAATATACGCGCTATCTATGAGAAAAGGTTGTTCATAACATTGTCTGAACTATTTCGAGCACGCGATGGAAGAATGATGCGCAACATATGCGCAGACGACAGACTTTTGTAACGCAGCCGACCGCACGGTAACGGAAATGTGTGAGCCAGCCTTTTGTCGCACTGAACCTCTTGACGCAGGCCGACGAGTTATTGAAGATCGTGCGGTGAATCGGCATTACCCCGAAGTGCCAAGCCTGGAGCAGCTGAAAAGCGGGATGACCTCGGCAATGGAAAGTCGAAGGAAGCGGTCGTCTTCTACGATTTCGTCGAAGCGGGACGCGACGAGACGCAGTGCCGCCTGGCGGTCGCGGCTGCAGCTGGCTTTGTTAGCGTTGCGGTACCACACCAGCAGCCGTTCCACCTTCGATCCAATCAGCGATATCTGCAGAAACGTTGTTAACCGCTTGTATAGACGTGGGCTCTTTCGAAGCTCAAATAGGGGAAGGATGCATATTCACACCAGCGCATGAACAAGAAAGAACTCACGCATGCTGACAGACATGGGCCTACCGACCCGGGGGGGAAGGGGGGGGGGGGGGAAGGCAAAGGGCACTCGCCCCCCCCCCCCCCCCCCCCCACCTCAGTTCTCAGAGTAGAGGGCAAGACATGTGTTTTGCACCCCCTGAGAGCCGGCGGCGCCCAAGAGATACCAAGGGCACCTTCCCCGGTCCTTGGAGGTGGGTCTGGTTTGACCCCCCCCCCCCCCCCCCCAACTCAAAAACAAGTTGGTACACCACTGCTTACAAAGACCGTGGAACACAACATCTGTTGGCGCAAACTGCCACCTCGCAGAAATTGACATCACTTGACTTCAAAACACATGATGTGGTCATGTGACGTCGTCATCTCCACAACATTTAGCGGGGAATTCGATGTGAGCGACATCATTTTTTTTGGCTAGGCTTAGCAGGGAAATTGACGCCACGCGACATTGCTTTCCCCGTTAAATTTAGCGTAGAAATCGACGTGACGGTTCTTCGTGACGGTGCTTCATGATAGGTCTTTGTGACGGTCCCTTGTGACGATTTTCTCGTACAAGTCGGCTGATCAAACACATTCTGTATTACACTTGCAACGCGCTCACTCGCTTTATCTCCTTGATGGCTTTGTGGACTCCGAGTAAAACTGCCGCCTCGTAGAGGTCCAGGGCTGTGAACGGATCGGCGTCCAGGTAACCTGTCTGCATGAAGAGCAGCAGAGCCTCGAACACCTCCGGCTTGACGTCCTGCAGCTCCAGCTGAAAAGCCCAAAGAGCTGCTTTTAAGGTTCACGCCTACGGCTTGGAAATTTCAGGGGCTGTTCACACATTTGCTTTTGAGTGCAATCGAGTCTGGTAACAAAGCAGTCTGAGTCACTATACTTTTGGCCTATTCTGACATCTAAGGTCACTGACCCCTTCAGCTGTTATAAGTCCAGAGTGACTTGTTATCACTCTGTAGCTAATCAGGTTTGTTACACTAGCGGATAGGAACGGCCAAGAACAAATGACGAAACAATTGGCGCAACGATAATAGACCACGCCCAGCTGTCATTGACTGCAATTGATTTTCTAATTGAAACGTTCGAGCCATGAAAAATATTTTTACAGACTCAGATGTACTGTGCTATGTTGTACTGGGTGAGTACCGTGTTTGCAAGAACGAACGGATCAAGCTTGCGTTTATCGCTGATGGTCTTGGCATCGGGAGGGGGCGAGTACAGCGGTGATACCCTCTTTGAGGCGCTGCGCATTTGGCCGATCGAGATTGCGCTGAGGGTCACGTGATCACGCTCCTCGCCACTAGAACGCTACCGATCGAAGGATTGACACGCAGGTGGGACCGAGTAATTTGTGCAGCGCGCCCGCGACAGCCTGCTTGGTGATATAGCTGTTATCTTTGAGATCGGTTGTGGTTTAGCTCACGAGACACTGCGCGACGCTACATCATCTGAAATGTCGCACCAGCTCACGCTGTCTTTTCGCATCACGTGGCATAATCGTTCGCGCAATTTTCACAGCGAAGCTGTTTATGGCTAAGGTTCCGTGGATTTTTCGTGTACAGTGACTAAAAACTCTACGCTCGCACCGTTACACGCGCCGCACGCGCATGCCTTCCCCGTATAAAAGGTTTGAAGTAAGTAACTAGAATAAATTGACGAACGCGCGTGCAAGATGCCATTTGTTCTAAGCTTTTTGCTCTAGAAGAGTCACTGCTGCAGACGCAGGCACATGCGGCGCGTGGAACACCATTTCCTGCATTCTCCTTGATGCTTGGGTAATTTAGAGACAGGTCTATAGGCCCGTAGCTCTCAAGTTTTGAGCAGTGCTCCAGGCGAGCAAAATAGAATATTTGGCTCGCGTTTCGAATTTGCATCAATACGCTTCTCCACTAGAGTATTTTCTACTCCGTTTCATTCACCAGCGTAGCAGAGGCTACAAGAGCGAGCTGCGAGCTTTCAGCGTCCCTGTCAAGCACGCGCGCTCGTGCAGCGCGAGTATCTTTCAGGAGGACGTGCTTTTGCGAGTAGCTTCGGCTTCGCTATCACGTAAAGTGCAACATACGTGCTCGCAGAAGCTATGGAAGAAAGCAAAGATGAAAAGAATGTTTAATAGGACGCTGCGGCCGCGAGCTGCATATTTCTTTTTTTAATTTTTATGTTTTAGAGGTGTTGTTGTCGCGCATCTTCAGATGCTTGCATTCGAACGTGGCACGTGTAAAATCGAACGCTACAGAGCCACCTGGATGGTTCAGCCATCATAACGTGGTCGCGTTTTGCGGATGCGCTCGCGCCCCCCGCCCCAGAGCAACGGGTCTATTCAGGAGATTAGTTATCAATCGGCAGCCTTTTCAAGGTCAGTAGACTCGAGGGTAGATAATAAATGTTTTTCACAGAGCCGTATATGTAGAGAGTTTGGCCATTCGTTGGGAAGTATAGGAGACAAATGAGGAGGCGCCATTGGCCGAAAGCGGGCTGGGCGTGTTCCAGGGCGTCTTCAGAAATTCGAATGTGACCAACCAGAAGCCGGAAATAATACCCTGGTGATGGTCGCGAGAAACAAACCTGATAACTGCATCGGAGTAACCCTCGATGGCTGAAAATATGGTACACGTGATGTTTCAGTGACGCTCATCCAAAATGATCGTGGAAGAATGCGACTAGCGGAACGATCGACATAATCTGTACGCCAAACGTCAAGGGCCGGGAATCTGCCGTCCGAGCGGTCACACTCTGTCCGTGCAAAACAGAGTTGAGCGGCGCATTCGTTTCTTACATCTTTCTGCATGATCATGATGAAAACAACACGTGCACCCTATTTTCAACCATGAAGAGCTACTACACTTCACTCTTACGCACTTATTCAAACCATATACGAAAAAAGACCTTCAATGATCGATCGGCTCAGAACTGTTTCTCGCTACCACCGCTAGGGGATTCTTTTCGGCTTCTGGTTGGTCAAGAGAGCATGCCAAGCCCTCTTTCCGAGTCTACCGCACGCCCTGGCTCTGCCCGCGCCTCCCATTGACCAAACTCTCTACATATACGGCTCTGGTTTTTCAAAGATTTCACGCTGTGCGACCCGCGTCGGCCATGTCTACGCTCGCACCGCCCTCTCTTTGTCGTCGTTCCAAGCACTTGCGTGTCTAGTTTCCTTTGCTTTCACTCTCCCGGGGTGTCGGTCCCGTCGCGCGTGTCTAGTTTCCTCCGGCTCCTCGGGGCGGGTCTGTGTCCTGTGCTAAACAGCTTCGTTGGTCATCCATCTTCGCAAAAAGGAATGGCTCATGATTTTTTCGTTAAAAGATCGCAATCGATTGAAATGTCACCCACCGGTATTTTAAGAGCCTCTTGAGGTAGCTTGTGGAAGCACTTGGCGAAGTAGCAACTCTGTCGCTTCAGAAGGTCTAAGTCTACCTCAAACATCTTCCCGGAGACACTGATGTTCACGGTACCACCACCTAAGGGAAGAACCACCACCTCTTAATTGAAACATTCTCAACATTCCCCGGCTCCAATTGATCGCTTACCCAGAGAGTTTCGGGACTGCAAAAAAAGAAGAAAACAGTTCCCATGTCTCAAAAACGTTTTACTGAGATTTTGTAGGAGATCAGTCGCTCAAGGCTGTCACGCATAGTATGCTTCTGTTGAACACCAGAGCTGAGAAAGTAATTGAAGAGAATAAAACCTTTCCGAAATTTCGCTCCGTCTGGTACCTGCTGCGCCGGTTATCCGAATCCGCCCTTGTTTGATCACGTGCTCTGAGCAGCAACGGACTCGGCCAATACCACATATGAGAAACCAGGCCTGCACACTTCCCCCCAAAACGTCATCAGTTGTGGATTCAGGCAAGCGAGCTTTCGCCAACAATGTCGCCAGTGCGTCTGGCAACGTCTCACAATGAGCGCGACGGAAGCACGCGGATACGGCAAGGCGGACGCGACTGCTGCTTTGTGCCGTCTCCTCGCCGAGCTTTAGCGTGTTTGCCGCTTGGGGGCGGGTCGGCGATCCACTAACGATGACGTCATGCGCAGGTCTTTGACTTCTAAGCGACACTGCTGCCCCGGGTAGATATTATCACCCCCTGGGTGCTCTCACACTGGCATTAGCGCTACATAACTAGGCACGCTACTGCCGGTACTGTACTCGGCGATACTGTTTTACAGCGGAGCTGTTACGGGCTAGGTTCCTCAGGATCGTGTCCGGTACCAACCAAATGTCGACACCACACTCAGGTTGCCGCAGTCGCTCATAGATGGCGGTAGCTGTCCAGAGTTTTGTAAAGTGTTGTGTTTGCCGGTTGTCTGCTTGCCGCCGTCGCTCATAGATGGCGGCAACCTTTCCCGACTTTCCACTCTGGCTTGCCGACTGGCGGACGGCCATTATTACTTCATTCCTACCATAGTACAGCTTCGCTGGTCTTACTTCTTCATTAGAGTGGAAAGGCTGAAAGTTTTTTTTCTATAGAGAGTTCGGGACACCGAAACTGTAAAATACAGCTTACAAAATATTCCTTATTTACTGCGACCTGTGAATTGACGTCTCTGTCGTTGTTTCAAGGCCAGCTGTCAGAGCTGGTAGCAACAGAAACACAAATGGGCAGACCAAAAAGGGAATGCCACGACATATACTATATACTCGTTTGGCGACGCATAGTTAATTTTTGCGATAAAAACAACAAACAAAAAGTACACGAATTTGTGTGTGCATTTGTCCGTGGGGAGCGGACTGGGGGGGGGGGGGGGGAGGGTCCGGCGGGGGGCAGGTTGTTCTTTGCCTTTGATTAAATGAGTTGGCGTACACACACGCATAGAAAAACGCTAAAGACCCTGCAACCTCGCGCTCTTGGCGCAGAATTTTTTTTTTTTTTTTCAGTGGATTGTAGCGTTGATAGCGCTTTAAGGTGCGACTTAGTAAAGAGAGTATTCAGTGGCGGCCATAACTGTGTGCGCGACTCCTGAGCCGTGCTGAAGGCGAGCTTCCACAGTCATTTTGCAACGTGGATTCTACACCATCAAGATTGCCGGCCTTAGCAGCCTATTAATCTGAGCTCGTTTTGAGCATGCGCTCTTTTTGTGTCGGGAGGATGCGGTGCTTTTTAGGCAGTTGCAGGTGATGTGTGTGTATACCCCGGTGTTGGGGAGACATGTGGACCCAGGGAATTTTGAGAGTGACTTGTGCAGGGTATGTAAGGACAGTCGGGCAACGCTGCAGCATATTGTGTGGGACTGTGAACAACGGGGGCATGAGGCATCGGGGACCCAGGACTGGCCGGAGGACTTCAAGGATGGTGTGATGTGTGTGGACTTGGAGGGACAAAGGGGTTTCGTCCAGCGAACCCGGCGCTTGCTTCACCGGCAGACTGTGCTTAGGTGTGTTGGTGAAGGGGTGACGGAGGGGTAGGGGTTTTCGCAGGACCAATAAAGAGGTTTTCCACCACCACTCTGAACAGCGCCCTCAAATATGGCGTCAATAACCCCATATAGCGCGCGTCCAGTGACGCTCCATCATTAACCCTTGCGTTCTAAATGCAGAGGGGGACGTTCCACGACATTTTTTCCATGAAAATTGAGACGAGCTTTTCCAACAAGACGAGCTAATTAGTAGAGAACGCTCAAAGTGTTTTCTCAGGTGGCTCGAGTCATTTTTTAGACACGAGTGGTGAAACATTGGGCCGATTACTACGAGAAAATAAAAATGACTACTCATTGAGTGATGTACGCAGATGTACGCGCAGGTGAGCTTGTAGTCCTCTTACCATTCTGAGACGGCAACGAGCTGCTGAGCTGACCACCAGTCAACGGCCTTGCACGAGGTCTCGCACAATGGAATGATTTCGTCGTCGTCGTGCTCGTGCACTAGAAGCTATATCTTTTTCGTTGCGCGTAGGTAATCCAAGACGTAAGAAGGATATTTTTCTTTACTATACCAGGCGCGACAAGTTGTTAAGTGTTACCGATTTTGGGACAGTTGTTGTTTTTGACGTACTCTAAACTGCATTTTAATAATCTTTTTTTTTTGTTATTGAAGGGAGCTTCTTGATTATTCTTCATTGATCATGCACCCCACTCGGACTTTGACAGGTATAGTAATGTATTTGTTATGTCTATAGCTCGCATCAAAACGCAGAGGTTCTAATAACACCAACTCGACGAAAACACTCGGTTGGGAGACTCACCCTTAAAATCCGGATCGCTCGCGCCCACCGATACCAACCTAAATTTCAGTCAGTCAGTCAGTCAGTAAAACGTTTATTATTTGGCCGAAAAAAAGAAAGAGAAAGGATAGAATGCAGCGGTGGCCGGACGCCTGGCTGCTAGGCCGTGAGGGAAGTCAGATATGCGCTTGCAGTCCCGCCTCGAACACAAAGTCGAGGAGGGTCCGCAGCACACGCTTACGTGCACCCTCTGTTCCTGGAGGGTGCGTCCATGCTTTCGAGCTGGATGATTTCGAGTGGCCGGTGGCGGGATCGTATTGCTGCCAGGTCCGGGCAGGACCAGGCAAGGTGGGCGAAGGTAGCCCGGGCTCCGAGTTTGCAGCGCTGGCACAAGCCCGAGGACTTGTTTTGGCTCCATGTTGCTATTCGTGCTGGATCGACCGTTGTGTCCGTTCTGATGCGCAGAAGGAGGACTCTTGCTCGACGACCCAACCCCGACGGAAGAGGGTCCGGGTCCTCGGGCAGAAGTTCCTCGAGCCGAATGCGACATTCGTTTCTGATGAGAGTGCGGTGCTCGTCCGGGTCCAGTTCCGCGTGATCGTTGAGGGCGGTGGACTGGCGGTTGTAGGCTCGGAGACAAGAAGCGCGATCACGCTGCGTCGCGTATCCGTGTTCTGATTGATGTGAGGGACTCGTCTCCTCGCCCGAGAGGAAGAGTGCGGCACGGGCGATTCGATGAGCCTCTTCATTTCCAGGAATCCCGGCGTGGCCAGGTACCCATTCGATCTTGACGTGAACTCCCTGGCCACGAAGTTGCGAAGCGAGGTTTTTAATTTTTCGCACTAGCTTTGAAGGGCTGGCTCTAGCCTTGCATTCTTTGATTGCTTCCTGTGAATCTGAAAAGATGCGAAGGTTCGCAGGGAGGGCGGATGTGGAGGACGACATAGCTTCCTGGGCTGATGCTAAAGCCAGGCAAATGGCGTGGAGTTCTCCCCGTTTGGTCGAGGAGGAGGGAGGGATGACATCGTGGTATGCAGCCTTGCTCATGGGGAAGAACGCCGCAATTGTCTTCCTTGGTTGTGGACCTTCGAGACAGGCGACGTCAGTGTATACGGCAGCGAAAAAGGCGGGGTCCCAGCTGTTGACCGTTTTTATGTGTGCGCGACCTCGACGGGCGAGCTGTTCAGCATCACCCTTTCGGGGCAGTGGGCGGGTGGTGGTTATGTCAGCCAGATCTTCCCATGGAGGGAGTGTGACTGGATAGCGCGGAAGTTTGGTGGTCGTCTTGTCCAAAAGGGACAAAATGCCTCGGCCTGAAGGGGTGAGTTGTAGTCGCTTTTCGTGAGCGCTCATTCTCGTCTCGACGACATCCCGAAGGTCGTTTATTCCAGATGTTGCTCTCAGAGTGCTGAGGGGGGTGAAGCGTGGAAGTCCGGTGATTACGCGCCGAGCACGGTTGTTGAGAGTTTCTAATTTGGTCCAATGTGCCTTAGAGAGCCAAAAATGACGTGCTCCATAGCAAACTCGCGACACCACGAGTGCTTTGTACAGTCGTTTGGCGACGGTATCGGAAGCACCCCCTCCAGAGCTGCAAATTCGGCGGATGACGTTGAGTGCCTTGTTACAAGTTTCTATTGTCTCTTCAAGCCAGGAATCGGCAGCAGCGTCCTCTCGAATTGCTATGCCGAGCACTCGCACAGAAGGGGAGGGGCTAATGCGTCGTCCGGCCAAGACGAGATGAAGTCGCTCCGCTACTTGAGCATCACGATACTTTTTGGACGCGACACAGACGTAAGTGGTCTTCTCGGGGGAGGCACGAAGTCCCACCCGGAAAAGATGTGACTCGACGACGTCCAGTGCATGTTGTAGAACCTTTTCCTGTTTTTCTAAGCTGCAGGTGTGAGAAGCCCAGATCGTCAGGTCGTCGGCATATAGGGTGAAGCCGATATCGGAAATCTCGGCTAGGGCGTGCGGCAGGGCGGCCATCACGATATTAAAAAGTGTCGGGGATAGAACGGAGCCTTGAGGCACTCCCAGCCGATTCGGTTTGGGCTGGGTTTGTTCTGCTTCTGGGCCAGTGGCTACTGAAAACGTGCGGTTGGCCAAAAAGCTACGAATAAAATTGAGTGCTCGCCCAGAGATGCCAAGACTGACCGCAGCTGTCATGATGGAGGAGTGCGGGACGGAGTCGAAAGCTCGACTGACATCTACGGCGACGAAGGTGCAGGCGTGATTCTGCCGTCGACCTTTGGTGCGGATGATATGGTGGGAAATGAGAGCCAGACTGT
The DNA here is from genome assembly GCF_016920785.2 of Ixodes scapularis. Lineage (NCBI taxonomy): Eukaryota > Metazoa > Arthropoda > Arachnida > Ixodida > Ixodidae > Ixodes > Ixodes scapularis. Next base: position 141,715,577 of record NW_024609879.1, on the reverse strand, counting down.
CCTGCGCACCTAGGCCGGTCCGAAAGCCGGTCTGTGCATTGTGAAATGCGTTGCTGTTTTCGAGGTACCAATCTAGTCTGGCGAGAACCATTCGCTCCATGGTCTTGCACACGCAGGAAGTGAGCGAGATTGGGCGGAAGTTTTTACTGGTGTTGCGGGCCTTGTTCCCCTTGGGGATGGGCACGACGATCGTGTGCTTCCATGATTGGGGGAGCTCTCCAGATACCCAGATTGCGTTAATCCAGTCAAGGAGCTGCAAGCGGGTCTCGTCAGGGAGGTTCCGAAGCGTGGCAGGGGTGACGTTGTCCGGCCCGGGTGCGGATCGCGTCTTGCTTTTGTGAATCGCCCAATTTAATTCCCCAAGGGAAAACGGCCGGTCCATACCGTGGTTGGGCACAACGATTTCGGGGGAGTAGACGGGGTCTTTTAATACGGGCTGAGTGGCTGGCTGTGGGAAGAACGCGTCTCCGGCCAAATTCGCAAGTTCAGGTCCCGTCAGGCCCAGCTGGAGGGCGAGAGTTTGGGATGCCGTCTTGCTTTTCTCTTTGCCCATGAGAGCTCGACTTGTGGCCCAAAGCTGCCTAATTGACGTTCTCTCGGATAGCGACGAACTGTAATCGAGCCATCGGGTCGTTTCAAGGCGTTTCGCGTATTCCTTGGCCACGACGGTGGCTCGGGTGACGGCTTGTCGAGCCGCAGGGGTTTTTCGGCCTCTGCGATAACGTTGAAGTAGTTGAAGGCGTTTTGCCCAGAGGCAAGCCAGGTGAAGATCGGGTGTGGGAGCGTCCTCGTCCGTGTTGACGGAAATAGTGGCAGTTTTTAGTGCGTTCTGGATTGAGGATGTAAAGTCGATTTCTTCAGAGTTTGATCTGTTGACCAGCTCTTGGCGAAATTGATCCCAGTGAGTAATGTGAACCTTGCGTTTGGCACCGAGTGTGTGGCAGGGCTTTCGTGTGGGGGAAAATTGTATTTCGATTGGAAAGTGGTCGCTGCCCCGGGTATCGGGCAGACATTTCCAGACGTGATGTTGGTAGAAGACGTTGGAGGTCCACGTAAGATCGGGAGAAGTGTCCCCCTGGCCTACGCAGGCTGCCATGCGGGTCTTAGTCCCGGCCACGTTCATGAGATGGAGATTACACATCGTCATTCTTTCCATTAGCTGCTCCGCCTCTTTTGTTTGACGTGCATATCCCCAGGCTGGATGATGCTTGAAATCGCCTCCATACAACTTCTGTTCTTGGGGGTAGGTTTGATGAATGTAAGAGATCCAATCGTGATCGATTGTCCGCTTTGCCCCAGGACGAAGATATGCCGAGACGAAGATCACGTTATTGTTCTTAATGGTCGTGGCACGAACCGCGACTATTTCTTGACTGTCGTTGCAGTGTTGGGCGAGATCAATTTGATGTTGCGGCCAGTCGGTACGAACGTACACTAGCGCGTAGCCTGGTTTCACGCAAAGGGTAGAACGAGGGCCACTTTGATATTTTGGGATAGAGGGGCACGCATAGGAGGTAAAGCCTCTAATTTTAATGGCAACAGAATTGGCTTCTTGGATTAGAAGTACGTCAGGGCGTTGATCAGGACGTTCGAGGAATCGGGTGCGGAGCTCCGCCGCTCGTTGACCGAGTCCGCGGCAATTCCATTGAAGGATCCTGATCATTTGGCGACGAGCTGGGGGAGGTTAATGACGGACCGGATTTGGTTGAAAAAACTTTGGTGTTGCTGCTGTTGCTGTTGCTGCTGTTGTAACCGTTTGTTAAACTCTTGCTCGGCAAGGAGGGCCGCGTCCATACGAGCGTTCAGAGCTGTCGAAACTCTTTCGATTTCGTCTTTCAGAGCCCTGAACATATTGCGGATTTCTTGCATGTCGGTGACTCTTGAATCCCAAGGTAATTTAGGATTTGTTTGGTCGAGATGAGGCTGGGTTGCCCACGTGTTGTGTGCTGCAATGGTTCTTTCCAGGCTCTGCGAAGAGGGGAGCTGCGGGTATTCAAAAAGAGATGTAGGTGGGGGCCGTTTATCCTGTTGCAGCAGCTGTTGATGTTGTTTGTGCTGTTCCTTATACCTTTGTACTTCTTCGCGCATTTTTTTGTTGGTTTGTAGCCAGGTAGGGCATAGACGGTCTGTGTCCAGGTGGCCCGTCTTTTTGCACCCCTGGCAATAGGGTACCTCAGACGGACAATCAGGGCCTTGGCCAGACGTGGCTGAAGTAGAGTGGGTTGTGCCGCAACGCGGGAAAACGGCTGGGTAAGGACATATGTCCTGCTTGTGTCCGAGGCGGTGACATTTGCCGCAGGTAACCGCTTTTGGCTTGTGTGGGTAAACTCTCATGAAGCGTCGTCCATATAATACGGAGCGCGGGAGCTTCAGGCCGTCGAATGTGAGGACGGCCGTGTTAGATTTCCCTAATCGTCGTGCAGAGACTAGGCGTATTTTGTCACTTTCAAGGTCCGAGTTGAGTATCTCGTCTTTCGGGTCTTCTTCCAGTGGGAAGATGTCGTAAATGACCCCCTTCGTGTATGTGGCGCCGTAGGTCCGGAAGACCTGGGCAGGGACTTGCTGGGAGTTGAGGGAAAAATGAGTAACTTGCTCCACGGCTTCCGCCACGTTCTTGCAGTTCGTACGAAGCGAGATTATGTTACTCTTCTCGATCAGGTGTAGTGTAAAGTCCTTTGAGATTGGAGTGAGCTGCATTTGGAGCAGATGTAAGACTGGTTTGATAGATGTTTGGGAGTGCGTAAGACGTATTTTGTACTCGAACTCCCAGCGATTGGGCTGCTTTGCTCTCGCCCGCGGGTTGCCCCCGGTGTTGAGGGAGTCAGGGGGAACTAAAGATTCCTTCCGCCTTCTTTTCTTTTTGTACGTAACCGTGTGCCAGTCTTCGCCGTTTGTGTCGGGGTCGAGTTGCACCGGCTCTGCGTCATCTGGTGTGGACTTATCTGTGGGGTATGCCTCCATAGAGGTGTCTAGCACTGTTGCCTGGACGAGCGGCACATTTGCTGTCGTTTTGTCGTGCCCGCCAGGGAGGGCGGTCACTCTTTTCTGAGTCTTGCGTTTTTTGTCTAACGATTGTTCGGTCAGACGTTTTGATGGTGTCTCTTTTAGACGGACTTGAATGTAAAATCGTTCTCCAATAGCGGATTGGAGGGCTTGGATTTGCAGATCTTGAGGTAGATCCGCGAGGGTGTTACGCACGAGCTGCGAGGTTTGATTTAGTTGTTCTGTGGAGGGGGGAGAACCGCCTCCAAACTTGATGTTGCCCACCTGAAAGCCCGGCGGGCCAGTGAAGTTTAGGGTGGTGATTTCGGGCTGCTTGCTCGGCAGAGCCGGGGTCGCCACGGGGGCGACTATGGGGGTGAGGTGAGCCTGGGTGGTCTCCATGTCCTCCGTTGAGGGCACGGAACCCGAAATGTTGTTCGGATGTAGCATTTCGAACGAAGCTGAGCGGAGCGCTGCGAGGACACGTCTTCCTCAGCGAACCATCATCTTCTTTCCCAACCTAAATTTTAAACTAAGAACGATAACCGTCGTAACATCAAAGTTAATTTATTTTGCTACTGCGAAATGGCAATACGAGATGGCGCCACGAGCCCTTGTGCGACTCGATCTAAACCGATACACGCAGACGTGCAGTTCCTGGAGTAGCCGCTGCGGGAGAAATGGCGGCGTTGCAGTCGCAATTAGTTTAATGCCCCTCTATCCTGAGAAAAGTGGCGCCATTCATTGTGGAAATACTCGAGGCGTGCCGCGCGCCACTTCTGGGAAGAACATGGCGTTTGAAATCTAGCTCAGTGCTGCGCTGTGACGCCATGATCTTCCCAAGGGCTGCACGTTGCACGTGCCTCGTGCATCGACGAACCTTGCGCTACTTTTAAAACATGGCTTTATATTAGTTCGGTTAGTTCGGATCGAAGCCTTTTTCAAAGCAGGCTCTATGGCAGTTTCCAACTGAGTTGTTTTAGTAACGTTGAATAACACCAACAGTCAATGTTACTGCGAGGCGACGGGATTGATATTACTACCGACGTGCGAATGCCAAAGACAAGTTATGCGACAGACGCTTGCATCTAACGATTTAGATAGGTAGACCACATTTATACGCGATTAAAAACACTCCTGTTTGATGTTTTGTTTTCATAAAGAGCAGTTTTTAGATGTCCTGCTTGAACGGCGTAAAGTCGTCATTCCTAACCGAAAGAGCGGCTGCGCTCATTTTCACTGGTTGCCTGGTAAGCGCGCAGGTTACAAATACATGTGGGAGATTCTCTGCGGCGCTGAAATTCAAGTGTCGCAAATACATCCAGCTGGGAGACCGGCGGTACCAACTGTTGGCGGTAATGGTCTGTGCGCTTGTTATACATAGAAATATGTTCGTGTATCTTTCTGATGTACAGACATATACTACAGGTGCACGAACGGAGCGTACGGAGTTAAACTGTAGTCGGCCTTTGTTTTGTTGTACATTTCCCGTCAGACTTTCTGTCGCGTTCGGCAGACATTTTTTTCGTAACGATTATGCTGAATCATCGGCCATATAAGCTTTTTCCGTGCGAGATGTTAGAGATGAACGAAATATGTTGATGCTACAGCGAGCTCAGAGGTAAGATTTAATTCTCTGGAAATTATCGTACGTTCCATCAAGGTGCGCGAAAATACAGGTCTGTGATCAATGATGCAAATCTTCAAACTTCGTTTTTGTTTTCTGCTTCATTTAAGCATTGCAGATTGACCGTCAGGTGTCGTCCCTTTATGGAACCTCTTCCGCGTGCCCTGTTCGCGACTAGCTGGGTTCACGTGGTGGACAAGTGGAACGTCGTGTTGATGAAATATTATAAAAGAGACATCAAGAACGGTACCAGTGACTCGACAACACGTCCGGCATCACGGTAGGTGAGGGCTGAATCAGTTATTGATGTTGTCCTACTCTCCTGCTGACTTATACCCCTGTTACACGGGCACACTTAACCGCGGTTAACTCAGCTTAACTGCTGTTGCGTGGCACCACAGATACTGCACTATACTATCTGACAGCTATTTCAGAAGAAGTGAAGAGCGCGCGCGCACTGCTTCGATAAATGCTCAAGATGCTCAAGCGCACGTTCGCCCATAGCTTTGACTGCATTGACGCAGAATGTTGTCCGCAAGTATTGTGCGCTATCTGTGGCTTAGCGTAACTGCAGTTAAGTGTGCCCGTGTAACAAGGGTATTAAGCTCTAACAAACACCTACACGTCACTTTATCCGCAAAGCACGACTATCGGCTAATCAGTGGTAACTACCACACCTTTGAGGCTTCTGGCTGCCCCCGTAGGGAGAGACAGAAAACGATACATTATGCTCAAATTTACATCAGTCCTCTGCATTTTTCAACCAAGACACCCCTTTCACATCTCCATTCAGGTTGCACTTGCGTGGTGTCATCGAACCAGGCTGGTGGCCATTTTTGTTCTTGCCGAGAAAAACATAATCGGTGGTACGATGTGTAGGATGGCAGAGGTCATGCCCAAAACCACCACAATGGCCGCAAGTGTGACATCAGTTTTAAGCCGTGCAAATTATTAGCTGACCTCAATAATTAAACCACCTCGTGCTTTGCGCTAAAGCAAACACACAGACATTTATTTACAGTGTTATTTCGCTCGTACACCCTTTGAAGTCCCTGATTGCATACTGCACTGCGATGCACTGTGGGATCCAATCATTAATATAACTTAAGTTTATCCAGTTTAACCGATGGAAAGGGCAATCGATACCATGCTCCAACTTGTACTTTGATCGCAATGGCCAAAATGTGTCCACTCCTTTTGTACTGAGCCAGCGTAACCATTGGGGCATCATAACTATCGCCTTCCTCATTGGTTGAAATGAATAAAAGAAGATCAATCATTGGTTTCCCGGGTGCATCATGGATAAATCATAGATACAAGAGCTTCTGAGAGTTGATTGTCTTGTCTGTTTAAAGCTTACAGATCCCGCAACGTCCAGATGCCAAACATTCAGGTCGTCTCGAGCTAGACGAGTTTACGATCGACTTGGTGCGCTAATATGCCAGAACAGAAGAACGTACAAACGTGGAGAATAACGCACGTAATCATTTACGTCTGCGCCATCGGCACGTCGTTGGGGGCCCTGCTCAGCTACCGTGGCATGAACAGAACCCTCCAGATCGACATGGACAAGTGCATGCTTTACTCCAAGCCCTGGTTGGAAATCAGCCAGAAGACCGGCAACTGTAGGATTGACCTGGCTCGGACCGAGTGGAGCAGTCACGGCCTCTGCAACTTTGTCCTGTTTGCGATGCTGGCGTCCTTCGTGTACAGCATCATAGCCCTCTGGTTCTTCCTCATGTGCGCGCCGTCGACGAGAGGTGTGCAGGAGGACAGGTGAGTGGAAAACTGAGTCCAAGAAGTTTTCAAACCCATCGTCGAACAATAATGACACGGAAATATGTAAGTTTTGAGCTGGTGTTCATCAGGACTTGCGTCTGAGTAAGTCTTCTTACCTTGTGGTACGCAAAAAAGGCAGGGATGGTAGCTGCTTACAAAATTGTAGCGTGATGTATGTCCTTCATCGGGTTTTACCTTTTAGTAAGTCCTGACGAGGGTATGTTTCGGAGATTTGCTGTGGTTCGTGGTGTAGTTTAGAAGTCAGGGATGAGCAGCCTATAAAATATGCCATCACGTAAGTCCCTTATCAGGGCTTAGGTCTTAGTATGCTCCGATTAAAATATCTTGCAAAGAACAGTTGTGGTTTGTGGTGTAGTAAAAAAGGCAGGGATGGTAGCCGCCTACAAAATTGAGCTATCACGGAAGTCCTACATTACAGCTTACGTCTCAGTGAGTCCTAATGAAGATACGCCTCGGAGAATTGTCGTGGTACATGATGTAGTGAAGAGGTTGGAATTGCAGCTGCCCACAGAATTGTGCCATCAAGCAAGTCCTTCATAAGGCAGGGCCGGCCTTTGGGGTGGGCGACCTGTGCAGCCGCACAGGGCGCCATTCATAGGGGGGCGCCGAAAGGGCCACCGGATCATGCAGAGCTCAAACCTCGAGGTGATAAAAATAAAATAAAAAAACAACCGGACCGCGTAAAAGCCCATTACATTTCTTTTTTTTTTTTTTAGTTTTGAGTTTATAAGTTAAACATACATGATTTTGCTATAAGCAAAAATATAGATCTAAAAAAAAAAAGTGAAGGGGATTGGGTTTAATCTCCTCCCCTGCCCGTGTTGATCTGAATGAGCATTGTACCGGCGAGCGGACCACACTGGCTAAATTGCTTATCTACATCTGAAACACCAGACGCCCCCTAAGGCAGACTAACTTTCGACTGTATAAACCTACGTACACCGATTTTTTGTTTTCCCTCTGTGCATATTTGCGTTGTTTCTATTTCTCTGATCAAGCACGACTCGCCCATCTTCACACCTTACCGGAGGTAGATTACTTTTTTCCAGCTACATTGACTGATATCGAATTAATCTAATTTAAGTTAAATAAATAAGATACAAATCAAATGAATCCGATGTGAATGATAAAATTAATTTAATATAAATCAAATCAGATTGATTTAAATAATAGAAATAAAAGAAATAAAATATAGCTAATTAAAAAAAAATGTTGACTGGATTTTAGTTGCTGGAGAAGTGGACTCTACGTACGTATACTGAAACTAATCTATCGAAAAGCAAAACATTGATCTGGGGATGCTTCTTCCGACAGGCAGCGCCACCGCTTTCGCGTGACGTCATATACACGAGTTCCTGCGCAGCCCGTTTTTTCGTTCTTTCTCCGGTGATTCCAAATCAACCTAAGAAATCTTCACGGCGCTGATTGTCTGGCGAGTTGGTGGTGAATTCGAGTATACGTGATAGCGCGGGACGACAAGGACGGAAGAACAATAACCGGGCGAGTTGGTGCTAAATTTGAGAATACAGGGAAGGGAGCGCACGGTGGTCCTCCCCGTCTTCGAGCCATGGCATGTATTAAAAAAATGATATCCTAATGCTATAATGCTGCCTTTGAAAAGCAGGATCTTTCAATGATGGTGGACTCGTCTGGAAAGCGCGGACGCTGAGTCCTTTCGTCATTACGTGCAGCATTGTCCACATCTGGAAGATCGTTCCGCCAGCGTCGTTGTTCAGCAGCCTCCTGCTGCTACTCACCTTCGCCATGGCCTGGAAAGTGACCGTAGGCATTCGGACCTTCTTCATCAGCCTGGAGTCTGCTGTCCACCATAAGTGAGTCCGGGTGACAATGGGGAGTTTTCGTACACCGCGTTTCCCCGTCCGCTAAGCCCTCCGCAACCCGCTACGATACCCGAAACTCTACAGTCAAGGCCATGGGCGCGCAGGCGCAGTAGCGGCTTCTTGGTTGCGGAGGGCTTAGCGGAGGGGGAAGCGCGGTCTACGAAAACTCCCCAATGGGGATGGTAATAACGCTAAAAACAATATTCATGTTGCTACAGTGATAATGAAAGTGATTTACTATACAGTGAAGGAAATAAGAAATACAGATATGGGGGTTAGTCCTTCAGAGCGTGCACCGCCTGGGTCGTCTTCTTTCTTTTTCAGTCTGGGTCGTTTTTCCGCATCTTCTTCTTCGTCACAATATTGAAGCATTGTGCTTTGAAACGGCACTTCCTAATCATAGAAACTTCTCCGAAGATTTTTTCGTTGATGTGTACCCTCGATAGATGTAGTAGAAAAATTGACGTCATGCACGAGGTCATGGTACCACGTGACCACACGTCACGTGACATCTGTAATGTCACGTCACGTGACGTCAGGTTAAGTGACATCATAGTATCTCGTGGTTCCACGATATGAAACTGGGACGTAAATTTTCCCGCTAAGTGATGAAAAAGAATACCTCCTTCTTCATACTCCAAAGTGACTCTCCAATGTCTTCCAAACAGGTTTAGGCAATCTCTTCTGTGTTTCACCCAGACTTGGACGTAGTTCAACTACTCTGCTCAAACTACTGTAGTTTAACTACTTTTTCGAGTAACTTGGTAACTTTCAATTACAACCTGATTTGGGTAATTAGTAGTTTAATTTAACTACTTTTTTCAGGTAACTTCTACTCAAATTACTAACTACTTTCGAAATTATATAGTGCTAATTTTGCCCATGACGAAAGTTTGAGCGCAGAAATGAATAAGACGCCGGCAGATAAAGTGGCATTCCCGAACAAGGGGCCCCCTTGTTCGGGAAGGCGTCCTTGGGCCAAGGTGGCGACGAGCAGCCAAAACATAACACCTGCACGCACGAACGCAGGAAGAGATGCTTAACAAGCCTTGGTCGGGTATTGACCTAATCCGGTAATGCACGCAGGCGCCGCGTTTCCAGCTGCAACCATGAAAGACGGGGACACTCCCAGAGTTGTTATTGTTTTCGTGTTGTCTGTCTTTAGTGAGTTCTGACTCAAGCGGTAGGTTCCACGGGAGGCGCCACTGGAATGACCTCGCAGCTGGGCGCCTGTTCCCATGGTCGCCTTGTCGTCAGCGCATACGCCTTTGCAAAGCCGGACTCCCCCGCGCACAAACCCTGGCACGGATAATCCGTTCATGGGAGCACGTTTCCGCTTCCAGCTGCAACTGTATACGAGCGACGATGCTTGTTCACGTAATCCTTCGCGTCCTTCCGACCATCCATGCCTGGGAGACCTCCTCTTTGTTAAAACGATTTACTTGTCAGGCGTGTCAGGCGCATCAGAATATTGTAGTCGCCGGGGAGGATTGCGAGTTACCCTTGGGAGATAATTTTGTTGGACCCGGTTCATCATCTGTTAAACCAAAACAATTTTTTTTTTCAGTAGCGTAGCACTAGCACTAGAACGGGACGCGCAGTCGTCCGGATGATCTCATCGTCGTGGCGCGAGACTTGAACCCTTGACGGTCTGGGGCACTCGCTCAGCGTACTCTCAGAACGACGTCGGAATAAAGAGGCCGGGGCCAGTCATAACAATCTCAACTTGACGAAGAAAAAAGAAAAAAAGGAGGAAAGTTTGTTATAAAAGATCCTCTACCCGAGGCAAACCTCACATGTTTAGTCATGGACACCCAAGATGCCGAAACTCGCTTATCCGACCTCGCACAGCCTGTTTGTCAAATTCAACGCTGCCGTTTCATCCAGCTCTTCGGTGGAACGTCTATTTAGCTTGGCTGGGGACGTCCTTAGAAGGAAAAGGGGAAAACTCTCCTATCAACAACTTTGAAAGTCAATTGCTTCTGCGAGCGAATAAACTATTTTAACGAAAACGCAAGCCATAAATAGACTGCATTCATTTTAGGCTCGCAGGATTTTTCATTGATCAAAACTGCTGTTCATTTTGCTACAACAAAAATCTAAAAAAGTAACTTCGAAAGTACCTTCAAAGTAACTCGCTACTTTTTACAGTAGTTAGTAGTTTACTCAATTACTATTACAAATGCGTAATTTCTACTCTACTCCAATTACTTTTGCCGTCGATACTCAGTAACTTAACTTAACTACCTTTTTTGAGTAATTTGTACATGTCTGGTTTCACCTCATAGGAGCTCACTGGCACTAGAGGGACCTAACTATACTCGCTCACAACGCCATTGACCAAGAAGCCTCTTTATTTCGATGTAATTCCGAGTATAAAAGAGAGCGTTTTATTTTCGAACTCTCCATGGAAAACGCGATGACGTAGTTTGGAGGTCGCGGTGTTGGCATAGTCCCCCAGGGACGAAATTTATATTCGCGATGATCAATGGCTCGACAAGCATTCGAGTAGTGGCTCGTGGCCTGCAGTCGCTGAAAACACGGCAATAGCCGAACTCTAACAATGTGTGGAACTCGGCGCACGTGTCCTGAGCTTTGCCGACCTTTGCGCGCGGCTATGATAAACATAAGCGGCTCTAGATCACGTGGCCGCTTGTTGTGGCTCCGAGTTAAGGGGAGAACGCTGCTCGCTTTTCTCGATTTGTTTTACAACTACCATTGCACGCGGTGAAAAACTAGCCCGTGTTTCACAGGTTAGAAACGTCAAGAATTCATCCTAAGTGGTATTTACGCTAAGTACAACAAATGTTGCAACACCCCTTTGAATGCAGCGTCTTATACATTAGAGGACTTTGAAGAAACAGGTAGCTGGTATGCGCAAAAAGGGTGGACTACTTTTTCGCCACTGATACTTGGTGCCCATGACCATTGGGGCTCTGATATTCCTTCCCGTCCTCGCTCGCTGAAGTGATTGAAAGAATGACGAACAGATCAAAGTATTGGAAGCGCTTTGTCGAACTTGTTCTCTACAGATCGCGAACTCGAGTTCAACCATTATCAACACGAAGCCCGCGGATACTTTGCGTCATCCTCCTCCATCGAACGCGGAGCACAGGTTAAAGGGGTACACCGGCGATGCTTTAAGCTACCCCAACTAACTGTATCTTTCTGAATTCCCGGCTTTTACCCTTTCGCGTATGCTATTTAGTATCGCGAAATTCAAAACAGTCATTGTGAAGTCGGCAAATGAAAATGATGCCAAAACCAACATTCAAATATACCCGCCCTTTTTAATACCGTGACGTTAGTGGCAGGCAGGCTCGCCAGTCGAGCAGGCAGTCTAAAAAATTTATTAGGCCCAACACTTGTTTTGTGCTGCTGCGCGGCTGCTGGAGTGAGCTTCCAAAGCATTCATTTGACACCATGAAACAGCTTGGTATCAGTTGGGAACGAATACTACAGTCCAAAGAGTGAACCCCCTTCCTGCCCCTGGTGTCACTTTTTTGGTGTTGCCATAGAGACCTTCAGTTTGAAATACACGTCCAGGACCAAAATTGCACTTTCTATAACTTCGCAAAAGAAAAAAAAAAGAACTTTGTTTCTAGTATTTGGGATACCATTTCAGCGATGTGTGTTGGTGTGTTTACGAAACTTTCGGAGAAATTGGGAACCACGAAGAAAATGCCGGAGTACCCCTTTAAGTCCGAGTGCTGCGGCAGTGTTCGCCTCTCAGGTTCATTTGAAGCTTCGCTAATCGAGCACGAGCCGACCACTCTGGCAGAAACAAATAAGTAATTCTTGCCTTTCGTGGTACTGTTTTCCCCAACAGTTTAGTCCTCCACTAAGCCGCTAGAAGCGCGACGGTTGTATCTCCCTCCCAAATCTGTAGAGAATAATTTGACTATGGACGCCTGCGTTGCAGCGTCATTACTGAAGGCAATGAAGGGACAGGCACCTAAATGTTGGGATAACAAAATGCACTATCGGTGCGTATATCAGCTTTCCAATGTTAACACAGAATCTGTTGTATAAGTCGAATTTCACGAGAAACCTTCATAAGGAACCGTCACGAACGACCGTCACGAAGAAGCGTCATGGATCGTCACGTAAATTTCCCCGCTTAACTTAGAGGGGGGAGGGGGAATTTGTCACGCGAATTCAATTTTCCCGATATATTTGGTGAGCCAATGGAAGTCAGGTGACCAGGTTATGTTAGCTCGTGTCCCGTGACGTCGATGTCCCTCGGTGTCGGTTTCCCTGTTAAATTTAGGGGGGAAGTAATTTCAGGCGACATCAATTTTCGCTGGACTTAAGCTGAAACTAGGTATGTAAGCCGGCTCTCAGATGTGCTTACGGGCCCGCCGGTCGACGCTCCCGCGATAGCGTTAAAAAATGACTGCGAAGTTGACCGTCGTGTTTTCAGTTGGCCTATAGATGCCTGACGTACTGAATTTGCGCGCAGTTGCACGACCAAGAGCGGCGCTCCGGCGGTCTGGGAAAATAGCAACGTGGCGGACTTGTACAACGAGAGAGTCATCACGCAGGTGGGTGTATATTTAAGTGATTTCCGAGACTACAGAGTTTGCTCTATTCTCCGTTTCACTTTAACTTCGTCCGCGGCCCCCGCCATGATCCTAAGGATCAAATCACGCATAAGAATTTCTCCGCAATTCTACGCTTTCTTCTACGCGTGATTGCTTGAGCCGGAGGTAGCAAACCCACGAAAAAAAACAAAAAACGAACGCCGTGACGACGCACTTTTGAAGCTGCTCCATTGGCTTCGTCGGATGAAGACTCGCCGCGGTGTGCCTCCTGGTTTATTGCGCTCCGGGATGAGTTCAAAACATGTAAACCAGCGCGCAAACGGTATGAGGACATAAGGTAATATAAGGACCCATTATATACTTTGTGTCCTTGTCGTTTGCACAACGTTTTCACTTTCTTTTTTTCTTTCCAAGTATGCACCAATTATTAGCTCGCATCGCTCCCCTAGATAGATTTATGCTAAAACAAGAGTGTTTTTTTTTTATTTGCAAAACAAAATTTGTGTTTGACGCTGGCAGAAAGAATTTGACGCAGTCTCTCCCGGAAACTTAAGGAAGGCGTACGCTTTTCACTATGTGGGCGACTTCGCTTGTGAAAAGATGGAAGAAACGTCGGCTAAACATGCTGAAGATTCCTGGAAACTCTTTGTCGAAGAGCGATTTATGCACTTATACAAGCGTTCTTTTTTTTTATTTTTTTTAAAATTCGCATTAAGTTTTTAAACAAAGGGAGAAAAAGTTATGTGAGTGCGGTTTTCGCTGCGTGTTTACGTGGCTCGGCGAATATTAGACGGGAATATAACCATTCCTATTATGGAAGCAAATATCTCAAATTCGTCGATTAACTTTTAGTTACCGCAATTCAGATGTATACGGTTATATTACAAACTTTCAGGCGGTCGCACGTTACAACTGTTCCATTTTGTAGAATTCGTGTAAGCAACCCGTGTTCCGAGATACCTGTCCCCGAGGTTTCTACTTAATCCCACTTTTCATCCAGTCAATCCGGCAAACGCTACATTAACCGGGTAAAAGTGCAAAGTTTGAGGACGAATAACGCGGAACAGCTGGGGTTACGCGAATTCTACAAAATGGAGCAGTCCTGGCATACGACCGCCTCCAAGGTTGTAATATAAACATATATTCTAATTACAGTAATTAAAAAGGTTACTTAACGAATTTTAGGTGATTAGTCTTATAAAACTTATGGTTATATTCCCATCTAATGAGCGCCGAGCCATATAATCACGCAGTGAAAACCGCATTCATATAACTCTCCCCCCCCCCCCCTTTTATCTAATAATTTGGTGCAGCTAAAAAAAAAAACGCCCTGTATATTGAAATTCGTTATAAAGCCAAGAGAGGATGAAAGATAAAGTTTGACAACGTACAACTCTGGAGTCACATGGTCTCAACATTTGATGGAAAAACAAAAATAGGTGGCGCTTTGGTATGCTTTTTAACTTACACAGAAAGTGAAAACGTTGCATTTTTAAAGTTTTAATACTATCAATATAAATATAAGACAATTCATACTGCGAACATCATTTTATCTTTCTACAAACCTCCTTAAAATAGCTTCGGCACCCATGTTGTGGGAGCAGTGAACAAAAACGGCTCCTGCCACTTTTTCACTAGCATTGACACGAGAAGTCGCACAGCTTCTTGTGTTCGTGTTCCTTTCGCTTTCAGGTTCCTGGAGTTCGACTTTCTTCTTTACGTGTCTTTTTCAGTAAGGGTGCCAACTACTTGTTAGACACTTGAAATTGCTTGACAACATTGCGTGCCGCTTCGTAATGTCGTGATGCGAACTGTCATTGTCTGTTCTCTCTTTCAGATTTTAGTGTGGTTCATGGTGCTAAGCTGGATCATGGCCACGTTGACCCTGGCTGTCCGTTGCGCGACGGCTGCGGATTTCTCTTCCCTTAGCGAGGGGAACCCCAGATGAGCTATTCCGTCGTGCAGTTTCTTTCCGAGGTAATTTCACGCGACTTCCCAAGAAACTCCACTGTCGTCAGACGTATATTCTAAGCACAGACAAGCATGAGAACGGCAGGGAGGAATTTCAGTTGTTCCGCCGCTAGCGAGAACACACTCCCTACCTTCGATTACGCTTCAGCGTCTAGTCAGCCTCGAAAGTGTGTACGCGCAGCAACCAAGCCAAAGCACGCGACGAACGGCGGCGTCCAAGAGGCCGGGTATTGGAAGTATATAGACACCTTATTGTTTTCACCATGGTCAGTGACCGTTGACCAACAATTTGTTTGCAAGGAAGTCAGGGTTTTGCCAGCCACGTCGTTTAACATTTGATACTGTGGTGCAGAAAAGAAGAAAAAAAAAACTTTGTGTCGAAGGGACAGAACAATTAGTGACTACCAGCTCGCCTGCGCACCTAGTCTTCTCACTAAGGGTTTTGCCACACCGAGTGTACGACTGTCAGTGCGCAGAAATAAGATTCGCGTTAAGTGAATCGTCCGCGCATGCGCCGGACCGACATCAGCGCCACCGTAGTGGCGTGACGTCGAAGCCGCGTGCTTGCGTAAAACTCATAAGTTATCTTTTTTCGAACAATGCTCTAAAAAGAAAAAAAAAAAAAAAAAAAAAGAAAAACGCGAGCTCTCTATTGCAGCCTGTCTTGTATGCACGTTACGCGGAAAAAGACATCGATTACAATTACTCTCGCTTAAAAAAAGTTTTCAACTAGATTACACGATTCTTCGATACGAAAAGCAATTGACCGTCAATTGAAAAAAAAGAAAGGTTTCCGTTACTTATTTTTTTACATCGGATTTAAAAACAATTGAGTTTTCTGCCGTTCCGAAAACGCGTCTTTCGTACTCTTAATTATGCGGAGCGCAAGTCGTCTGCTTCCTGCGCAGGGATCGCAGTGACGTCAGAACGACACAGGGTTCTGATTGGCTTTGATTGAAAGAATAATGGATAGAGCTCAATGCTAGGTGGCTTAAGGTCTACCCACAAGGTTTTCAATCAGCCAATAAAGTTTGGCTTTCTGACATCATCGCAACCCCTGTGCAAGAAGCAGTCGAACTCACGTTCCGCATTGGATCAGAATCATCGAAGTACAAGTTACTTATCCTCTCAATTGATCAGTTTTGGTAAACCATTCTCCTGTCGGAGACATGGTTTGAGGGTTCCGTGGTAGGAAACTTGTTTAAAGAATGGACGCCATTTAAAACGGGAGAGTGGTAACAGTTACAAGTATAGTTTTAGTACTTCGAAAAGTAATAAAATTTCTGCTGCGACTACGTCGTAATAAAATTAATCGAATGATCACAGAATTACTTCAAAGAGTAATAAATTACGAGTAATTTTATCAGTTGTAATGAGTACCGTCCAAATCGGATTGCATTAAAGGGACACTGACAGGGTATTTATGCTCGCCAAGGATTTTATTTGTACATGACACACGAAGGCTCAACTACCCAGAGCACAATTCGCGACTCGAAATTCGTTCGCTTTCCACCCGAAAGCCGCCGATCAAGAACTGGCCGGTTTGAGTCGCGCTCACTCTCTTTTCCGTGGTCACGTGCCGTTTTCTGTTTCAGACACAACCACCAAAGACAATCTAAGTCGTGGGTCATCGAAGACACACACTCAATGCTAAAAATAGACAAAAAATATTACACCGAATATTTGTAGCTTGTAAAAAGCTGCAAGTACGTTGATTAAAAAAAAAAAAAAGTTCCATAGCCATGTGATTTCCGGTAACTTTTCTCCTCCCATATATTCCGTCTTCCTCCCCGGTCCAGTTTTGGTTTCGGTTTAGAGCAGTAGTGACTCTTTTACTTTATTAAGAATATACGCGATGCTGTAGCCAAATATTGATTGGGTAGTCTTCTGACACCATAATGGATCGCCTGGCAAAAAAATGAAAACATTTTTTGGGGGGGAGTCAGTGTCCCTCTAAGACTACCTGCGCGTACGCCTAATCTTGAAGCAATGCGGAGCGCAATTTCGTCTGCTTCTTGCACAGGGGTTGCGATGATGTCAGAACATCGAGCTCTTTTTGGCTGATCGAAAAAAAAAAAAAGTGGTGGGTAGACATCGAAGCATATAGCATGAGGTCTACCCAGTATCCTTCCAATCCAAGCCAATCCGAACTCGGCGTCGTTCCGATGTCACCGCAACCCCTGCTCAAGAAGCAGACGACTTGCTCTCCGGATATGTTTCTCAGTTTGCCTTTGGCAGCTTATGTAGTCGATGGCGGCTTTAGAAACGCTGGGTGTCGCTTTCAATCTTCGCGCTTCTTCAAGGTTTGTGCTTCGGTGTTCATTAGTGGCTAATGCCGCAGGCTCATTGACTACGGAGCTATAACGTATCACACAGCTTGCAATGCTATCCATTTTGAAAAATATAGGTGGCTATAGCGTTAAAAAAAACACTGATTCTGGTCCGTCGTCAACACGACGTTGACATACTTGTTGATCAGATGAATCTTCCGTAGCAAAGCGTGTTCGAAAAATGAGGAAGGTACTGAGATGGTGGTCCATTTACATATTGTTTACGAGGGAAGACGGCGAGATTGATAGTGAGCTGCGACCCCGGCGAACATGTCGCTAACTCGATCAGGAACCGTGGGTGGTGCATGTCTCGTACTGAAGGCGCTCGTGTGGGCACTTGCTGAATGAAGACGAAGTTCCATCGTAACACTTCCTCCTTCTTAATAAAATTAATCAGTATTTCGAAAACGCGCTGGTTTGTTATGTGGTGCGCTTGGGGCGTGTTCTGGATGGAGGAACCGGAACGAACGAGGTGTATGGTTCCAGAGAACATTTTGGTATCGATTCAGTATTTGGCACAGAAGTGCCCTGTCCTCCGATGGCCGGTGTAGGCTCTAAAAGTGAAAACGCACCGAGGGGTTCGCCGTTGAGAATTCCGTCTCTGAAAATTCTTGACCTGAGGCCCATACATATTTTGTTTCAATGGGATCCGACTCGAAAACTGGGTAACTTGAAATTCGAGGCCATGTTGAACTGCAATGTTCCGAATGTTGGGCTAACCGACTTCGCATGGCGTCGGTGTGCGTCCTGTGCATTCTTCCGTCTGACGTCGTTACTTCAAATGATTGGGAAGCATCCTGGCGGAGTACCTTAGCTTCTATCCATTTCGGTTGTACCGCGAACTCCTTGATAAAGACGGCTCGTGACTTGCTAAACTTAGCATCTTTGTAGCCTTCTTCACTTTCCTTATCCCGTAGATGGATATTGCGCAATGGGCAAGGCAGTTGTCGTCCCGACATCAACTCTGCTGGTTTTTTTCCCAGTGGTTATGCATGGTGCCTAACAAGGAACACGCCAAGTTTGGACAGCGACTTTTTGGTCTCCCAAACCATTCATTCGGCTTGGTCGTTGGTAGCCGGGTGATAGGAGGCGCTCGTGATATGCCGGCTGCCATCGGCTTGAAAGAATTTATAGGTGTCGTTGGCTAAAAACGGGGTGCTATCGTCGCTGCAGACGACTTTTGGGATGCCAACTATAGAACGCAGGGCGTCAATGAAGGTGGCAGCAGTTGCTGACGAGGAGACGTGAACTTCCAACCATTTGGAATATGCATCAACAACTATCAGCAGCATTTTTCCTTCAAAAGGATCGGCGAAGTTAATGTAAACTCCGTGGCTGCGGCGGTGCATTTAGTCACTGGCAGATTAAGAAATACAGGGCATGGCGAGTTCATATTCTCCTATTATAGCTCTAAAGTCAACGAGATTGCTGCGGTATCCGGTAAAAAAAACGTTAGGAAACGAATCACGGAGCAAGAAGCGACAACAAAATTAGCCGCGCCTTCCTTTTTCGTAAACTATTAGTGACTATAGTGATTAGGGCTCCTATAGCGCTTCACTGCCGTTCTTGCTAATCAACATACTCTTTATATTTTTTGCGTGCGCGATTCTTTTGTAGCACGCATTTTTGCGGAAGCTTTGTTAGGACGTAACACACTTGTCTAATACTCCTTCTTTTGTTTTCTTTTTTTGAATGCAGTAGCCATGAGACATCAACATTCCAACGCATCTACAGCCGTGAAAATCTCCTAGTGTGCGTCTCGTTCCAAGGTCTGTCCCATTATCGAAGGAAAAGACGAAAAACTCCGAAGACGATTCTTTAAAAGTGAATTGAACGTTTATTTAAATGCAAAGTTTATTAGCTTTTCGATATGTCTAGTTTTGATAAATATGTATTCCTGTTCATAAAAAATACCACAGGAAAAAAAAAGATAGAATGAACTTTATTTATCGAAGAACAGACGCTGTCTTCGTCCCCAGGCGGGTGGTCTCCCCAGTTCAAGAGACCATGGTCCTCGGCTGCCCGCCGGGCCCTGTCGATTGGCTCGATCTAGTCACCAGGATTCACGCTGGTCAGCCGCCTCTCCCACTGCTCTCTGGCGGTTCTTTCGTAATTTGTATCGCCTTGTTGCCCTGGCATTGTCACACAATGTGGTAGAGGTTGTTGGGCACCTTGGAGGCCTTGCAGTCATATTCGTAGCAGGCTGGATGTCTCAGGCGGTAGGGTGTATCATGCGGATTGGTGTGGATTTGTAGCTACCTCCAAGAGACTGCTTTCTTCCTGGACAGCTTCGAGTGAGGTGGTGAGTAGATCCTTCTCCCGAGTGGGTAGTATCCTACTATGGTGCCTGGATCGCGTCTTCGACTGGTGTGTTTAGCGTCCTATCCCGCCCATACATTAGAAGTGGTCCCGAAGTGGCAACAAACGACGTCACAGAAACCGGAGTGTCATGCTGTTGACTGTCGCGATCGTGGCGGTTAGCCCTAGAAATGCTGGCGAAAAGCACGAGCGAACGCGAGTGTCGCTGTCATGACGGCGTCCCAGGCGTCCCAACTTCCGGCTGCTGTAGCTTCCGTGGACTGTCACAGTAGGGAGCGACCTGCAGCACAACAGGCGTCTCCTCTGCTATATATACCACAACTGCTGAGACGCCGCCAGGGTCGCGACCGGCGATAGCATGACATTTCTATGACGTCATCAGGCGGAAATCGAGGGACCACTTTTTTTGGCCGCGGTAAACGCACCAGTCGGAGACGCGTAACGCGTTCCAGGCGCCATAGTTTTACTATCCCTGCGCTTTTTTTGGGAGTACGCCCTCATCCCTGCTCAACAGGGCTCGATCGATCGGCAGGGAAGCCCGGAGGGCATAATCTCAAGCCGAGGCGTGAGGCGCCTTGTTTCCCGCCAGGTTCTCGTGCCCGGGGAATGATGGGCGAGGCGTGGGAGTCCATTTCCACCGGCTTCCCAGCAATGAAACGCCTAGCATCACATGGCAGAGAAGCTGCTGAAGTTTCCGATGAAAGCATTTGTGAACCACAAACTTTTGTACTTTTTCTTCTTTTTTTTTTCTGGGAGGGGGAGGGTGAATGCTTGTTATCAGTGTTGTGCGATTATGCGAATTTTCGAATAGTAGTTTCGAATAATACGCTATTCGACGTCCGCTTTGAGATGAACTGGGATATTGGTATTTCTCGAAGTGTTGATTGCGGCGGGTTAGTCCAGTTGAGCGCGCTTCTTGCCGAACGCCGGTACACTGAGGAGAAGTAACACCCTACCTAACTTGCTTCCGGGTGTTGCTTCTCCGCAGTGCACCGGTGCTCGGTAAGAAGTGCACTCAAAGGGGCTAACCCGCCGCGGTCACTTCGAAAAGTACCAATATTGCAGTCACGTTGCTAAGAGCCCACTTTTAAAGCAGGACGGTGCACGCACGCGAGCGGTGTGTGGAAAGAGAACTTTTTGAATGTCGATATCTGCGCTCCAGTAACATTATCAAAACTAAACTGCCGATTATGCATGAGTACATGTTGGACAGAGGTGTCCTTACAACCTACGTTCATCATTCATGATGGCCTTGCTTTTTTATTTTATCAGATTGCATATTTAATAAATAATATTTGCATATAGCGAGAAGATTTATAAATTTTCTTGATTATGCAAAACTGGGATTATATGTAGGTTTAATGTCAGATGCATTGTTTACTTGCCATTCCCATGCAGGCAATGGACATTCTGAGGCCAGAGTCCATAAATATACCTAGATTAAAATGAGCTTAGATATGACCAAGTGGTAGTTTTTGGAACTAGCTGCACCAGTTAAGATGGGTTTTCGTTTAGGCTTGGTGCACTAGTGAAAAGCTGGGAGAAACTACTCAATATTCGATTCGAAAATATTCGAAAAAAATACATGCTTCGAATTCGCTTGGGACTCAACATCCACTATTCGCACACGCCTACTTGCCATGCTCCGTTTCACACGCTTCGGTCTGATGGAGTCAATCAAGTCACGCAAAAAGGGCATCGTCACGGCGTTGGTCGCCTTTATGCGTGTGCTATTCGCGGCTAAACCCGCCTTTTACATTTCATTAGATGGCCACGTATTTTTATTTTGTTATCCGACTGATTTTAATTGACAAATAAATTGACAGCACAAATAGGTAAGTATTTTCAGGTGTCGAGACTGCTTTTTATTCATTGATCCGTGCGTTCACTGCCTTCATAGGAGAGTGTCATGCACGGTTAAGGTCTGCAAAGAAAGGAAAATGATTGTTGCCTTTAAACATGGCTTATTCAAGAAACAAATGAAGCGTGTTCGTGAAACTGATCACGACTTAACAAATATCTAACAACAACAGGAACGTTATCACATTTACCGTCTTATTAGGTTCTGCTTTATGTCCAGGTTGATTTTCGCGATGAAATCTAAAATGCTGCGTTGGCAAATTGACTTACCATGAAAAACGGCACAGACCACTATTTTAATTCTAAAAACTATGCTTGCTAACCCAAATCCCTGTTTTCTACGAGGTCGTTTTTATCTTTCATGTATTCGAAGCATTTGCTATAAAATCATCAAAATAATCATATACAAAGAATGTTCTCGTAAAAACGTACGATGAAAACAATTAAAATTGAAATATTGGGAAACCAGGGTTCTCACCTCGGTCGACATTTCTGCGCAAGGCATATCTAAAGAACGAGTAAACATAGAGTGTAAACAACAATCGCCCCCGTAAAACTTTATGATAGAGCTGTATGAATCTTGAATGAAATAAATCTGGTTGCGTCGATAGCGTCACGGCCAACGAAACAAGCGTCCGGCCAATTGCTGAAGTTATACAATACATACTCCATCTTGTACGCCTATACTACGAACAACCGAAGAAAGCCGGCTTTGTCGCTCCCCGCTATTGGTTGGTTGCTCTTGCCAGATTGCAGTGATTGGCACACTGCTTGTTCCGCGGCAAAGTAGACGCGCAGGAAGTTTTTTTCATAGTAAGCATACGTACCTACCGGCCGTTTCAAGTTTCACAAATGTAGGACACGACGAGCCCCCGGGAGCTTACTACTGCCCCTTAGCCAGCGAAATTGCCGTATTAGCATACAGAAAGGCACTAGGAGGGAGGATATGAGTTCGCATAATTAGCCGCACCATGTTTCTCTTAAGTCGTCAATTAATATACAAAAAGCCAGTGTTCCAAAATGGGTGTTTTTGGCGCATCCGAACGCAAGGAGGCGCGTCGATCGAAGGGCAACACGGGGAACGTGCATGGGACGCATGCTGACGCGGTAGCGCAAGCGCGCGTCGATATTGGTTGAGGTCGGGGGGGGGGGGGGGGTGCAGGGGTCAAGAGCTATAGCCTCCTATATACTGACAAAGCCTGGCAGATCGCCACGAAAAGCGGCCGCCGAAATAGAAAATGTGGAGCAACAGACAACGGATGAGAAAAGAGCCACGTGACTGGCGCCCCGCTGCGGCGAGACGCCGAAACACACTTCTCCCGAGCGAACAAGCGTGTTTGAGGTCCTCGCCGCTGCAAAAGCTGTGCGCTGACGTCCAGGTTCCCCGCGAAACGGCTCTTTGATGTTCTCTGCTACCAGATCCTCGCGCTCCAAATCTGCGACCGGGTACTCTATGGCTCCGTCGTCGAACTGCCAGGCTTTGTGAGTATAGAGGGAGCTATGCAAGAGCACGTGGTCACGTTTAAGGGGCAAACAAACGTGCACGAGTTGTGCTCAAGGAGCAGACGAACCTGCTAGCCGTATGGTTACAACACTGATTGCCGAGGATATAGGACTTCGTGTGTGTGTGAATTCGTGGCAAGATATGGCGATCGAAGAAAACAACTTTACCTTCTGATCACCGCACGGCGTGCCGTCCAAATAAAACTTATATGTCCAATCAGGCTGGTCTCGCCAGTTCTGGTAACAGCAGCGCATGACGCAGGGATCGGATATCCAATATTTGTATCCCCTCACATCTTCGTCCTGACCGAAGAAAGAGTATACGGACCGAAATGTATTACGGCGCCGATACCGCAGTCGCTGACAACATAAAAAACACAGGGCGTGCCTTACTATTATATCTACGTTTTTTTAATTCGTGATTTTTTTCCTTCGTCCTTCTTATCTGCTTGTGTGTGTGTGTTTTTTCGTTTTTGTCTTCGTTGTCTCTAACTGCGTTTTACTTACATTTTCATAGGTAATTTAAAAACACGGAGCTATCGCTCATCCAGCCCTCGTCAAACTTGGCTAGGTACTTGTAGGTACCTAATATGAAAGGGCGGTTAACTTTTAACCGCGGTTAAAGTTAACCGGCTTCGAGCAAACGGGTCCTGGAGCGCTTCCGGAGCGCCAGGGATGGGCAAAATAATGCAAATATGTATGGAAATACAAATACAAAATACTTCGTGAAAAATATATTTAATTACAAATCTAATTACATTTCCAAAAAAGCATTTAAGTACAAGATACAAATACAACCAAATGTATTTGATCTCCCTCCAAATACTTTTCCAAATACTTTCCTCAAAATTTGCGTCAGCGACTTCAGGGTACCTGCAACGGGTTTCTGGGTATCTCATTTTAATTTTGCATCTCACACTCGGTAGTTAGTGTGCGAGGCTCCAGTAACGTAAAAGAAATATAATCACAAAAAATGTAATCAGCTTGGACGCAATAGGTGAAAAAAGTACAGAGCTTCAAGCAGCTTTTTTTGTCGATTACATTTTGGAATGGACCAACCAAGAACCGAGACGACCAAGTCGCGCAGCACTAGCTAGAGATTTTTTTATTGTTGCAACTCGCACCAGTTACGAAAATCTGGACGACCCGCGCATTAGAATGTTCCAGGCAAAAATATGGAGGGAAATCAGGCTGGAAAGCATCACAAGTTGTCACAGGCACTTATTTAGCCAGTCTGCCTGCGAACGTCGATTTTGTCGCTATTCTTGCCCTGGACTAGCACCGTAATCACAAAGTAACTAAACGCTCCTGCTTGATTGAGAGACACTGCATTCAGTGCAGAACGTAGTTTTCTTCCTGCTCTGGACAGTGACAATACATTTGAGGGATGTATTTTCGCCCACAAAATTGTATTTAATTACAATTGTATTTGAAATACCCACGTTTTAGTATTTAAATACACACGTCAAATACACTACCCCATTTGTAATTAAATATAAATGAAAAATACAAAAAGTGTTTGAAATACGTATTTCAAATACTTGTATTTGAAATACTGCCCATCCCTGCGGAGCGCTAACCGAGCGCTACGTCACGTGCAAGTCGGTCACACATGAGCGCTGCTTGCAGCGCTCATGAAGCGCTAACTGCGCTCCGCTGTATGTGTGAACCGGGCTTTACTGTATTCTACAAATTTGATAATCAACGAAAAAAACAAAAAAAAAACTATTATGAAATTGCTCTCAAAAAAGATTAATTGCTGACCAAGTTTGTAACCGCGGCTTATCGCTTCGAATTAGTGAAATCTACAGTAACGCAAAAAGTAACGTTCATTAAAGTTCGGAAGTAACGGTAACTGTATTTTGTTACATTTCCAGGACTCTACCGAACTCTAGTAACGCGATAATTGTTTTACAAACCAAGGAGTAACGCACTCTTGCTAGTTATTTTAGGTAACGGGCACAACTTCGGGGAGTACGAAACCATCTCATGTAGTTCGTGTTGCAAAGTTTAAGGGTAGCAATGTGGGTTAGTTGGTTCATACTGACGAAAAGGCAAACAGCTCACAGTAAACGGGAACTAAAGGAAGCAGCGCTTGTCCTGTTTGCACTTCCTTTAGTCCCCGTTTACTATGCGCTGTTTGCCTTTTTGTGAAGTTTACTGGATCTTCCTTAAACAACAAAAAAATTATTTTGTACCTTGAGGTTTGAAAATCTAAAGGTATTTAGCGTCGCTCTATATGGTTCAAGTTTTCGCCCCAGTCTCGGGTATTTCATGAACACGACTCTATCTTGCCTATGAGGTGAATTGGGCTACGGGATATAAACCGGATCCACGTTTAAAGCATGAAATACTTTTTAGCGCTACCCCCAATCCCAAAAATGTTGTCCCTCCTGCCATTCGTTCGTGCATTTCCCGCTAAATTTAGCGGAAAAATTACGTCTTGTTGCCAAAACATCCACTTAGTTTCCCCGCTAAATTTAGCGGGAAATCGACGTGACGCGACAAATACACAAATGCAGTTACCCACTAAATTCAGCCGGAAAATTCACGTCTTGTTATCCAGACGCGAATCCAGTTTCTCCACTACATTTAGCGAGGAAATCGTCATGACGTGACCTGACGTCACGTGAACTCTACGACCTTTCAATTTCCCCGCCAAATATAGCGGGAAAATATACGTCACGGGACACACTAATTCCCTCACCACTTCCGTTTAATGCGCATGTATCTTGGGGCTTTGGAGGTAGAGGTCGCAGCTAATTTCTTAATGCAGTCGTTTGGATGGTGCCTAAAACGCGTCTCCCACTGGTGCGTTCAATTGCGGCCTCAAAAGTCGTCTTTCAATTTCTCCCTGATGACGTCATAGAAGTATATCATGCCGCCGCCTCTCACAATGCTCATGGTAGAGAGGAGGCGCATGTGGCAGACGGCTGGTAGGCTGCAGGTCACTCTCCAGCTGGACAGTCCTCGGACGTTCCAACAGCCAGGAGTAGTTCGTGACGACAGGGACACTCGTGTTCTCTCGTACCTTTCGCCCGAACTTCGACGACCAACCGCCAGAATTGATAGCAACATCCGACAGGATGACGCCATTTGTTGCCAGTTCGAGACCACTTTCAATGCACGGGCGGTATGGGACGCTGAACGCAATAGTCGAAGATGCGACGGAGGCATCGTAGTCGAGGTCTTCACTCACCGTGCACGTTCTAATTTGTTTAGCGAACGGGAGCGCCTGTCGACAGTGGTCGTGGCCCCTCACGAGATCGGACGGGAGACCCACGTCCTTGGACACAAGTGGCACGGGAGAATCATGCCAGCAAGACGTCCTGTTATTCCTGCACACATGTGGTTTGAACAAACAACTCTCCACAAAGAATAAAGGCCCGTTCACACTCTTGCGACCTCTTAAACCTGGGTTCCTTAAAACTTCTTAAACCAGAGAACACACTGGCGTCATCTATTGGGAAGCAGTGTAAACTCGGCGGTCCGGCATATTTTTTTTATTTCTCGCGCATTATCCTTTCTTTCTTGGCTCGAAAAACTTTTGTCAATGTTATAAACGAGCCTTTCTATGGTTATTACGCACATTTGACCTCGGAAATCCCGCAAAACCTTCGCTCTTGTGAAATGCAGTTCCAGGGTCACCGCGTAGATGGCGCCACAATACCAATGTGTTCCCTCATTCTAAAAACATTTAAGAAGTTGAAGAGATCCTCGTCTCTCTCAGTCGTACTCGGTCGCAAGAGTGTGAACGGGCCTTAAGCTTCGCCCACCGATCATCAAACTCTGACCCGAAGGAATTTATTTACTCGTTAGTTTGATCATGATTATCCGCTTCCATTATTTGGCTGCCAAAAAACATACAGCATTAGTACCGTGGTCCGTTTTCCGCACTTACTAATAACCAAATGATAGAGAACGACTCTCAGTTTTTGTTGATTATAGACAAAATCGCCCGACACCATAGACCTATCGCGTTCAGTGGCGTATTCCAATAATATTTCTACTTTATAACATTAGAAGATCACATGCACCCTACAAATTCCAGTCCGTCTAATTTCCAGCCAAGCATTTGAGAGAGCCAAGCGATGCAATCTACGGAGTGAAACTCAGAAAATGACGGGGCTTAACGAGTTCAAAGCTAAAAGAACAGTCTTGCTGTTGTAACACTAGTTGAGCACGACGTGAGTACGTAAAAAATCATGCTCCGAGTCACAGCGCAGACAGTTTCTTTAGATGTAAAGTTATTTCTAACATCGCCATTCGACGGGCTCTCTCCGTAGATTACAGTGATTGGCTCTCAAAAGAGCTCTGCGAGGAAATAGACGCGCCACTTTTCTTAGAGTCGGTACTGTACGTGTATTCCTTATAGCGAAGAACTGGAAACCACAGTTATTGGTATTTGTTGAGCGGTTCTATAGTAACGCAGGCTCACCAACAGAAAAGAAAACGAAACACAGGAAGATCAAATGGTGGATTCCTAGGACATGCGTTAGCATGATTCTTCGAAACGCCATAAAAGCCCCTCTTCGGAAAACGCTAACGGTGACCCCTTCGCTTTTGATTTATAGATTTCTTTTTTGATTCCCCTATTTTTTTGCTGCCTCTTTTTTGGCCTCGTTACAAATTAAGTCACTGTTAGCGCTTCCCAAAGGGGGGCGTGTGTGGCGTTTCCCGTGGGAATGCTAAAGGATTCCCCAAGATTCCACAAATGGATCTTCCTGTAATGTTTTTTTCACCCCTTTTCTGTACTCTGACTGTCAAGGAAAGTCGACACCCTTGGATACGGTCAACCATAACACTCGTAGAAAAAACCACATCCATACCACTCGTGGAGGAAACCGTATCCGTCGTTTTAATTAAACACACACACACACCATAGCCCACGCACCGCCACTACGGAAACCCAGAGCGAAGAACAACCGGCGACGGCAGAGTGGCAACTGAGCACGCCCGCATTCCACCGCGCAGCGGCGCAACACCTCCTAAATGACAAAACCGTAGTGCTGAATGAGATAGCGTCATCAGAGAAGGCCAACGCTGGGCACAAATGGGACACAACGATTGTGTGAACGATCGGCTAGCTTGAGTCGAAGCCAAGCGCAGAAGCAGTATTCGTTTCCAATCTGTGTCCAGCGTCGCCCATCTCTGATTACGCCATCTCATTCAGCACTACGGCTTCGTTATCTAGAAGGTGTTGCCCGGTGCCTCTCCTCTCTGGCTCCGCGCCACCTGTGGGCGTGACTTTGCCGAAAACGAAAGGGCTCGTTGTAACGAAACCCCACCGGTGTCTGTCAGTTTGTCATCGCCTGGGAGAGAGGGAGAGATTAGCCGCTGGCTGATGTCAGCGCTTCAAAATAATGGAAGCGTCGCAGGCGTCACCTTCTCCCTCTCTCCCCAGTGCTATACAAACGAAGGACACCGTCGGGTTTTTGTGCAAACGAACGTTCTAAGGCTAACGCAATAAAAGCGTCTATGCTCCTTTTCTTATTGAGACTGAATTGCCGTTGCAGTATGATGCCAATCGCCCTTCTCATCGGCTGGATTATTTTTATACAACGGTCAGTGATTGGTGTTTGTGACTCTCGCAGGCGAGTACATCACCAAGCCGCGGCTTCTGGAAGTTTCATTACTGGGGAATAGAACCAAGCGGCGCGAGGAGATCGCTCTGAATCGTTTGTTGTCCCCACACCTAGTGCTTACCCAACACAAGGCCTGTGGAGATGCCCACAGGCCTTGTGGGCATGTCGCACAGTGTAACGTAAAAAAACACTAACAATAAACGAAGTGGCGTTTATTGTTAGTGCCGGATTCCTCCCGAAAGCAGTCGCCAGAGAATGCGATCTTGACCTACTTAGGCTTTTGTGATGAGCATGTGCAGCGTGGATGCTGCATTGTTCATTCAGGCCGAAATAAATAAACAAATAAAAACTAAAAAAGCCTCTTCCTTCTTAGGCGACCGGGGAACTAGAACTCCAACCCAACGCTGACGTGCCTTCGATTCCATCAGCCCATCATTGAGTAAATGTTTGTTTTCCCCATACGTGTAGCTCTAAAGTTAGCCGATTGGGGCGCGCCACGGTCTGATCTCCTCCCCATATATAAAGCGGCTAGCTTCTGAAAGAAATCTATGGTGGCGACAACCTGAAATATCTGTTGGTGTTCTTGACGCAGTGCCCGGGTGGCGTAATCAAGCGCTGCGTTCGGCGGGGGTTCGTGGTCAATGAGTGAAGCACCAATTGAACACCACGAATCCCAGCTACACGCTGACTGAGCACTCGCGTCCAATTCGATCGATAATGGTGACGTAAAAAAGCAGTTCACAATTTTTGTGTTGGGTAAACACCGAACCCTGCTTAAACGAAGCTGGCAAAATGCGCCCCCTATAATTCGATCTCCTCGCCAATAGGACCGCGTTAACGTATGCAAAAATTTCCTACATCACATAGTTCCGAGCGATGTCGAAGAGGCCACAAGGTGAGATGTCCAGCCTCTGAAGCCATCCTTTCAGGTTGGACAGAATAAAGCCCTCCGATTGGGCGCATCCATAGAGGCCCAGAGTGTCCGGCAATGCACCGATCCTGTGTTAAATTAGGCGAAAACATTAATGTAGGTCATGCCATCCTCATGTGATTGAGAAGATAAGTGAGAGTTGGGCGAAATCCTTCCAATAACTTTACAAAAAAAAAAACACGACTGCCGGTTTTCAGCGTTAGAGGTCATCGTTTTTGTAAGCATATCCAAAATTCAGTACCTAGAGTACAGTTAGCAAGGAAGTGTGAGTGTATACTCTCATCATTTTCTGATAGTACAGCGACCCATTCACTGGTCGGTGATGAATTAAACGTAACACTTTGCGCATGACACAGGCCGTAGTCCTTTTGAGAGCAGGTTTTAAAGTCGTTGGAACTTACGACATGCTCACCAGCTGCACCAGGGTCGAGACCTCATCGAAGAAGGCACCGTCCGCGTACGCTATGCCCACCTTTCTTTCGGTGCACACTCCTTCTCGGTATGCGTAGCCTGAAAGCCGAGAAAAAGAAGCAAGAAACGCACTCAGAAGCCTCGGTGACACTGCTCATGGATCACACAAGAGACAGTCTGCAGATACCTTCTGAGGTGTTTTTTTCTTCCTCGCACGACAGTCTTTTCACTTTGATCATGGAAAAACAGTGTGCGGACGTGCTCGAAACAGACGGGTGCACAAAGCGAACATGTTTCCAACGAGTTTGAGGCGCGTCCCCAGGTAATTCCCTCATCGTGTAAGCAGCAACCGTTGTGTGTTTTGTGTTATATGTAGGAGCAGGGTGAATGCGGCTTTAGGTTGCACACTGCACCCCGATTTAGTCCAAACACGAATACCTTATATATCTTTCTTAATCAGCCTAGACAATAAGATTGGCGAGTGACGTCATGCACTACACTTTACCGTCTCTGTTTCAGAAGGGCGTGGATGTCGTTTAGTCACTTAGGGTGGCGTGTTGATTCGAAAGCGCCACCAGTAACCATTCTTGTTGGCTAAGCGAATTAAAAGAATATAGAAGATTAGTGCTGCTAGCGCATCGCGGTGCAGTATAAAGTGAAACGTTTCTCGGTTTACTTGGTGATAAAAAAAAAAGAATTCCTCTTTGTCGTACTAAATACCATTATTTAGACAAAACAAAAGTTAAAGACGGTTACGATTTTTCGTAACGGCGAATTAGAGCGCAGCTCTTGAGGAGGAGGGGCGGGTATAACCCCCTTCCTCCCCCGTCAAATTGAGCGGGGAAATGTTTACGGTAAATTTACCGGGAAAATTTTACCCTCGTAGAGGTCGTTCTTTACGTCGTGTTTGACGACGTCCTCTAGGACGTCGTCCTCCTCGTCATCCTAGACGTCGCACGTGACGTCTCGTGACGTCACGTGTGACGTCACTTGTGTCGTCACACGTGACTTCATGCGGGTAAATTTAGCGCGAATATTTTTCCGGCAAATTTAGCGGGAATATCGGCAATGTTAGATGCGTGTGACATCACGTGACGTCACACATGACTTCATTGTCACGTGTTTCCTATAATGACGTCATACGTGACGTCACATTTGACGTCACGTGGGTAACCTTCGCCACTCTCGTGAGGGCAACTCGTGGCCCTCGTGAGGGTAACCCCCGTGACCCTCGTGAGGGTAACCCTGATGACCTTAGTGAGGGTAACAATAGTGACCCTCGTGAGGGTAACCATCGTGACCCTCCTGAGGGTAACCATGGTGACCCTCACGAGGGTAACCCTCGTGACGTCGCACGTGACCTCACGTGAGACGTCATTATGGGAGACGTCCCATAATGCAACCCGCGGTTAAGCCGACGGCGACGCCACTCAAGCCGGAAACGGGTGCCTAAAAGCTGCGCTCTAAAAAAACTTAGCGCGCACCTACTTTTTTTAAATGTTTTTTTTTACAGCAAGTTAGGAAGGTTGCGAAATTTCATCGATGTTAGGTTCTGCCCCTTCTGTATCACGGCCCTGACTGGGGACAAGTGGTATTATTAAATAAATAAAAAAAAGGGTCCATGTGGCCGGAATTCGAAAGACCGCATGGGAATGGTAGGCAGCCGCTATGGACCTTTTTCCTTCAGCCTTTGCGCATCCGTAAACCCTGTCGCCTTATTTTTCTACCCGCTTTCACCGTTTTTAGAGGACACCGTCCCACATGACCAGTATTGTCGGCACCTATCTTTGATCATATTAGTGTGACAGTATTCTTTAGCTACATTACCCGGTTTTCGCGATGCGGTATCTGACCTCGAGTACGCCGTGCGTATGCCGAGGCGCCGCGCGGCGGTGTCCGCATACGCAGGCGCCGCGCATATACGGACGTCGCCCTCGACGTCGTCCGAGGGGTCGTCCGTGATGTCGTCTTGCACGTTGGCATCTAGGACGTCATCCTCGACGTCGTCCTTGGCGTCGTTCTTGAGGTCGTCCTTGAGATCGCACTAAAGATCGTTCTAGAAGCCGTTCTAGACGTCGTCTTTGACGTCGTTTTCTAGGACATCGTCTTCCACGTCGTCCTTAAGGTCGTCCTAGAGGCTGTCGTTGAGATTGTCCTAGAGGTCGTTCTTTACGCCGTCTCTTACGGTGCCCTCTAGGACGTCGTCCTCCTCGTCATCCTAGACGTCGTCCTTGAAGTTTTTCTGGAGGTAGCCTTAGGAGTTGTCCTTGAGATCGCCCTAGAGGTCGTCCCAGTCGCCGCCTCTTACGGTGTCCTCCAGGACGTCGTCCTAGCATGCAAATGAACCCGCGCCGTGCATACACGGAATGGCAGTACGCACGCATTCAAAATTTGCGCCCAAGCTTCGAAGCAATTACCGGTTCGAGCTGAGCTAGATGGTACTTGTTCAATGATGGTGATGAAACAGCTTGAAGGTTAAACGATTAGACAGGGACAGGGCAAGACACACGCACACGAAGCTGCAGTGGTGGAGGGGAAATAGCTTGAACATTAAACGATTACACGGGATCAGAAGATTAAACGATTGCAAAGAGACAAAGCATTCACTCAATTTCGAAGTGGCGCGCTGCAGTCGCGCTAACGTCCATGATTGCGCCGTAAACCGTTCACAAAAACTTGGTGGACGCTTAAGCTTCGCCTTTAGCAGTGGAACGCGATAGCGAAACATATAATCAATCAATCAATCAATCAATCAATAAAATCTTTATTCAACATCGCACAGATGTTGGGGGCGCAGGCAAAAAGCCTATAAAAGGCTTGACTAAGGTTCTCCACCCTTAGTCATATTAGGGACCTTTAGCAAACCGTTGCAGTGCTCCGCGTACCGCACTACCGGAGCCTTGGTACCATGACCGCGGGCTCCGGTAGTGCGACGTGGAGCACGGTAACGGTTTGCTAAAGGTCTCTAATAACTCCCGTTTGTGCTCAAGCTGTGCAAGAGTGCCTCATGGCTGAAATAAAGAAAAGAAAAAAAAAGCGTGCCTTGCATGGCATGGTCAGTAGCGTGCCTGGCTTGCAACCGTAGGGTCGTGGGTTCCGATCCCGCCTACAGTTCTTCACAATTTTCTTTAAGGCAAATGAATTACTTTATAGAGTGAAGTCATTTGGAGAGCGCGGGGAACTTTGATTCAGATTACATGTAATGTTTTCTTATCACTTTCATTCCACACGTGACGTCACGTTTCACGTTGGCGTTGTACACGTTGTTTGGGATTCCCGCGCGAGGTCATGTGACTGTGACGTCATGACCCTATCGACCAACCTGGATTTTCGCGGCACGCCACCGAAGCCGGCTTTTCTCATGACTCCACCGACGCCGGATTTTCTGCGGCACGAGCTTCTTAACGCTCTCGCGTTAAAATAAAGTGATTACTCAAAATTTTCGTTGTCGTATTTATACACAGTGAGGTGCGTCGTGACTCTCACGACGAATGAATGCCCCCGGTCACGTGACCTGGGGGGGTCACGCGACTTTACGGTTACGCCGACGGCGACGCCGACGCCGACGGCGACGCCGCTCAAGCCGGAAACGGGCGCCTAAGAGCTGCGCTCTAAAAAAGACCAATTTGAAGCAGGCGTACAGAACACATAACCTCATTATTTATATTATCACGAATGACAAGTGATGGGGCGACGAAAACTGAAGTAAACTAAACGTGTAATGAGGCGAACTTGTGCCCAAAACTAAAGGGAATGAGAAGATAACAATAGAGCGTCGCGGGCGTCGAAGTCGGCGTAACAGCGGAATTCGGCGTAACAGCTGGTGCGAGACTGACTCGACAAGGCCTCTTATCTAGAGTGCGTCACTATCTGGAAGATTCGGCAAAGGCTGGAGCGTCGCGCGCTCGAGTGAAAAATGAACACGCATTTTCTAGAACAACAAAACGCAGGAATAAATGATAGAACTTAGGTCCGGAGCAAGAATAAACGTGAACCTTCTAGAAGTTCGTGACCGAGCGTTGCTTTCTCGGTCCTGCGCGCGGCAATATTATACATGGACATTCGCGTTAAGCTTCAGATTAGTACAGAATGCCCCTTTAAAATATATTTATACACACGTGACTTTATACTTACCCGTTAGTTTGTCCCATGTACTAAAATTCGAACTCATCAAATTGTTTCTGAAAATAGTAAACCAATAAAACAAACCAATGTCGTTACACTGCACATAACGGTTATCACTAAAGCGAGTTAAATTAAGCAACTCATACGAGTTTTTATCATACATGTTGTGAGTTATAATACATAAAATAAACTTAGCGGATGCTCTAGCACAAGAGTTCTTAAAACTTTTTTGGCTAAGGCGCCTTATCAGGGATTTGCTGCTGTCTGGCCGGCCGGAAAAAAAATATGTAAATATAGACGAGGAAAACTAGATTAGCACTCCTAGATAAGCATTTAAATACAAGATTCAAAGATAGACTGTTAATTAAAAAAAGAAGATAATATGAATGAAAACATCACTTTATATTGATATCCAATAGTTGGCTGATTATGACCAAGTACTTTACAAGGGGATACTGGACATTTCTTAAAGCCTTTAGATAAGAGCTTCCTACAAGTAGCGACATTCTTTGAAGCGCCGACTGCGTGACGGTGCGGATTTTAGGAAGCGAATGGCGGCACACAACGGAGGTTTAAACTGAATGCCGCCATTTTTTTCCAGCGGAATGTGCTTCGTAATTTGTATTGGTCGTCGTTACTTGTAAAAGAAGTACCAACGGACTTTAGACACTCCCCAAGAATACATTAAAAAATAATTCGATAACAAATATCTGCACAAACACGCGTGACATGAGCGGTACTGCACTCTGAGGCGTCGGCGGGTCACGTGCTGCGGTGGCGAAAAGAGGGAGGGGTAGGGGGGGGGGGGGCGTTGCCAAGTAAACCACTCCAGAAGGGGTGGTTTATGGCGCGGCCGTTGTTCTGTTTTAGGCAAATGAGGATAGTCTCCTGTATTCCCCTGTTACAGTATTTGTCATAACATTGCACAACATTTGGGGACCTAAAAGCCATCTGGGCTGAATCAACACCTGGATGAAAAACGGAAGACGTTTACAATTCTCTGTAATGTTGAATTAGAGCGCAGCTCTTGAAGAGAGGAGAAAGGGGACGGAGGGGAGGGCATGCTCCTCCTTCCCTCCTCCTCTCCTGCTCCCCTCCCATTTAGCGGGAAATTTTCGCCAAATTTCCCGCTAAATATAGCGGAACAAATTTCCCGCTATATTTTATTTAGCAAGGAATTTTTTTTCGCTAAGTTTAGCGGGAAGCTTTTTCCGCTAAATTTAGCGGAGACATTTTTCCGCTAAATTTAGCGGGGGTAATTTTTCCGCTAACTTGAAATTTAGCGGGGAATTTTTCCGCTAAATTTAGCCCCCGTGTGACGTGACCCCTGACCCTTGTTACGTCAACCAAGACCCTTGGGACGTCACTTGCGACGTCACGTGTGACGTCATTATGGAAAACGTCCCATAATGCAACGCGCGGTACCGCCGACGTGGCGACGCCGCTCAAACCGGAAACGGGCACCTAAGAGCTGCGCTCTAAAACAGCTTGAAAAACACAAGGACACAGAGGAGAGAATTACACAGAGGACAAGTCGCTGACTATCAACTTCCTTATTTTGAAAAATACGTTGGCATAGCGCGTGTTGTATTTCGTTCACTGTGAAATTGCTTCTTGTACCTCGTTTCTTCGAATGAAAAGTTATCCAAGTTCCGAAAAAGTCATCTCACTGTCCCTGATGTT
Organism: Ixodes scapularis; assembly: GCF_016920785.2. Taxonomy (NCBI): domain Eukaryota; kingdom Metazoa; phylum Arthropoda; class Arachnida; order Ixodida; family Ixodidae; genus Ixodes; species Ixodes scapularis. The sequence continues at coordinate 141,680,065 of NW_024609879.1, read as the reverse complement.
CGCAAATGGTTGGCTTACGCACGCTGTTTTCTTTTTTCCTGTTACCTCCCTGGATAACTGAGTTTGGTGTTTGTACAAGATATTTGTGTCTCTGAGCCGTGGTTGACAGCCGAAGTCCCTGCAATGCATCGCTAAATAGGAGTGTGGTCCACCTTTTAACCAGCTGTGATGCTTGCAAAGTCTGATGTTTCAGCGTCTCCCCGTTTGTTCCATGTATCAGTATCCGCAGAAAAATGGGATTTCGTGAACTGTCTCCTTTCGATGTCTGGCTCACGCACGCGGTTTTCTTTTCCGCTTTATGGTAGGCCTCAAATAGACCGATTTCACTAAGTGATAGGCGCACGCGTGATGCCGGCATAACTTTAGTTCACGGACGGCCGTGCATGCCAGGGTTCGTGCCGTCTCGTGCTCCGCAAGCGCAGAGCTCCAGCAAGGTTATTGCACTTACAGAAAGATTAAAGTTCCCTCGATGCACTCCGGCAGCGGTGGCGTAGTCAAACTGGCTGGTGAGATCGGTCTATTATCTCCCCCTACAAAACTGAGCTTGGTGCTTGTCCGATTCTCCTGCGGATACTCACACGTTGGACAAACGGGAAGATGCTTAGACGAACATCACAGTTCGTTAAAAAGTGGAGCATACTCCCATTTAGCAATACATTGCAGTGACTTCTGTTCTGAACCACGGTTCAAAGGCACAGATATCTTCTACGAACACCAAACTCAGTCATACAGGGAGATAATTGAGGCCATACCATACAGTGCGTAAGCCAGCCATGTGTGAAGCTCAAGAACAGTGAGATTACTTTTTTGGATCTTGGATAACTTCTCATTCGAAGAAACGAGAAAGAAGGAGCAACCCCAAAGTAAAAAAAAAAAAAAAAAAAAAAAAGAAGACCCTACGCTTGCGTGTTTATCAAAAGAAGAAAGTTGATTGTCAACGCCTTGTCCTGTGCGTAATTCCCTCCTGTTTGTCCTTGCGTTTTTCGTGCTCTTCTTCGTCATGAACGTACACCAATTAGGCCCTAGCCCATCTGTCCATTCTAGTATTTAAAATCATAATAACTTTGAAATGTCGCAGCAAAAGACAAACGGGAATGATAGAACCGATGCTGACCATATGTTGTACTGGAGATACGACACAGGCCACTAAACACACAACATAGGAACTTTAAGAAGTTTGAACATACGTGTAGTGACCAAGATAGAAAACAATGGAATAGGAATTACGACGCTGGCGATGGCAACTCCCAATGAAAAATATGACAAGAAGACACGCTTTACGATATACAGTTTTATCTTGTTTTTTTTTGCTGGTATCTTCGTTTACGCGGTTGATGCGCGAGGCAGCACCGTTTCCTTACGCGAGCTCACTTTTGCGCCGGTCGCGGCGGACCTGCTGGAAGCTGGCCGGGCTTCATTATAATAACCTCGATTATCCACTGGCTGCATTCGGCTGGCGGGCCGGGGTTTGAAGATCCCTGCTCTAGAATGGCATGCAGGGCGCCTGATAAAAATATTACAGCAACATTTATTTAGATCCTTTATGGATGCGCTGCTAAAAGGCTAACTCGTTAAATGGAAATCGGCCAGGCAATCAATATATCTCCGGATTCTAATCTCCTAGAAAACTTACGTGGGATGTATATCATACCTACCCAACCTAAAAGAAAACCAAACATATATGGGCTAAAAAAAAAAGTGAAAGCCGTTTACAACTCCCTGTAACGCCGAATTGGAGCGCAGCTTTTGAGGAGGAGGGAAGGGCACTGAGGGGAGGGTAGACCCCTCCTCCTCCTCCTTCTCCTCCCCTCATTCTTTAATATGCTCCGGGGGGGTCACCTGACCTCGGGGGGGGGGGGAGGGGGTCACGTGACTTCGGGGGGGGGGGTCACGTGACCTCGGGGAGGGGGGCTACGTGACCTCGGGGGGTCACGTGACCTTGGGAGGTCACGTGGGGGTCATCTTGGGGGTCACATGACCTTGAGGTGATCTTGGAAGGGCTCACGTGACCTCGGGGGTCAGGTGACCTTGGGAGGGGTAACGTGACCTTGGGGGTCACGTGTCCTTGGGGTGACCTTGGTTACGCCGAGGGCGACGCCGCTCAAGCCGGAAACGGGCGCCTAAGAGCTGCGTTCTAAAATTGAAAGATTTACTAGAAATGGCTTCCCCAGAATTATTGGCGTTTTTAGAAACTTTCGATCACCGGTTCACAAGAGTGACATTTTCATTCGACCGAGGATTTCGTTCTACAATACGTTTTTTCCGTGGGCTGCCTCGTGAGTTTGCACTTTCATCTGTATTCTGCATGATTTAGCGCAACATAGCTATGGCTAAGAAAACTGCTGTTTATAAAACATTTGACATTCAAGTTTAGATGTACTGAAAGTTCTTGTGTTCTTCTAAGACAAGTCATTTATCCACAAGGCTCAATTCCCTTATCCCGATTTTTTTTATTTTTGTTTACAGGGGATTGTAATGTGAGTTTTCAACCTAGACCGTTCCTTAGCAGAGTGTTATATGCCCGGTCCGGATTTACTAAACATAATCTGTTCTTTTTCGTTGAACTAACTATACGCAGAACCTGAATTAAAGCGTGAATGACAATTCTAAATCAATATTAATTTGAGTTTTTAAACTTACCCGGTGAGTAAAATGACCAGATCACTGCCACAAAACTTCTCTTTATCCACAACGTATCGCCGAAACCTTTCAATTACATCTTCCAGGTGTATCCTGGAGTCCGTGTTATTCAGTCCCAAAGCGTTGTGTTCCCCTTCCTAACGAAAGAAACCAAGGACTGGTTTAAACGTTTCCATTATTTGGTGATAATTTTTTTTATAAATGAACAAGTTATGTTATTTGCAGCGCAAACAAGCAGTATTACCCCAATCTCGGATGTTAGTTTTTCCTATCTAAAAAACCTAATCTCGAAACCCGCCGTTTTAAAAAAAAGTTTATTGGATTCGAAAATATTAATCGAGGTATATTTTTTTCTTTCATATTTTCATGAACTTTATATAATTTAGCTGCACCCTCATCGTAATTTACAACCGTTCCATACGAATTATATTTAAATTATCAATAACAACTTAAGTCGAACATGCGTCGTTTGCTGTTATTTATTTAAATACCGCGTTCTCTTCAGAATGTTTAATGATCATTCCGTATAACATTGTCATGATGACGTCGGATATATGTTGTCGACTTATTAAAGAAAATAATTATTGATTTCAAAAATTTGAATAGGCAAGATCGTCTGTTTTCGCTAGAATACCTAGCTTATACGGGGCAGCTCAGGATAGACTGCAGCTACGGATAGACTGCAGTTTCCAAGGGGTTCGTTATTTTTATTTTTAACTTGAACGCAGGAAAAGTGCTCAAATTAAAAATCATCTCTTGTGAGTGCTAGAGATTGAATGACCTAAGCAACTATGCTAGGGGCACTCTATAGAACCTTATAAATGGCTCTTTGCGGAAGCTGGGAGTAATTTCTAGAATTACGTGTGAGTTCTCCACATCAACCTGTATTCTTTGGTTATATTTCTCGTTAATCCGGACCAAGTTGGAGTTTTCCTCTGTAGTCTGGAATTGTATTAGTTCTACGAGCCAAGAGATGACTGCAAATGTTCAAATGCGTTTTTTTTTTCGAATTGTTTACGATCGTTACATTGGTCTTACTGTTTATTATTCTTATGCGAGACTCTTGGAACGATGCAAATGCCCTACTTTGAGTTCCAGACAGCGTGAGCGCGATCTTGTTTTCCTGTATAAATGTATTCATGGATTAATTGATTGCCCATGCAGATCTCACATCTGCTATTAATATTCACGTGCCGAGTCGAGTTTTGCGGGTTTCTCCAACTTTCCATGCTAATCACATCATCCAAACCGGTTCCATGACCCGTATTCAACGCTTCTACAATACCTTCAGGGGAGCAGATATTGATGTTTTTAACCCAAATTTCGTTGCTTTTAAGACTTTTGTAACTAACTTGTGAACATTCTGTTGTGCATCATTACCAAGGCGTCAAGCTGTTCATGAGCACAGCAAATAAACAAATGAATGAAAATGAATGAATGAATAGAAGAGGAATATGTGACTAGCATCACAGCAAATATGACGGCAAAACATTCGAATCTTAGCTTTTGAATATCATACGGCGTTTTATATTCGACGTAGACACTTCGTACTGTCAATTCTGTGATTCCGACGAGAGTGAGGTCCACTTTCGGATACTTGATGTTCTTCATGAGCAGTTGGACCTAAAAATCGAAGGACTGAACATTAATTATAATTGCACAAATCTATACTCTTAGCCACCTTAGGAACCATAGTAAAAGAACAAAAAAAACAACAAAAAACATCTGATTCTCTGCAGAACGTTACTAGTTTCCCCTTCCACGTGTTCAATTAAGATTCATATGTATCTGCATCTTAGATAAGCTTGACTTTAATTTATCAAGTCGTTTGCGTATCAATACCCTAAGGCGTCGTTGTTTTTGTTTTTTTTCGACAACCAAATCTTGTATGAACTATTTCGCGCAGCGCGTGAATAATTCGCAAATCTTCTTTTTTTTCCTTGGTGTGACAACGGGGATAGGTTTGCAATCGTTTCTGCGAAATCTAAGAACAGGAAAACAAAACAAGGTTTAAGTTTAAAGAAAGGAAAGAATAGTATCACTTTGAGGATACACACACACACACAAAAAAAAAGATAAGTTAAGGTCTGAATGAAAAAAGATGTTTTCCTAGATACTTAGATACGGGGATAAAATGCGGCATAGTAAGCGTAAGAGGTACCAAACGCAATTTTTCATTAAACCCTGGTTGACGATGGTACCGGGTACATTGTGCCATTCTGTTAAAATTAAATATTGTTGATATAGTATTTCAGCTTTTTATATTTAAGGTGTGAATCGAGTGTGTCAAAAGACCTCAGTAGTCGTTAAAAAAGAAAACTAGCGAAATTACACTCTCGTTTTCACAAAGAAACTATCATCTGAAAGGAAAATACGGGAGTTTCCCAGTGAGCTCAGTTTGAGGAGAGGCAGTACCCGCTTATTGTAAAATCAAATAACTACTTTGTGAGCTACATCAAAATCAGACTTCACTGAAATTAGAAGCGTTTGTTTCTCATGCTACTGCAGTACAATATGCCACAAGACTGCCTCATACATTTGTTTTTATGAAAGCATTGATGAAATAAAACTATATCCGTTTCAAGGTATCACAACCGAAAACGAACTTCCATAGCGATCAGTACAAAGGTAACTCCTCCTCAAATTTCGGCACGGAAAGCATTTCAATGGGCAGTTCCAGCATTTGATCCAACAAAACGAAGAATGGTACCAAAGTCGTGATTTTTTCCTTGACACCATTTGATGTGTACTTAATCATGCATCCTAATGACAAACAACATATTTTTGTTATATAGGGGAATAATGCAATTCTCGAGGTCCACCAGTTCTATGAAGCTTTTTAGTGGATATATTTTCATTTAATATTTAAAAATAGATACAATTTAATCATAATACCTTTTATTACCATCAATGCAGTGTCGTTAAAGGAGACCAAGGAAAAAAGCTGTCTCGTAACAGCTTGACGAGCCCTTGGCTTCCTTTACAAACTGCACCCTTGTGGTAGATTACAATTATCGTGCATAAAAAAATAAAATGATTTATTTTATTTTGTTTAGGCCTATACATTTTAAGCTGTTTCAGGAATGCGTTTTAACATTTGTTCGAGCTACAAGGTTTGATAATACGAATTCCGTTTTTTTTTTGTTTTGTTTTGTTTTGTTTCGAGTACTCACGTTATTCAGTACGGCTGTTAGGTAGGTTGTCGTGTGGATAGTATTAGGAACTTTGCTCCGGCGCTCAACAAATTCTTGATCCAATACAAAGTGAATTCCCAGTTTCATCTCCGATTCTGGAACACGGTTTAGGACTATGTAATTATTCTCATCTTTTTGGAGGTAAGTTTAAGATCACCTAAAAAAGCGCGAAAAGAACACAAGGACGAGGAACTAGACAGACAAGAGCCCACTCGCAACTGGTTTTTATTTGTGAAAACAAATCATTAATATAGCTTTGAACAAACAAATATTCTTTCGTAAGTTCTGTGTAACCCCCCCCCCCCCCCCAACAAGAAGGAATACTCATTCACCGATAAGGAAAGAGACGTGCCACTTATGCATTCTTCGCCCTTTGCCTGGATTTAGAAGGCCTCATGCAGCTCTCTGGAAACACTATCCGAGTGTCTAGCCAGAAACCTGGTGTCGCCAAAGGACGGGGCACATCGGCAACGACTGCAGTTAGTGGCAAGATGTTCCGATGAAGTGGCCTTCGTCGCCGCGGCGTGTTCACGTGCACGATCATTAAAGCACCTTCCCGTCTCGCCGATATACGACAAGCCGTGTGATGTTGGAATTTTGCAGACAACACTCGTAGTACACTCCGTGCAGTAGGATCAACAATCCATTGTATCGAAAGATCCCTGTGATTTCGGGCACCACACAAGATACACGGAGTGTACTACAGGTGTTGCCTACAACATTCGAACATCATGCGACTCGTCCTATATCAGCCAGACGGGAAGGTGCTTCAATGGGGAGTTTCCGTAGGTCATTTTGGCAATCCCGCAACGCTCTCCGCAATCGCTACTATACCCGGAACTCTACAGTCAAGGTTATCGGCGCGCAGGCGCAGTAGCGGCTTCTTCGTTGCGGAGGGCTTAGCGGAGGGGCGAAACGCGGTCTGCGAAACCTCCCTAAAGATCGTGCACGTGAGCACGCCGCGGTGACGATGGACACCCCATCGAAACATCTTGGCCTTGCCACTCATTGCAGACGTTGCCCATATGCCCCATTATTCGGCGACACCATGTTTCTGGCTATAAATACTCGGATAGAGTTCATAGAGAGCTGCGTCAGGCCTTCGAAATCATGACAAAGGGCGCAAAATGCCTAAGTGATTCGTCCCTTTCCTTATCAGTGAATGAGTATACCGTCTTGTTGCGGGGATTACACAGAACTTAGGAGAGAATATTTGTTTGTTCAAAGCTATATATATGATTAGTTTTCACAAATAAAAACCAGTTGCGAGTGTGCTCTTGTCTGTCTACTTCCTCGTCCTTCTGTTTTTTTTAGCTTTGTTAGGTGATTATGAGCCAACTAGCCCCAACGGCTACCTTAATAAGTTTAAGAATTTAACATCATGCAATAACGGTTTAAGATTCATCCAATCAAGAGAACTATAATTAAATATGACACACGATGCCGAGGAAACAAGCCTTGTTTCTTCTAAGTATCATTATATTGGGTGGCATATTTTTGTCCTGTTAGGTTACAGGATATGTACCATAAAACCCTTCTGAAATCATATGCAATCGAACCTTACGGAACACTCCTTTTGTGAGAGGGTAACAAGTTGTCTTTCCGGTATACGCAACCAGCACATGAGCCCCGCTGGTTTTAATATACATTACATTTTGGGACAATGAACACTTTTCCTTATGGATACACAACTAAATGTTTTCCCTAGCCAGCCGCCTATTACGCTTCACATGATACCTATAGACGCTTTGCTGCAGCTGTGCATGGGCGCCGCCATAACCGACCTTCAATTTTTGTTTCCTCTTATTCCGTTCGCTTCACTTCACCGTTGCCACAGCAGGACAGGTTATGGCCACTTTAAGTGCTAGTGTGTCCTCCTCCCCAGCAGATGCCCTGTGGAGACTCGTCAACGGCCGCTTAAGTGGCTAGGCATCTCGGTAATACCAGAGAAGGTCGGATATGGCGGCTCAGTCTGGCACGTGTTTAAAGCGTCTATATCTGAGCACTTAAAATTATACTGTCCAAGTCTTCAGCACTCACCTTTGCTCGATGCCGGAGCTTGTTTCCGTGGTGGAAGTTATTGCCTCCAGAAATATCATTACTTCCGCCCGGCAGTTTAAATAGGTCAATATTTATGACCATTACTTCATTTCAGCCGATCTACGATTCCGCGCTTTAAATGTCAGAGGTGCCTTTGTTCACGCATAAAGTAATTCATAATTTTGTGGACAAATTCTCTTTTCTGTTGAGTGCGCTTGTGATTAATGTGAAAAAATGTGTAAAGTGTTGAAGTATGCTTTTTTTCTTCAGACATCATTCTCATTATGGCATAATTTTATTGGCTGGCGTTGTGAACCTACAGTTTCGTAATGCTGACAATTTTGTACAACTCTGTGTCCGTAAAAACGTCGGGTTCAAATTAAGTCGGGCACATGGAGAAGCTTTCGCAAAATCAAAAACCAACTAAAGGCAAGTTCCTCAAATACGCCGTGAATGAATGAGCAAAGTAGCAAAAATAACAAACGTAATTGAAATATTGAATTTGATTGGACGAAACTATAGTTGCCATTGTCTTAATAACAACATAACCATTATCAAGATATACAATGATTCATAACTTCTGGTGGATATTCCACACGCACTTGTACAAACGAACACAAAAAAGAGACGGCATCTCCACGTGATGAATGATGTTGATTGGGACGAAGCTCAGGTGGTGCTGATGATACTGATTTTATTGTTAATAGGTAGTACGGATGGTGCTGATTATTTTTTTTATTGCTTATAAATATTGCTGAGTTCCGGGTTGCATTTCGACTTCATTATTACTGCTTTACGGTCGGTGAAATGCAGACCCAGTGATTCTTCTAGCGGATCAGCTTGGATCCGCTAGAACCCGTGGGAACGCATCTCCACCGCTTAAGTCAACGGTCCATGCAAGTCAGAAAGAGAATGTGTGGTATGGATCGTGGTTATATACGCAGTTGAGCATTTGACTGCAGCGCCCTCTCTTCTATGAGCGTTGAGCCAATGCATGCAAAGTTTAACGCGATTATGACCGCAGCACCCTCTCCTGTATAGACGTTGAGCGACTACATGCTACGTTGGAGTGTAGCGTGGGAGAAGCGCGTGCCACCATTCGGAACGGTCGCAAGTTTGATGAGCTCCCGAGGATCGTCTGCAACGGCTTTCAACGGCCGTGGTTCATCTGCTGAAATGTCTCAGGATTCTTACCGAGTGGTTCTGCCGTCCCTGCCCACAGGTACCGAAGTTTAGAACTCTCTATTTGCGCATTGTGATACCTCCGGACGCCCATACAAGATAGACGATTTTCGAACACATATGAAACGCTATGGCGTTCTACAAGATTTGATTGGAGCTGGCCAGTAACAAATGAACCATGTTTGGCTCTCTACGTTTAACTCTCTGACTGCGAAGAGAAAGCTTCTTGCGGCAAAAGAACTGGTCGTGAAAGAAAAACGCTGTTTGCTTATTGACCCTGACGAATGCGAGGTCCGACTACGACTGCACTGAACACCGATTCACATTAGCGACGACGCGGTACGGAGGGCCCTGGAGACTTACGGGAAGGTGAACGAAGTGTCCCGGGACACGGGGAGGGTGGAAGGATTCCAGAATGTTCAGACGACAACGAGATTTGTTAAAATGAACCTGAAGGAGTGCACAACAAAAGATCACCTCCCGCACCAGCTGGTTATGTTTGCCAGCAAGGTCCTGGTCGTCGTTCCAGGGAGGGCACCACTCTGCCTCCAATGCAAGAGGACAGGCCACATTCGCAGAGGGCGCCGAGTTCCCCTCTGCGACAAGTGCAATCGTTATGGCCACGAGCAAGAGGACTGCGTTCGAACATATGCCACCGTGATGCTGCCTGCTCCTGGGGAAGACAACTCGGAGTTCTTCATCGATGAAGAAGCTGAGAAAATCGAAGACGACATTCGACATCCAGTCACTACCGGTGACCCAAAGGTTACAGACAGACGACAAAAACACCTAGAACGGAAGAATGACACCACCTTGTCAAGTTGTCCAACTGGTCGTGAGGGAGACCCTGCACGAGAGGACGACACTTTGGTGTCTCATTGCCAAGCAGGTCGTGAAAGAGACCTATCCCGGAAGAACGACACCATCTCATCTAGTCCTATGGCCGGTCGAGAGGGAGACTTTGCACGGGAGAGCGACACCATCTTGCCAAGTTGCCTGGGAGCTGACAACCCTGCGGTTGGGAACGCCAGTCCGGACGTCGACGGTGCTGCCTCGGACCCCTCAAAGAGCCAGTTAACGAAGCCAGCTTCCACGAGCGATCACCATTCGGACATCGCGTCCGAAGACGACCTGGAAATGCATGACGGCGCTGACCCCTCAAAGAGGCCTTTTGGACCTTGTAGAGGAGGGGCGGTACTGGACTCCAGTTCACGGGAGGAAGAAACGATGGAAGCCCCGCCCACCCCCAGGCAATGGACGAGAGCGAACCTTGTAGAAGGTGGTTACTTTCTGGTTATATTCAAACTGCGAACGCTTTAGGTCATGTCTTTCTTAAACCCATTTTCGCTTTACTCGTGCCAGTTGCAAAGTTATGCTTGATGTAGCTTCCATGTGAGGTTTTTCATATGTCGCTTTCCAATGCACGCTTCCTCCTCCAACCCCAACAATGCTTCCGACTAAAAAAACGGGCCCTTCCACTAAAGGTTTAACATTTGGAACCCTCAACATTAGAGGACTGAACTCCACCCGAAAACAGTATTAGCTGCTACTTTTTCTCCACGAGGAGAAATTAGACTTTTTGGCCTTACAAGAAACAAAAATGGCGGAGGAAGAGCAGGTGACGAGGGCGTTACAGCCTTTTCTCACCTCCTACGAGGTATGCGTAACGCATGCAGTTGGCACTGCAGGTGGTTGTTTTTTATTCCTGAAAAAGTCTGTTCCCCTTTCAGATGTGAGTGTCATGACCGATGACATTGGGCGTTTTATTTTGTGTGACTTTAATTTCATGGAAGAGGAGTGGAGAGTAATCTACATCTATGCCCCTTGTAAAGTTAGTCAACGGGAGGCATTCTTCAGAGGGATTCGACATTACATTAAATGTGATCGGACCACTATACTTCTAGGCGACTTTAATTGCATTTGTGAAACAAGAGACAGAACTCCATTCACGCACGTAAGTGATTCTAGTGCGAATGTCCTGAGTGAAATAATCGCTGAGAATAATTTGGAAGATGTTTTTTTATTACAAAAAGTATTCCGCCAGTCCGGCGGAATGAGAACTGCAGTGTGTAAAGCTGTCGCCTTGCTCTTTTAGTTTGCGTCGGTGACAAGGGTTCCCTGATATCTTCAAGCTGCCAGTCAGTGGACGGCGGTGCGGCCGCACCACAGCCGTATCAAGATCATCGGGAAGAGCATCGACGCATGCCCGGGGCAACTACGTCACCAGGAAGGGCTACAAAAGTAACTGCGGCGGTTCGGCAGGCTGCAGTCCGGCGGAATGAGAACTGCAGTGTGTAACGCTGTCGCCTTGCTCTTTTAGGTAAGGTTCCGACATTTTTTCCTTACTGTAGGTTCTTTAACATTCCGCTGGACTGCCCTGTATGTAACATGTCGTCGGAAAGCGATTGCTTAGCTTGCCTTAAAGCCGTGTCACCTGACTGTCTTCATTTAAAATGTGCGGAATGTTCAAACAAGTATCACGTCGGCAAGTGTTCCGGCGTTGGGAAAAAAGCATTGAAAGATATGTCACCGGTAGATCTGAACTCTTGGAGTTGCAACACTTGTAAACTCCACCGTCAAAGGCAGTCGGTTGAGTCGAACGATGATGTATCTGGGCCAAGTAAAGAAGCGACTGATAGTTCGTATGGACTTGGTCTCGACATTCTGACGGCAAAAATTTCTGAAATGAACTCAACTCTGGTGACAGTGCTGAATAGGATAGAAAAAATTGAGAAAACCTTAGAAGCGCATGGACCTAAGTATGACAGCATTATCACAAAACTAAATGAAAATGAGAAAAAGGTTGAGGGAGTGGAAACAACCGTCAACCAGCTATCGGAGCAGTATCGGGAGATACTTGCAAACTCCCAAAGTCAGGCAAAACTCATCGAGGAGCTAAACAAGAAAACGAACCATCTGGAGGCACTAATTCTTGAAAGGGACAACCAAATCCTGAGCCTCAAGACTGCTATTGACAACGCAGAACAGTACTCAAGGCGTAAAAACATTGAGATACATGGGGTCAGAGGAAGTGAAAACGAAAACTTGGTAGAGGTTGTGACTGACCTAGCCAAGAAACTTGACCTCCCACCTCCAACAAGTCAAACCATCGAAACGGCACATAGACTCAGGGCCAGAGAGGGGAGAATCGCTCCCATTTTAGTCAGATTCACCCAGAGAAGCACCAGGGACATGTGGATCAAGAAACGTTTTTCCTTGAAAGAGGAAGGGATATATGTAAATGAAAACTTGACAAAGACACTGAAAAACCTCTTCTGGAGCACAAAGACCAAGGCCAGGGAAAAGAACTACAAATTTGTTTGGGCACGCAACGGAAAGATATTCGTTAAAGAAAAAGAAACCAGTCCTGTCATACGAATCGAGAACGAGAATGACCATAACAAGATAAGATAAATGGCAGGGACCTATTGGTCTTTTCAAGAGTGGGACGCGTTCGTACAGTCCGCTCTTCAGGATAAAAACGGTGTTATTGGTCTAAACTTGTTGCATGTTAATATTCGGAGCTTGAGAAAGCACTGGGATGAATTAAACGTTTATCTTGCAGATAGATTGACTGAGCTTAGCGTGATAATTCTTACTGAAGTAAATGTTGATGAAGAAACTTGTGAGATGTTCACTTTAGAGGGCTTTCATCGATATCAAGCTTGTAGACAAGGCCGTAAAGGAGGAGGTATCGTAATGTTCATAAATGATAACTATTTAACCAATCAGCTTAATATAATCATTACACAGGCAGAGTTGTTAGTGGTTGAAGTAAGTAATCCGACGGTTTCATTTACAGTTTGTGCTGTTTATCGGCCTCCTGATTTAAATGTGGGATCATTCATTTTTGAGTTCTCGGATAGGCTAAGTAATCTAAATGTGTGTAAAGCTTTATTAGTAGCCGGTGACTTTAATATAGACGTGAGAAATGCTTCAAAAAGTGGCGTCAATGACTATCTTGACATGTTAGCAGGCTTTGGTATTGAAAACTTGATTGCGGACTACACTAGAGAGGAGCATCTTGGAAACAAAATAACAAAAAGTTGCATTGATCATGTATTGGTCAGACTAGACTGCATGTCCATAGTGGCTGGTGTGGTTCGTAAAAAGCTTTCTGATCACTATTTTACTGTCTGTGTCGCAATGCTGGATAACAAAGCTGCAGAAAATAAAAATGATAAAAAAGAAATAACAATATTGGACAACAAGAATGTAGATAAATTGATTTCAGAGTTCGACTGGAGCTCTTTAAAGCATCTTCCTCACACTCGCATATATGAAACTATGGTTGGAGTGTTCTCTAATATATACAAAAACTCCCAGAAAACTATCAGACTGAAACAGAGAAGTGTGGGTAAAGTATGGATCAACAGTGACATACTAGAGCTGTGTCGACTCAAGGACAAACTATGGACTAGGTGTAAACAAAATCCGGGAAATCAGTCCTTAAAAGATGAATTCCGTTCAGTAAGGAACAAGTTGACAGCTAAACTCAGATTTGCAAAACGCAGTTACTATAAAGAAAAATTTAATAATACTAAAGGTAACGCTAAAGCAGCGTGGAACCTAGTAAATGAGCTAACAGGAAAAGAAACAAAAACAAGCATTGATGATACAATCGCAAGAAACTTCGGTGAATCAGCTGATTGGGTATCGTTATGTGAAACATTCAGTAATAAATTTGCAACCGATGTTGAGGAACTTCAAGCTAAAATGAACTTCCAGCAGCAAACCGGGTTATCAAATCTAGCACACAACCTGAAGTCGGCATATCTGCCTTCGATGACCGAAGCAGATTTGCGTTGTATCATAAACACTATGTCGATAAAAAAAGCCGGCAGGAATTGACCAGATTCGTTTAAGAGATATTGTACATAATTTTGATAAGCTAAAGTATGTGTTACTATCTGTTCTAAATGGCATATTCGAGACGGGGGTTATTCCAGCTGGGCTTAAAAGTGCGATTGTAAGGCCGTTATTTAAAGGAGGAAATAAAAAAGATGTAGGAAATTACAGACCCCTATCGATTATGCCAGTAATCTCCCACATAATGGAGAAGCACATTGCGAACACAATAAACTCTTTCTGTGATAAATTTGATTTAATTAATAAAGCGCAGTACGGTTTTAGGAAAGGGAAAAGCACAACATCGCTTCTTGAGGATTTCACTGATGTTGTGAACGAAACTCTGGATGAAAATAACATTGGTTTAGCATTGTTTTTAGATCTGTCAAAGGCATTTGACACAATTGACCATTCAAAAATGCTTCAGAAGCTCTTTGCTTTGGGCTTGAGAGGACCTTTTTTTCAGTTCTTTAAGAGCTATTTTTCTAACAGAACGCAGAGAGTTAAGATAAAGAATTATATGAGCAAAACTGTAATGGTAAATTATGGAATACCGCAAGGATCATCATTAGCTCCCTTGTTGTTTAATATTTTTGTTAATGACCTGGGCACACTCAATTTGCAATCGAAATTATTTATGTATGCGGATGATACGGCCTTAATTCTCCCACATGATAATTACGAAGTTGCAGTAACAATATTTCAAAATGATATAAACGTATTAATGAACTGGTTTAATGAAAATAGGATATTTGTAAACTCGAAAAAGACCAAATGTATGTGTTTTAGGAATCCACATAAGCGAGTAGTTTTGGATCGTTTTTTATACCTATGTGAACCAAAAAGGGGACCTCAAATTTATACTGAAATTAATTATGAGACCAGCGTAAAAGATCTAGGGTTGCATTTTGACGAACACATGACCTGGGAATATCACGTGGATTACATAAAAAAGAGGTTGAGAATTGTTTCTTCATACATATATCGTATTGGTACGGCAGCGAGTGCCGCTATAAAACAAAACATCTATCGTGCTCTTGGAGAATCTGTGCTCAGATACGGTATATTAGTTTATGGGTCCTGCTCAAATAACAGACTACAGACAGTAAATAAATTGATATTTAGGATAGTAAACAACATTTCATATGGGACTCAGTTTCAACAATTAGGTCTGTTTCACAAACTTGAATAATTTAACATAATGCCATTGCATATTCTATTCAAATACATCGTTATAACAACGCATTATTTCTCTAGAACGGAATTCAAACAACCTGTTCGTAAAAGGCCCCTCAGAAAGGCGGAAAGGTTCTATTTGCCAAGAATACATACGCTCTACGGAAAAAGACTAAGAAGTTTCTACATTCCCTGCACCTTCAATGATATACCCGAAGAACTTATGAACCTAGGGTCTCTTAAATCAGTAAAAGACAAATTTAGAACATGGTGCTTGCAAAAGTATATTTAGAACGTTTTATGTCTTCCTGTGTGCTGACCCAGACTTGTACGTAATCCGTTACAAGTAACGAAATTACTTGTAATCCCTTACATTTATCGGTAATTTAGTAACGGAATAATTACATATTTTCAGGAGTAATTTTAAAGTAATTCCCTTACATTTTTTACGTAACGAATTCCTTGTAATCCGTTACATCTTTTTTCAGGACAGCCCCCCCCCCCCCCCCTTTTTTGTTCTAAAGTAAAGGTCGTTTTCATTTTCGTAAAGTTGAGCGCAGTGACACCCGCGAATTGATCACCGCAAAGGGAGGCTGGGCACTCTTCACTTCCGCAAAGCCTTTTTTTGCAACACCAAGCCCCTGAATCTCTTTTTTTTTTATACCCTAACAACAATGTCAAAAAATGCAAATAAACATTTGTACAAAAAAAAAAGGAAAGAAAAGGGGGGGGGGGGGGGGGGCAAGTTATTTCCGCTTTTTTTGGTGTCTTAGTTTTTTCTTTGCGATGGAAGGCGGGGGGAGGAAGACACCAAATGATTGTATGCCTTTCGACAAGCTCGAGGCGGTAAGTGCACAGACACGAATTAACAATGTCCTTCTCGGTTATAGTGACTAGGACCATTTTCATAATGTCACAACACGAGAAAACGCTCCGTCTATCCTAAAATCCACTAAAAGAGATGTGATAATATGTGAAGGATTTATTGCCACAAGCATCCTCGTTTCTCGATGCACACCTGTCATCTGTTAGAAAACAGGATGCATTTTTTTTCTGCTTCTTTCACCTTATTTAACCCTGTTTTAAAAGCTGCTTACTTTTTTTGTAGTCCAACTTCTAGGGTTGGCCCACTTTAGTTATGAATTCCAGCCAGGTTATCTGCCTCTCAGTCATCCTTTTTGTGAGTCAGCTTTTTGCGAGCACTTCGAAAATGGTAATAGTTCTTCCTTTCTTCTTCTTCCTGTTTTTAACCCAGCAGGACGCATCTTATCTCAAGCAGATATTTTTACAAATAAAACATAATGGTGGCTGACGTAGACTTGATATTCTGGGCTTGAGGATAGAGTGAAACTCATGAGTGGGGCCATAGCGCGGCTTTTACTTAGTTCTCTGCCCTCCGCTGCCCGTGGCATCAGCGGACGTCTATCTGAAGAACATCGGAGTAAACTGCAGTAGGTCCGTGCTCCGTGCGTTTTTGAACGGCACCAAGAAAGCTACACATGGCAAACGTGCGTTTACATTTTCTTGTTTTAACAAACTTTCTCATTAATTGTTGTTATGAGTGTCCTGTTTTTGCTTGTTTTATTCTCGGTTACTTATATTTCAACATTGGAAACTTTTTCATATTCACTAACGTCTCAACCCAGGCTCAACCTTTTCAGAACCAAAGGAAGAATATCGAGCCAAACCTTATTTATTATTTAATTATCACCTTACTTTTATACCAACTCTACTAAAACTCTTGAATATCAGGCAACGGCTGCAACGGCGAAGCTTTGCTCTATCTTCGAGGTAAATAGTGCTTCCATTGTTTCGCTGGAAAAGCTCAATGCAGAGCATAAAATATTCGTAAAGCACAATATGACACTCCCATCCAGTGCCTCAGTTCAAATGGTGTTCAGCGTAGCAGTCGACATATTGAGTAAGAAAATAACGCAAAACGTCTGACGAGACTTTCGAGAGTGAGCTGTTGCTCAAAATACTCAAGGTTAATAAATGGAACAGGTGGCAACAATGAGAACTTCAATAACCTTCTTCCCTTTGTTTCTTAATAAGGGAAAATACCGTTGAAAGTAACGCCACAAAAGTAACGGATTACTTTTGGGGGTAACGGTCAGTTACTTTTATGGGAGAGTAATTGTAATTGTAATAAATTACAATTGAGCCTTGAGTAATTGTAAATGTAATTCCTTACTATTTTTCAGTAACGTGTACAAGTCTGTGCTGACCTGATGCCTCTTGTACAGTGATTACAGTATACGTATTTAGGTATATGAATTTTAAGCAACATCCTCCTGATCCTTATGTTTGTTGCGCTGATGATCTCTTTATATTGTATAATTCTGTACTCTGGTATATGTGCTGAATTTATGTGTTCAAATTATCAAGTATTTTAATTCAATAATGCCTGTCTCTATTGTGCGAATTGTGTCCTTTATGCTTCAGTTGCTATATAGCACTTACAGGAACTAAGATTTTGTGATGTATCAGACGTTCAGATTAGTGAATGTATATTTGAACTTTTGTCATTTGTTGTTTTGCTCTTTGCAGATGGAAGTCATTGTCCTTTCTTTTGTACTAGGCTTGAAGTTATCTTTTCTTTTTTTTTCTGATTTTGTTCAACGCGAGGAGCAGCTTTTGCTTAATTTAGTTTTGAGAGTGCCGGGCCACGTCATACAAGCCTCATGGGCTTTGACGGACCCGAACTTTGTAAAACGAAAAGAAAACAATAAATATTATTATTATTATTATTATAAAAAAAATCAGTTCACACATTTTCAGAAATCTTCTCACGCACGCCTTGACCGCATTTATTTTTCTAGCGACATGGTAAATAACATTGGATCTTATCACGTAAAACCTGTGTTCTTTAGTGACCACTGTCTCGTAAATGTTACAGTTGGAGAAAAGCAAACCCCTAGGTCAAAGTTTAACTGGCGATTGTGGAAGTTGAACGCAGGCCTACTTAAAGACAAGACATTTGAAGCTGCAGTGGACGATCTCCTTGATAAACTGGTTGAGCAAAGCGGGATGTGCCCCTTAGAACGGTGGGAGCGGTTCAAAGAGGAGGTTAAAATGTCAGCAATCGAAAGATCGAGCACGCTCAAGTTTTACGCCAGGGCAGAAGAGCGAAAACTGGAGCACAATTTAGAGGCCCTGAGTGAAGCAGAATGCATACTAACCCTGGTCGAGGAGTAAAAGACAGAACATATTA
The DNA here is from genome assembly GCF_016920785.2 of Ixodes scapularis. Lineage (NCBI taxonomy): Eukaryota > Metazoa > Arthropoda > Arachnida > Ixodida > Ixodidae > Ixodes > Ixodes scapularis. The sequence goes on along the minus strand of NW_024609879.1, from coordinate 141,661,771 downwards.
AAGCACAACTCGAACACTTTCACAAAGCGCGATATAAAGGCGCTGTGGTGCGCGCAAGAACGCAAAAATTTCTTTGCGGCGATCAACCTACCAAGCAAGCTTTGATAGCTGAAAAAAGATATGCAATGTCCAAAGAAATAACCGAAATCGAGAGGAAAGGCACCCTCACCGCGGATAGCACAAACCTCGAGGAAGCGTTTGTAGGACATTACCGACGGATATTTTCACTGACTTCAGGAAGGCACGATTCTGAAATGAAAAACCTTTTGTCTCTTATGCCGAGGCTAGACGACAACACGCGGGAATGGCTGGAGGAACCCATCAGCGTTGAAGAAGTAGAAAGAGCAATAAGCGACTTGCCCGGGGGTAAAACGCTAGGCCCTGACGGACTTTGTTCAGCTTTTTACAAAAAATTCAAAAGTCGGCTCTGTCCCATTTTCCTCGCTTTCATCAAAGAATCTTATAAAAGAAAAGTATTGCCGCTGTCTTCCATGAGAACTCACACGGTTTTAATTCCAAAATCTGAGGATATCGCCAAATTGCGACGTGTAGAGGGCTATAAGCCAATAAGCCTCTGCAATGCATAATTATAAAATATTTGCAAAAAATCTCAATAGAAGGCTGCAGCATGCAATATGCCAACTGGTAGGCGATCATCAAACATGTGGTATACAATACAAACAAATATTTACGTAGCCAGAAGCATTCAAGACTGTTGCGTACCGATAGAGAAGATCAGATTGCCATGCTACAGATTGACCTCGTGAAGGCATTCGACCGTGTGCACCATAAATTCCTCTGGGCCAATTTGCGACATGTTAACACTGGACACGTTTTATATGACGGAGTGCGAATGGCATATCAGAACTGTTCCACACGACTGAGAGTAAACCGCAACGTAACTGAGAGCATTCCCGTACTGTCTTCAGTGCGACAGGGTTGCCCCCTCTCACCATTGTTCTTCGCACCTTATTTGGAACCTCTGTGTTTGAGCCTCGCGAACAACGCGAATGCACAAGTTTTTCTGTTCAACGCGCTCGAAGTCAAGGTATTGGCGTACGCCGACGATGTTGCAGTTTTCTGCAGCGATAAAAGAAGTGTGACCAACGCTATCGCATTGGTTAAACACTTTTGCGACTTTAGCGGTGCGGCTGTAAATCTAGAAAAATGCTATGGTTTTTGGCACGGCTCATGGGCTACAAAGCCATTGAAGTTTGAAGGAATCAAATGGGGCTTGACGCCTACAAGATACCTTGGTGTACCACCCCAGCATATGCACAATCCTAGTGTTTACTGGTCCGAAGCAACAGCCGAACTGAAACGGAAAGTATCACGCTGGCCGAACCGTGACTTGTCAATTTTTGCGAGGGCAACGGCCTGTAACATCTTCCTTGTCGCCAAGCTCATGTATCTGCTTCAAGTGTTGCAATGTACTCGAAGTAGTATGCAAAAAGTCCATAGAATCAGTGCTATGTTTATCTGGAAATCAAGCTGGGAGCCGATGAGAAGGGATAACCTTTTCCGTCGCATCCCTTTCGAGGGACTGGGCCTTGCACACCTGTTCGTACGAAAACTTGTGTCACGATTCTTTTTTCTACGAGATATCGAACAACCATTTATGCGCACTGTCATTCAAACAAAATTGACGTGGCACTTGCCTACTTTTTGGTCTCAAGCTGCGGGGAGAAACCATCCAAAACAGGAGGGTTTCTCAAGGAGCTTGTCGATACGTACAATTTGTTGTCAGTTCGCTTTTCTAGGGACTTTTTGTCATCTGTAAATAGGAAGGGCCTGTCCAATGCCCCTTATGACACCCTTTTCCCAGAGCCCTTGTATCGTATTGTATCTTTGTCGTGTTAAGAAAATGGCGATCCCGCCGCGTGCAAAAGGTTTCTTCTTTAAACTTCACACCTCGACCCTCCCAGTGAAAGCATGGCTCCACGAGAAAGGTATTTTTGTTCCTTGGATCACCAACGGCCTACTGTGTAAAACACCTGACACCATAGAGCATGTATTTATTTTTTTGTTGGGACGCCCTTTTGTTTTGGGACGTGTTACAGAGGACATTGAAAAAGGACTTAGAAATAACGTCACAATCGATTCGTTTTCTTCCAATTACTTCTCATGAACTTGTGCTGTACGACCTCATAATGCTAGTTGGTCTATACAGTATTTGGTGCTCGAAGATGGCAGTTAGAAACGCAGACCTTAATCCACGGCCAGTTGAAGCATACTTCGTGGAATTTGTAACACAAATACGCTGTACCTCCACAGATCAAGATGACCTACCTCCGCCGGTAAAGAAATGTGAAAAACTATGTGAAAACTCCAAACCTTCCTAATGATATGTGTTAAGCAAATGCCTATGTAGCCTGAACATGTCATTGGTGAATAAAACTGTTATAAAGACAAAAAAATTTGGAGTGTAGCGTAGTGGCTAAGACGTCTGCCTCGTAAGCAAGCGGTCCTGAGCGGACCCCGTGCGGGCGTACGTACTTTTTTTTTATTTTTTTATTAAGTGGGCCGATTCCGGAGGCAATGCAATCGATGTGAGCACGGACGCCGGATGAATGGACAAGGCTATACCCTAAGGAGCTTCGCCCTTAAAAATCATTTGGCATGAAGCAAACAAATACAAAATCCGCCTAAAATATTGCATTCAAGAGAAAAATGAAACTCAAGTCTGCGACTAAAGCGTCCAGGTCATAAGCTTGTAACACTAAAATATTTCCTACTTACCAACGACGTTCTCAGCAAATGTAGCTAGGCAGACGACATAAAAAATGGTAACCGTGCAGGCTTTGAACGGGTCTCCTGGCTTGATATTTGCTGACATCGTAAAGATGAAACAGTTCAGGAAGCGATACATAGCAGGAGAAGCACTGCCCCTTGCGTAGCGCGATACTAAAATATTCATTGGAAAGCTTCGCATATTCCCCGAGGCAGCTGGCAGAAAGCTACTGCCGACGGACAAAGCACACTGTTAAGAAAACGTTTTCATCAGAAGCCCGTTTCACCTTAAGTCAAACTTGTTTATTTTTTTTTAGGCTTGCCCTACTGAAAAAATTAATATCCCACATGTCCTACAATACCACATGTAAGAACAATACGACATATTATACGCATTTTTGCTTTATAAGGAACGTATAGGTAAATGGAATACTTGGCTATGATTGTTTACCGTACTCTTCCAATGAGATGGCACATACATGACATTGTTTTCTTTCGCCTGTCTTTGGTCATTTTCCATGTAGCGGTGTTTCGACGAAATAGATGCGGCGCAGGCCACCGACGACAACATCTTGTGTGTATTCGGACGGCTGAGGGTGTTGGTGCGTACTTAATGAAAAAGAAAGATGGACATAGCAGACGTATTATTTTGTGAGCGACGTCCCTTTTTCGCTTTTATAATTTTATGTATAATTGTATGTATGTACCACTCAAAAAAAAAAAAAAAATACAGGATATTATTATTACTTATCTTTTTAAAAAAAAAATAAAGTACGCATCTTCGAACGCTGATTTTCCGCTCAAATGTGTCGCTAGCTTTTCGAAACAAATGCTAATGTTACAAGACCAACTCTTATCTCATTGGAAAGTTATGCTATTTTCTAAAATATTCAGTGGAAAAATTACGGCCAAAGGAACTTTCGAATATTTGGAGCCGGAGGGCGCCATGCCGTTACTCAAAAACGAAAGAAAACGAACCAGCTATTTTTTCATTACATGAAAAAGAAAAAAAAATCACTCACCGCTTCTGAATAAAGGTTGAACCTGAAACTTTGGCATCTTATTTGAACTGCTAGGACTACATTTGGGCGGAGATTAAGCATTCGGTAATGCGTTGTTTATTTTTGTGACAAAAAGCTGTTTTTTAAAGCACGCTGTATATTACGACATGGAAATAACGACCTTGTGAACCTCCTCACCCTCTAATACTAATCCCGTCTTGTGTGGTCAATCAACACTGAAACTCTTCCGTTTTTCTTCACTACGCATTAATGTGCTCACAGATCTTTTCTCCTGCAGTCCTATCATTCTGATTTTTTTTCCATCATCCACTGCACTCAGGCCCTACCAATCTTGGCCGGGATAAGAGTAGATGCCTCTCCTCGTCTTTCCTGAAACATATTCCGTTTCGATACTACGTCAGCGGGTGTGTCCCTCTTTTTCTTCGGCCAACTGTGTTCCCTTGAGGTCTCTTGTCGCCCTGCTATGGTTGCCTTAACTTCACTGTCCCACCAGCTTTTCGGTGTGTGTTTCCTTCTCTTTCTTCCTCTTTGTTCGATTTTGAACTTCTCTAACTCTCTTTTAAAAGTTCTTACTAAATCGTCATATGTCCATTCTGTCCCCAGTGGTCTGGATACAATAGTCTCAATTCGTTCTGATACTTCTTGTAGTTGGGCATGGTTTAGCATTGTCGCCAGACCTAAAAGTTGAGAATTGTTTTTTCCGGGCGAAAAAAAACAACGTTTTTAGGCTTATTTTTATCTCATATTGACACAGGTTTTCTCAGATAAGTTGATATTCTGTAAGATAATTGTATCGGTGTCGTCTTTGCGTGTTTACTGGCAACTTTACAGCGACCTTTTTCAAAAGTGGTGCGACAACAAAGTTGGGTGGTAGCAGGGTAGCGTGCACAGTCACGATACGTGACTTTCGGTTTTGAGGCCTCATCAGCTCAAGCCTGCAAGGGTGTACATACATTTCTGAAATGAATGCGGTAACACTGTGTTCTAACTTTTCCTGCGAGTCACCGTTTCGTGCACAAAGATGAATGCAACGGCTGCTGGGCCTTCACCAGAATAAATAACAATGTTATTGTAAATACGCTTGTTTTTATTTTTCGTATTTGAGCCACTTCAACTTTTGCACGAAAGTGCGCGTCTCACATTCGCAACGTCTAGTTTTTAACTTTTAAAATTCCGGTTTCTGATGTTAGGACACACAAGGACGTTTAGGAGGTAGAAATGTCTCCGCTACCATCCTCTCCATTCTTCCCTTTCAATTTCCCTATTTGTCTTTTTTGCGCTCATCGGTCATTCTTTCTCTCTGAACTGAACGCCTAAGAAACAAGGACAGGATGAAGCAGAGACAACACGTTGGCGTTTTCTCCCTTCTTCTTGCTCTTTCGCTCCCTCAGACGCGCGGAGCGCGATGCAATACCCAAGGCTACAGCTGCGCCGCCCGGTACCGTGACTTTGAACACCGCAGGAATGGATGCAGGTTGCAGGATAGAAAAAGAAAAACAAAAATAAAGTGGATTCGAACGAGATGATGCAAAAGGGCTCCTGTACGTGTTTGTGCAGTTGGTAGAGTTTATGCGTTCCGTTAGAGAAACATCCGGCAGCGATAGAGACAAGGTTGAAGCCAACCCACCAAGTAGGTATGGTTTATTCGTCGAATCTTACAAGAGCGCTGAGTAACCTCAGTACGACAAAATTTCACAAAATAATTAAGCGTTTTTAATATAATCTTTTGATAACTCTATCCAATTGACTATCTTTTCTTGCAATTATTTTAACCCAAAAAAATACTATTTTGTTTGACCTTCAAAGAGCAACTCCACTTCGTTTTTGTTTTTGAAAGAAACAATGCAGTCCTCTTCAGTATGACCTGGGAAGACTACAGGTCAAATATCGCGAGGTAGTTCTATTTAAATGTTTCTTAAACGGTCCGGCAAAGTTTGCAAATCGGCTGACTCGAGCGGGCAAACTGAGGTGCAGCAACCAACAGCGCACTCGAGGCTACGGCGTGGGCGATACCAACATAGGCCTCCTGCGCTGAAGCTTTGAACGAACTGTGGCTCCCTCATTTTGTGTAGTAGAAGCTCACCTGATAGGGCTTCGCCTAGGGAGCCTTCATGTGCGCTTTGCTAGCGTGATGCCACCCTTTGTAATACCACTCGCCGACAAACCAGCAGCCATTTTGTTCCTCGGCGATAATCCGTGGGGCTTATAACCCTCCCGGAAACAAGCACCTTATCTCAGAAGTTCGGAGCAGCGTTGTGGAACCCACGGAGAGAGGATTAGCATTTTCCCCCTCGGATGGGATTACCGATGGACACAAAGGCCACTTTCCGGCGCACGGGGAAACAATGAGAGAAAAAAAATGGCGGTGGAAGAGGGTGTGGGAAAGGGAAACAGGCAGTTGGCATCACTCTATGCGAAGCGCACATGAAGGCACTCTACGTACGCCACATTCGTAGAGCTTTTTCCTTTCTCCGTAGAGCTCAACGAGGTAGAGGGACTTAGAGTGATAAACCGGAAGCTCTGAAGCGGCACCGTGCCGGTTGCCGCCATGTTGTACGCAAATCTGACCACTCGTCACGTGACCTCACAAGAACCGTGACGTCATCGGTAAGATGGCGGCGCCCAGAGCAGGCGGAGGCGAGTTTGTTCGGTGCGCGGTAGCCGTGATGTGCAGCTGCTTTCCGACGACTTCGGGCTTTTTCGTGCTTGCTGACGCAGGTATAATGTGAAAACATGAAGGAATCACTTTATACCCTTTTTTAGCAAGATCGCTCTTGATCATCTGGATACTAACGCTTGTGAGACAGCATCAGCCGTATCGCCGTACCGGTGCTCGGATTCCCGGACGTGTTCGAGGATCGATAGAACTTTGAGTGCTTTTGGCATAAAATCTTCGCATTCTCTTAGCTTTGTTTAAACGTTGGAATGCCTTAGAATCGACGCGAGGTGTATGCGTCGGACGTAGGGCCTAGGGGAGTTCGTTTCGGCCCTAGGTAACTGCATAATCACAGCCAATTTTAGCGAGGAAGCTCCTGCGATCTTTACGTTTTGTATTTGTCAACAATTTTACGATATAACTCCTAGCCTAAAATATTCGCATTTTTCTAGCTTCGTTTGAACGTCTGAGAATCGAAGCGAAAGGTACACGTCGCGTTAGGGCCTAGGCGAAGTGCCCTGCGCAGGGCGAAGTGCCTTCAGCCCTGCGTCACCGAATAACCATAGAAACCTTTAGCGAGGAAGCTCCTGCAATCTTTAACCTTTTGTGCTAATCGACGATTCTACAATCGATCGCGTTTCTTCCTTTTTTTGTGAGTGCGAAGTGCACACTTATTTTCAGCTGCGAGGATGGCGTTTTATTGAGTGTGGGGATGACTAAATCGTTGCAGGCACCTACTTCAAAGCTATTCGTCTTGCTATAAGAACAACCGTTTTGGTGTACGCATAGATTAACTGCACATTTTTCTCTTTCGTAGGATTTATTGCAGCAATGCTTTTTTTTTTCATCAAGAGCACATTGTATCAGTCGGTCAATTATTTACTTGTTTTAATTACCTGGACAAGATTACTCATATTTGTGTTTATCCTTGTCCGAAGAGCAGTCTTGCTGAAAAATTTTGACTATTTTGAAAAAGTCTATTGATTCTGAAATTTTGAAAAAGTCTATTGAAAAGACCTTTCGGTCTTTTCAATAGACTTTTTTTCAAAGTATGGGGCTGCCTATGCTACGTATTACCGTAACTTGGGAAATGGCAACGGCCACAGCCCCCTCGTGCCAATCAGAGAGACGGAGTGAAGGTGTGTGAAAAATCTGTGCTGACGAGCACTCTTATATGTTGTCATGTGCCTCTCTCCAACGTGAATATTGACTCACCGAGACTGTAGCCTTTGCTGTTTGCCAAATTGTGATGGAACGAATTACAGTAGCTACTACTCTAATTGCCCAAGGCCTTCATACTTTGGGAATTTGTTCAACAAGAGCGTTATGTCCGCCATCACTGTGAACTCGGCTAAACGCCTATTGGACTCAAATGCTGCATTAGCGTTCGACGTGAACTGGGGCCCGTTCGTGTGCTTTACGCCGAAAAAAAAAATGGCGACAGTCGTGTTGCTTGATGGGGTTTTCAAATGGTCTATTGTGTCATATGTATAGGAAGGTTCCTGATATAAAAGAATGCATCAACACATACTGCTAAACGAGATGCTCAGAGGTGTGTTTGTTTTTGCAATTAACAAGTTACAGCAGTGTGCTTTAATGTTATTATCATGTGTGTAGTTTTAAGTATCCTCTTTGGAATGCCTACAAAGGCCCCTGGAGGAAATAAATTAATAAATAACATTTTCACATCACTGGAGTTGGCTTTCGGATGTGCCACATGTTCGGGAGAATTGGAACGAGTGCAGCCCAATGCAACCAGTCTGCCAGTCTGGTATCTCTTATTAATTAATATTGAGGGGTCAGAGATGCGAGTGTCCTCAAAAGGTCCAGCACGCGCGATGAACACAATTCTTAGTGTATAGACTCTGAAGGCGCAGAAACGAGCGGAATAATGTTTGTTTGGTTAGTGTATTAAATATGTTTATTTCCACTTAATTGCATAATTATTGGTTCTTTGCAAATGGTTTCATAACGAGTTCTTTCTGAGACAGTCTTGTGTCAGGTGTTCAGTCGTAGTACCTGTGGTCTTTGTTCTCGGATGACGCTCCTGGCACATCGGTGTTCAGTTTGGTCGAGTGACAACGTTGACCGATTGATGCCGTCTTGTAATCATACCGTATACGTCATGCGCGGCCACTGATATCTGACGCACTGAAGCTGCAGGGCTGGCTTCTAATCCGCAAATTTTCCTGGTAGTTTTCTGCATCAATGCAGCAAGCTCGGGCATGTATGAATGCTTCGGCGGTGGGTTGTCTCGTTGAATTGGCATTGAATAGTAACGGGTGGCTGGTGGCGGTCTTAGTGACTTTGTGGCATAAGTCGCCCTCGGTTCGTCAGATGCCGCTTCGCTCGAAGAAGTATCCAGTTGAAATGCCTGTCGAACTTGTTCCGAAACAATCTCGGCAGTCAAAAAATAAAAGCCGGGCAACTGATGGCAGGAAGTAGCTTCCTGATCTCCTCCCCGACAACGTTGTGGATGATGTCGCGGAAGCCTGGGAGGCTGGCGTCGAAGTTGCAGCTGGACGACTCGAGTATCGAGAGGCTGGGGAACTGTTGATATTGGCAGCCTTGGGCCTGCAGTGTGCATTCAATGTTGGAAGCCTCGGTATTATGAACCCTTCGACTGTTGTAACTTGTCCTGTAGTTGCGGATAAGGGTGCCGAAGGTGTTGTCCCTCACATGAGGGACATGGGATTCTTAGCTTTTAGTCTTCTGCAGCATCAGGGTTGGCATGGGTGCTGGATCAGGCGCAAAACATCCTCCACGAAGGCGGGGATGCTCTCGCTGGGGCCGTGTCCTGGACAGAATAAGGAATTCGGTACTCTCTCATCAATGCTGGTTGATGAACGTGCACTTCAGCTCGATCTTGCAAACTTTTCACGACGTTAAGCAGGATGCGTGGTTCTCAAACCAGTGCCTGGCAGTTTCTTCCATGAGAAGTATAGGTTCTGCAGGAGCTGGTTGTCTGTCTACCCACTGTGGCGAGCGACACGGTCGTATATTTCAATCCAGCCCTCGGCGTCTTCATACACCTTGCGTGAAAGGGCACCGGAGTGCGAGGTGCGACGGGCATGCAAACGATGGCGGGAGCGGACGCAGTCTGCTGCTACAGGTTTGTCATTGTTGGCTTAGTCAGCTTTGGTTTTTCTGGCAAAAGACCAAATTCCAATGGTTATTGCTGGTATAGCAGCGACTGGCTCGGATTTCAGGTTCTTCGTTGTCTGTTTCCGAGGTCCGCCCTTGTGGTACTCACTCGTCTTGCGGTTTTTCTGCCGGGCTCGGGATAGGACTTGGTTCCCGGCTCGCCGGGGGTTTAAGACGCGGGATAACCTGCCACCCGTGTCTTGTTATCGGGCAACTCGGCTGAGGAGCCACCAGGGTCCACACAAAGTGAAGGGCTATAAGTAAGGTGCGCAGCACCTCCACCAGGACATACAATGACAGGTGAGCATGACCTGCAACTTTTCAGAATAGTAAATATTGATAGAAAATAGGACTGGAGCAAGCATCCGTGACAATATAACAAAACAGACAGAAGAGAGTCTATCCTGATTACTAAAGAAGCTGCACTGCTTTATACTGGCATTCTGTCCGAATGAATCGTCTCCTTCGGGGTTTGGCGACTGCTGTGGACGAGCTGAACTGAAATGGATGTGGGACCACTTTTCTGGTAATGAGCCGCTGCAGACTGTTGTCGCAAAGCGGCGTGAACGGATGGACTGGCTCGGTTACACGCGCGATGAAATGTCCATACAGCTCGCAATTCGCGTAACGAGTGTTGATGAAACTTTTGTATCGACGAAACGTGCGACAGACCAGCGGAATCAATACCAACTGCAACACCTGTGCTCCGTGAAAGTGCACGTCTACACCGGAACAATTTGGGAAGCAGCACAGCATCATTTGGCACGGCACGGGGACTACCAGCTTCAAGGCAGCTCTCCGGTTCACCGCACAACCAAAGTGAGCCTTCGGTTATTTGAACGAAACGGCACCACGATTGCACACTGCCAAGCACGACTCACGTAATTTCCGTAGCTAAACTGTGCATCCAGATACATGGCACACGCTTCACGGCAGACCTCGAAGATTCCGATGGTCAACGAGAGCACAGGAACGTCGCCTTGAAATTCATCCTAATGGTATCCGAATCAATCAGAGGTCCGAACAACGTAGGGCCGATTGTCTCTTTCGCGGCAATATCCCCGTCGGTCACCAGCGAAATGCACACCGTTCCTTCGTATTTTTACGTTATACCTACGTCATACGCCACGCTGAACTCTGGAGTCGTTGCAAGCCGGCCTCATATGAGGGCTTCCGCGTCTGAAATCAACTCGCCGAGACGAACGACAACCAACAAAACATCCAACAAGCTCCGGCCCAGCTGGGGCCAGGCACTGCATGGGAGCTGCCATCTTTCCTGTGACGTCACGTATTTGGTTTGGTCATGTGACGAGTGGTCAACTTTGCGTACAATGACAGCCGCCTTATGGGGGTCACTTTCGAGTGCAGACCGGAACCCCGGTTTATCGCTCTAAGCCCCTCTACCTCGTTGGTTCGTGTAGACATCAACACACTGCTGCGGTGGCGCTGCTCGGTTTCACTTTCTACAATACAAACGAACTCCGCGTCTAGAAGCAAAAACTGTTTCAAAACGTTCGCCGATATTTTTTTCTTTCTTTTTGCTCTTTTTTGTTGTTGTTGCAACTGTTCTATTGATCAGTTTGCGTTTCAGGTTGAAACAGGAATTGACCGCTCAACGTTATTTCGACGGGACCATAGGCACCATGAGCAACGAGGAAATCAGAGAACGGTACCTCCTAGACTTCCTGCCTCGAGTTTCCGTCAAGAAGCTAGGAGGTCGCACTGGCGCCCGCTCATTCTACCAGAGGGAGCTTCATTCTATCTTTGCTTCTCGTAAGTACGCAGATGTCGAGTTTACTCCCCAATCAGAAATCGGTTGGCTCCAATGATAGGTTTATCGGAGCAGTATAAGTTTAAAACGTGTATGTAATTGTATATGGCACTTGTTTCATGCACAGCAAACTTTCAAGGCACGGCCCACTTAGCTCGAACGCAACATTGACAATTCTTCACATTTCACTAGGACGAGAACAATGTTAGTGCAAAGTTAATATTCCGGACGAGTATACATACTTCATCAGGTTAGGGTCCGTTGCACGCTCGGACTAGCAGGACAAGCCCACCCACAAAGCTCTCTCCTTGCCGTAATTGGTGGCTTCCTCCTCTCCGTTCGCCTCCTCTTCAGCCTTCGCTCCATTAATCTGGAGAAAGTTTAGGGCTTGGCGGGAGGAACTTGCTCGCTATTTGCAGCCTGCAATAGACTATTAATAGTCTCTATGACACCTCCGCAGTTGCGGCTAAAAAGACGGATATTCCTCGTTCGGGCTAAACGCACGACGCCCAACGCGAATCGGCGACTTTTTTGTCGAGTGAGGCAGAAAAACGTCAAAATTAGTGCTTCGTCATAGAAAACAAGAAGTTCAGAAACATGTCAAGGAGCTCCAGGGAGACACATTAGAACAAATGGTTCATGTTTGACTTGTAGCCCGCATGTTGCAACGCTGTTACCTAAACTTCTTTTCTGTAAGCCTAGATGTGCAAATGAAGTAGGAAATCACGCTATGATGAAGAAGCTACAGTGGGGCTACGAGGCAAGGGAAAGCACTGAAAAACACGAGGGAGAGGTCAGGCTCTTGAACTCTTGCCGTCACATACGAGTTGGAACAGATAGGGTATTGGCACGCTCTCGGTAATGTCCTAACGGTACGACATGACAATAGACCGATATCACCAGCCAGTTTCGCTACGCCACCGCTGCCGCAATGCATCGTGGGAACTTTAGCCTTTTAGCACGTGGGACAACCTCGCTAAAGCACTGCGCGTGCCGAGCATGACACGGCACGAGGCGTCTCGAGAACTGCCACCTGCCTCCCATTGAACTAAAGTTATGGCGGCGTCCCGCCTACGCCAAACACTCGGTGAGATCGGTTTATTGATTTCGCGTTCAAACGTTAAATTCTCCAATTTTCGCGCGCTGCATGCGGAGCGATCGTAAAATATCAGCCCAGCCTCGCGCATTGTTTCGCGTAGCAAGAAAGGTAGTCATCTTTTTATTTTGCGTCACGTTCGCCCCTTTTAATAAACCTTCAAGAACTTGAAGGACAACTGTTTTTGCACTCTCGGTAAATACCACCTAAGATTATACTTCGAAATTCATCACCAATAAAACACACGTCAGTTTTTTTGTTTGTTTTTTCTATGAAATAAAAGTTGCAGAACAAAAGTCGGTAGAAACGTGAAGCGTTCAACTTCACCACCTGAACTAACAGCCCGAACAAGCGGCCGCGTGATCTGCAGCCGATCATATTATATGATACTATATGCCGCCAATAATAAAAATACTACTACTAATAATAATATTAATAATTTTTATTCTTTTTAGCAACACAGAAAATCGGGTCCGTCAAAGCTTAAGCCTAGAGGCTTGTACGACGTGGCCCGGCAGCCGCGAATAGTAATCTAAACAACGCTGCCATTTCCGTTGCAAAAGAAACAAAATAACAATACACCAATGACAGGTTGACTCATTTTGGAAATATACATATTAAAGCAACAAAAAAAGGATACTTTGTTTCTTTTATTATCAGAACCAAACAGTTGATATACAAAAAATCACGTCCGCCGAAAAAAACAGGAACGTTCTCTTTTTATCACAGCCAAACAATAAAACGACAACTTTTAACCGTAAGCGTTTAGAACAAAACAATTCTGCCTCGCAATACAACAGATTTAGGCGACACATATAAGGTGAAGTGATTTATGAAAGAGAACATCAAAGTATATAAAAATGTTTACATTTTATTTTGCAAACACTGTTATGAATTTGTTTTTCAACTTCTTTAAAAGAGTGCTAGACTAATGAGTTCTGGTATCTCACTGATAATATAAGGAACATTAAAACTACTCATTCTTTTTCCGTAATGCGTATGTATCCTTGGCAAATGCTATCTGTCTATATTTCTGAGAGGCCGTTTCTGTACCGGATGTTTGTATTCTGTTCTGGAGAAGTAATTTGTTGTTATGGCTATATATTTAAATAAAGCACTCAAAGGCATTATACTAAATGCTTCGAGTTTGTTGATCAGGTCTAAATGTTGAACTTGTGTATCATATGCAATATTGTTTACTCTACTATATATTACTTTATTAATTTACATTTTACAGTTTAGTTATTCTTTATAATTTTAACTTTATCATTTTATTTTACAATTCATTATTTCAATTTATAAATTTATGTTTATCGTAGTCACGCGCTGGGGTTGGCAAAGCACTGGGCGCGGGCTGAGTTTGCCGATTCTTTCACACAGTCAGCGGGCACGAGTCCTGAATGCATGTCAAGGCATTGATTATTACGAGCCCAAATCGAAATCTCACGCAGTTCACTGCATCGGCCGCGTTCAAATATCGTCACCGCGGCAATCGCAAAGTTTGATAAGAAAATCATGGGGATCGCATTGTTAACAGCGCCAAGGATGCCCTCCCAACCGCTTCGTCATCCAGTTTTCGCAAGCTTAAGATAAAAAAAAAAGTCCTGTTTTATACGTAAAATTAAGTAGCGACAAATAAGATTCTTGGCCAGTGAGGTTGCGTTCGAGTATACTTGGGTCCCCTTATAGTGCCACTAAGCTTGCGTAAAATGAGAAACGTTCCGAGTAAATACCGTTGCACGGTCCCTCTAAAATAATCAGCGGCTTTGATTATGATGGCACCCGTCTTCTTTGTACAGCGGTGTCGGACTCCTGGCGAACGCTTCTGGAAGTTGGCTGTGGGCCCACGGTTGCCAACATCTTTCCGGCGACGAGAAAGATCCGTAGCATTGTCCTCAGTGACCTGGTACCAAGAAACATAGAGGAAGTAGAGAAGTGGGTTGAGAAGGCACCGGATGCCATGGACTTGTCCTTCATGAGCGAACCATTGGCCATCTTGGAAGGATACAAGTGAGAAGGGTTTTCACAAATTTGTTCATAAACAGTTGACCCTTGACATGGAGATTCCTTTGTCTCTAGTTTTTTGAACTAGGGCGTACCTTATCAAATTACATAAAAATTGTTTCATTATTCTAATCAAGTAGCAAAATGGGCTCCACGCGCCAGTTACCCGCCCGCTTAACGTCTTCTTTATTTTATTTCATTTTTACCAGTGAGATCGGTCATCCCTCCAGCCTGTAACTGCTGGGCGCTCGCTTTCCTCCTTGGCTGAACGGAATAAATTCCGATGATTGGTGTTTCAAAGGCGTCCTGGTACTAAGCTTTCAGCGACCTCTGAAAATGAAATTATCGTCTGCTTTCGTGCGAGGACATAGCTTTCTGTAGCAAAGCACGATCGATAGATGGATATGGCTGAACCCCTTTAACCGGGCGGCTGCTTGCGCCATTTAGTGAAATATTTTAATTTCGAATAAAAAGCAAACACTAAGATTAAGCCTTTAAACGGTATAATAAATTTAAATTTTAAATTAGTGAAGCAAGGTAAGGAGTCTCATATCGCTCCTAAGCACGATCATTCTCTTGCCATTCTCCACTGCTAAAAGTGACATCCCGTGTGACCGTGGAGCCTCTTCACAAGCTGGTGCGCGCACGCGGTGGTCCAGTCGGCGCCGTCTGAGAGCACGTCCAGTCAATGACGAGGCGTATAAAATAAAAAAAATAAAAACCTCGACCCTTAAACGCGATTTACAACGAAACAATGAGCAAGCGGGGAATCGAGTACCTTTAATATTGTCCCTGACAGTGAGTGCTTTCTTCACGTCAAATTATGTGTTAGAAACATCCTTATCTGGTCACGCTTTATTGACCGCAATATATAGCCCCATACGAATTTCATAGAAACGTATGGGCGACTGAAAGCTTTTGAAACGCTAGGCATGGCTTACAATGTTCGAAATCTACTTTCTAATTCGTTCGTCAGCGTTGCTATCAGCCAATGTCGCAATCTCATCGGTGTGATGATAAGATAGTCAGAACTCGCCAAGAAATGTGTTTCATAGCAGTGGGTGAGTGTCGAGTCATGACAATAATCGGATATTTGGGGCTACCGCACCTTCGTTCGGCTGTGGATCGCGTCCCGATCATGGCAATCTCTCCCTTCGGAGAACCCTTGTGTTGCGACGCGTGTAGAGCCCTGAAAATGTGCGACAGCCCACTTTTTTGGGGGTTCCGAGCGCTGGACAGCATGTTCTCTCCACGCGCAGGCATTCCTAGGACTTTGGGAGTGCCGCTGGTCTATCCGTTCAGTATATATACTGAAAAACTACGAACGTGTCACGGATTAGTTTTAGTTATGCCCGAGTCCCACTCGAGCGATAAACAGAAACAAACGACAGCGACGAGCCTCTGACACGAGTCGTTCGCAATTTGACAGGCTTTGTAGAATAAAGGAGGCTATGTACTACGCTCAAACATGAGCATCAGGCTCGTGAGGATATATTTTTGGCAGGCTTGCAATGACTAGTGCTTACATCACGACCACCGAACAACGAAACGACTGCCAAAGGTACCATCGCGAGCACGTTGCATATTTTTTAGGCTTGTCGACTTCGTTTGGTTCTGTTTGTCGCTCTAGTGGAACTCGGGCATAACTCTACAGTGCCTGGCGTGCGTCTCTGACTGGTGTTTTGAACGGGTCCACAAACGTAGTTCCTAGATCTCCGCCTGATGATATGAAACAAAGTGTCATGCTCTCGCCCGTCGCGATCCTGACGGTGTTACAGCAGCAGAGGGATTGCGGAAGATTCCCATTTTTCTGCAGGTCGCTCTATTTCCAGACAGTCGATAGAAATCAAAGGCAGAATGTAGTTGGGACGCCGCGCTTACAGCGATCCTTGTTTCCGATCGGCTTTCTAGACAACATTTTTTTTTGTTTACAACCAACCGCCATTGTGGAGACATCCGATAGCATGACACACAGGCCCCTGCGACGCAATTGGTTCTTCCTTTAGAAGCGCTTTAGATGCACGAGTGGTATAGGAAGGTAAACACGCCAGTCGAGAACTCGTTCCAGGCATCGTGCTAAAAACACCAACTCTTTGACGCAGGGACGCGAAAATAGGAGTCGAGGACATCGAAGAAAGGACGCGTGCGGCCGTCAAGAAAGTGATTTCCTGCGACGTGCTGAACCCGAGTGTCCTTCCAGAAGGACACAGGGAAGCCTTCGATGTCGTCCTATCGAGCCTGTGCCTCCAGTCTGCAAGTCAAGACGAAACCAGCTATCAAAGGGCCACTCGTAACGTCTCAAGCCTGATCCGCAAGAGAGGGCACCTGATACTGTGCGGCATTGACGGATCGACAGGCTACACTGTTGGCGACGCAAGCTTCCCCGAAGTTTGCCTTTCTAAAGCCATGGTGGAGGATGCACTGAGCAGGTCGGGGCTTGAGATCAAACGCTGGAGCTCACTTGACAACCCGGTCTCACCTGAGAGTCAGAAAAGATGGGACTTCGCGTTTGTCGTCCTAGCCGAAAAGCTTTAAAAAGCCGTGACGAGAATATAAAGGAGGGGAATTGTGCTGTATTTTTGTTTTTCCAGCCAGAAGTCAGTCTCTCATCTGATGATGGGAAGTTTCGCCAGTGCAATACAATAGGGATGGCGTTAAACACCCCAGGCTAGCTCTCTGCTTGTCCTGAAAGGTGGTTCCCTCTCCTCCAAGCTTGACCAAGGTCAAGTGCGGAGTCGGCCAATCACGGTGGCCAGATTTCTCGCCGACGTTTTCGCCAGGTGTCCCGATTAGGTCCCCAACTCGCGTACGGCTGCTTCTGGACTTGGAATAAAACCAATATTTTCTCTGTCGAAGCTTGTTTTAACATCTCTGGAGGACTCAAAAGAGTTCTTTTGTGTGTGTGTGTGTGTGATTTTAGGTAAAGTATTAAATTACAGGCAACAATGATTTTAAGCGCAAGGGTGACTAACGTATCGTCGTTCAAAAGCGTTGCATATATTTAGTGGCTCTAGTTTCTACTCTCGACACCACGGAAGACGAACTTAACCGTTTCTACAATGGGCACAGTCGATGTTAAGAACAAAATATCGCTCAAGTCGCTGTCACGATGCATCACACAAAAGCCAGTTTGAAGACACTGTCCGAGGCGAGCTTCTTCCATATATGGCGGTCCTCTAATACAATAACTGCATTCAGACATGTTCGAACATGCCTACGAATGAAGGAACAATGCGTCGAACTATATATGCTTCAGGCGTCTCCGCGGAAAACTCTGTCATCGTCTCTGCAGAGAACTGCGCGGGTCTTCCGTATAATGCACGAGGAGTGTAACCGCGGCTTTCAGACTCAAAGTATCGGCACTCGATGATCCGAGTTTCCTGTCGGCGACGCCATTTTGTGTGACGAGTCCTCAGCGGCCGCAGTTGGTGGTCGTTACTGCCAGGGGTTTAGTTGTCGCGTCGAGAAGCCGCGAGCGATATCGTTTTGTCTCCGTCGCGAACTGTTTTTCGCATTTCTGGAGATCGGAAAGCCGTTTTGTTGTGCGATTTCAAACGAGGCTTACTTCAGATTAGAGCCACAGTGATTTCAAGCACCAAGATGGCTGTAATATCGTTCCGCTGAAGCGTAGCTGTATTTAGTGGCTCTACGTTGAAACTCCGATGAACGGCATTAAGCGGGTTGTTCGCCGGAAAGAGATAGTGTTTTTTTATGACTGACATTTAATGGCCCGTTTTGTCCGTTGGGGCAAAATGGAGCACTTGAAGACAAAGGGGGATTTTCGCCCAATATTATTCTAAATTATATTGTGCGCCGAAACCACCACGATTAACACACACACACACACACACAAAGAAATAAACAATTAAGATATTTATCTACAAATGGAAGTCCTTCTTCTGAGCCTTTTGGTCGGGCATTGTGAAGGTAAATTGTTTTGTGGATTCTTTAGGTCCTATTTGTTTCCCTCGGCTCCACTCCCGCAGCACTTCCGCCCCAATGCCCTTGGATATGAAAGATGTTCGTATCTGCCTTTACCGAATAAATGTGTTTTCGTTCAATCTGAAACTTAGAGCAATCCTTTTTGCGTTGCATCGGTGTCCGGTTTTCAAACTTTTTTGGGCAACTAAGCCCGCCCGTGGCCTCCGCAGCCCTGCGCCAACCGGCCACGATCCATGCTTTGGTCAGCACGAGCACCGTCTGCGTCGCCCGGAAAATGGCGCCGTAGATTGTCCAAAACTGTTTTTTTATTTTTTGCTCTTTTTTGAACGAGACAATTATATTGGTTGTTATTTTACCTTATGCGTGCACCACCTCGGGCCAGACAGTAGAGCACGCCTAGCGATTTCTATACTGTCTGCGACTATAGCTATGCGGAGCGCAAGTGTGTCTGCTTCCTGCGCCGGGGTTGCGGTGACGCAACAGAACGCCGAGCTCTGATTGGCTCGATTGGAAGGATAGTGGGTAGACATCAAGGCAGCTAACATTGAGGTCTACCCACTATCCTTCCAATCACAGCCAATCAGAACTTGACGTTTTGACGTTCCCTCGACCCCTGAGCAAGAAGCAGACGAACTTGCGCTCAGCATAGTATCACACAGTTATATCCATTCAACTCAATTTAATGTTGATTTAACGTTTTATAACGGAAGGGGCTGGTAGAACGAAGCCGTGGAAACAGCTTAACGGTCGCTGACATACAAAGAGTGAAGTTTTGCATGTATTCTGTCACTCTGTGTGTATTTCTATCGCTGACATACATGAAGTAAATTTCTGTGCTCGGCGGGCAGACTTTGAGCACCGTAATAGCCGCGTCGCACTAGAGCGACAGACAGCAACAAACGACAGCGACACACGACAACGAGCGATAGGCGACACCGACAGACAGCCTGTTTGTCGGAGCCCGCCGTCCCACTTGGCGGACACGACGCAGATTTGCAGAACACGGGGACAAGGAAACTTCACTCTCAAGAAGTTTGGGACGCTTCCTTGGGACGCTTCCTCCCGGAACGAGAAGCCAAGGGCTTCTTCTTTCGGGAGGAAGGGTAGAAGGGTGGGAAGGGAGGCAACACAAGGCACAAGCGGGCGAGGAGGATAAGTTTGCCGCCGAGAGGCGCTCCTCAGTGGGACTGCTTGCTGCGCTTCAAGTCTAACGACAGACAAGAATTCGTCCGTTGTCGATAGTTTGTCGTCGCATGTCGCGGTGGTTGTCGCGGGTGTTGGTCGATGCAGTAGGACAGCATCGGCGACACGAAACTTTGTGGTGTCGTCGGACAAAAACCGATGTTTGTTGCTCTAGGGGGACGAGGCTATAACCATCTTTTGGTGCCTGTCGAGGAACATCTGCTTTCGCGTGGGTGTCCGAGACATTTGGGTTCCCATTTGACATTGGATAATCCGGCCCTGGCCTTACAAGTACTTTGTCGCCAACGCGACCTTGACCACGTGTCCGCACGCCCTTGGCAACGTTCAAGGACGATCCATCGTCACAGTTGTCGCAACCAAGTCACGTGATGTTAA
This sequence comes from Ixodes scapularis, assembly GCF_016920785.2. Taxonomy (NCBI): domain Eukaryota; kingdom Metazoa; phylum Arthropoda; class Arachnida; order Ixodida; family Ixodidae; genus Ixodes; species Ixodes scapularis. The sequence continues at coordinate 141,641,828 of NW_024609879.1, read as the reverse complement.
GCACCGCTGGAGCGGATGCAGGATGCGGTATAGAAAAAAAAGTATTGTCAAAGGAGGTCATAAACTACGATTCCCGGATGTGTTTTTGTAGCGAGTTCAAACGACCAGAAACAACATCTGGTAGCGATACAGAGAAGACGCCAGCTCTCCCGGTAGGCAGAGCTGATACGTTGAGTTCTACTTCTGCACCATCGAACGCTGCGATCGAAGTGTCCTGAAGAGTTGATACTCCGGGTGGCTACATCGTGTTTTGCTAAAGCTACGGTGCGTTGAAAGGGTCTTCGACTGTTGCCGGCCAACTGAATAGCTGGGTAACTCTGTTTATTTTTATTTAAATATAAAGTGAAAAAAATATATAGACGTTTTTAGGTGGTTACGCACGGGCTCCACCATTACGGACTTTTAGTTTTTGTTTCCTCTTATTCCGTTTGCTTTACTTCATCATTGCCACAGTAGGACAGGTTATAGCCTCTTTAGGTGCTACTGTGTCCTCCCTTGCATAGAGCTTTGTAGAGGCTCGTCAATGCCCGCTTCAGTGGCTCGGCATCTCGGTCAGACAGGAGAAGGTTGGCAATGGCGGTTCAATTTGGCGCGTGTTTAAAGCGTCTATAGCCACCACCTATAGACGCTATAGACACAAAGCGTCTATAGCGTCTATTGACCAGTAAAAATAATGGACAGCGACACAGATTGGTTCAAACCAAAGCTTACTTTTTAACTTAGAAAACCTAAGTTTATATACAAGAGAAACCTCTTCGATGGTTACAAATCAGTAACTCAGGATTTGCGAGTTAGTTCGCCAGGTTGCCTGAGCATTTTACCACGCCCAGCCAGACCTGAATGAATAGCCCCACCAAGATGAATCTTTTTCAACTAACGGCGAAGGGAACCTAAATTGTAGCACTACATAGTGTTGGGCACACTACGTTATGACGTCTTTGTTTCTTCGCTTCGTCTTCGTCGTTTGAGCTGTTTTTGATCATGTATTACGTTTTCCAGCTCGCCCAATTCACCCCGTAAGTGTTGACGTCACAACATAGCTCTCCGCTCCAAACAAACAGCTGCTAGGGCCGTTCTAATGGACAAATGCATAGGCGCTCTACGTAAGGTTAGAAATTGTCTGCTGGAAAATCAAAGACGTTTACAATTCCCTGTATTGCCGAATCAGAGCACAGCTCTTGAGAAGGAGGAGGGGAGGGTACGGAGAGGAGGGTATGCCCCTCCTCCTCCTCCGTGCCCTCTCATTTCCCCCTTCTCCTTTGATAATAATAGTTTATTTCTATGAAGCATGGTGGAGCGAAGGGTAAAAACCTCCAAACAATGGCATTACAGTAAAAAAAGCGCACGAAATTACAAGACAGTTATTAATCCCCTAAACAGTTGCATGCACAGTCCTTGCAAACGAGGAATCAGAAAAAAAATGAGTGCATTTTATGTAGCCTAAACGAATTTAAAAAATCCATTGAGTGGGCGGAGATAAATCACTGCTACAGATAAAAAGAACGCAAAGACTTGAAGGACATAGTGTCAATGCAAACTTAATTTTTTTAAGGAAATGTAACAGTTTTGGTATGCTATATTGCAACGTTGGCCTACCATAGTTAGTAGAACACTAGACAACCTTCCAATATTCCATGTGTCTAGTTAAGTGACCATGTTGATTTGGTGTCATGGCCGCCAGGGTTGACAACGATTTATTATGTTTCATTTTTTTTTCTAATTTTGAGCTCTGGGTCAATCTGTATTCATAAAGACTATACATTTTTAATAAGCTAAACCTTTTAAACAAACTGCCTGTATGGAAATCATAAGGCAGGTTGCACATTATTCTCCTCCTCCCACTCTCCTCCCTTGTGACGGGACTCGTGAAGGCCTCGTGAAGGTCGTGATCTTCACTGTGAAGGTTGTGAGCTTCGTCGTGACCTTCACAAGTGACCTTCGTGACGTCACTTGGGACCCTCGTGACGTCATACGTCACGTCAAGTGTGACGTCATTATGTGAAACATCCCATAATGCAATGCGCGGTTACGCCGATGGCGACGGGGATGCCGTTCAAGCCGGTAACGGGCGTCTAAGAGCTGCGCTCTAAAAGTAAATCATTGTTTGTACGCATACTGTCTTTTCAATATCTAGTCATTAAGACTTTTTCTATCGTCCCAGTACCACAAAGCGATCGCAAAAGGTCACAATAAAGTTTTACAGCCGGTTTTGCCTTGCTAGCAGACAACAGGGGCTTCGCGGATTCAATGGTCCTTTCTGAGGGAGTAGGCGACCGCGTTGAATGAAGTTGGTGAGGATCGACGAAACTACTATTCTCGGGGTCAACTTCTCTGGGATCTTTGGAAGCGAAGAGTGCCCGGCACAGCCTCGACCAACGCTCGAAGCGCACGAAAGCACTCCCGTGGACCTGACTTTCGCAATATTTGAAAAGTTGAAAACACCGTGAAGCCGAATTGACCGAATCACGTACGACGACGACGTTGAGTGAATCAAGGTCGAAGTGCAGGACCAGCACACGCTTTAAGGATTTTTGACAGCAGAGTTGGTTCAGTGCACACAATGCTGCCAACCTTAGGGATTTTCCTTGGATCTAGGGATGTCCGTCGTCGTTTAGGGGCAAAGAGAAATTTATTCAAATCTAGGGATTGTTTTTTAATGGGCTTCAGAGGGCTTTAGAGACACGTTCCTTCCCTTTTTCCTCCTCGTTCCGGCCGACTGCAAGGGGGGGGGGAAGGCTTCTTTGTATATTGTCGGGGGCAAAGATAATCTCCAGTGATAATCTCCAACAGCGATTAAGGGAGGGGGGGGGGCACACAATGCCAAAGTAACAACGTTTAATTATGTAGAAAGGTTTTAACGAAGCAAATTTAACATTTAAATGTCCCTCAACTAGGGGAATCTATTCTTAAAGGGAAACTGCAAACAAAAAAAGTGTTTTTAAACAGTCTTATTGGGACAAGCATGTCACAAAGCAAATCTTCCGCAAAACAAAAACAAAAACAAAAATTTTTTTTTAGCAATATTTACTCCACAGGGCGTAATTTAGTCGGAGTCACAACCTCTCCACATTTGAAATTCCCGCTCTTTCGACGCGCGCAGAGTGGCTGGTATGCGTCACTCCGTGACGTATAATACCAAGTTTGTGGCGCGCGATTTAAAACGGTGAAAAAGCCGCAAACTAAAAGTATGTCTCGCGCAATAAATAATCCTGTAAACAATTAATTTTTTTCCCGGAAAAATTGTTTCGTGACATGCTTGTCCCAATTAGGCTGTTTAAGATTACACTTTTTTTTCTTTGCATGCAGTTACCCTTTAAGCTAGCCCATAACGATATTCTCAATATTGACGTAACTGAACACATCTTCTCAAAAGCTAGGGAGATCTAGGGAATTTGCCGATAAAATTCGGGGAAGAAGCGACTGCGGAGGTTGGCAACACTCAGTGCACATCTCTGTTATCAAACGAACTGTCCGTAACAGATATAAATTATCGCAAAAGGAAGCGAACCCAGAAGCTTTAAAAAAAAAAAATTATTTTGTTCTTTTGTTTTTTGTGTCGTCTCCGAACGCTGACAAGACCCTCGTTCCTAATATGCTCAGAGTACGCGATCAAACAATGTCGGACTTAGATTGTAGCAGCTGCTAGATGGCGTGCGCGCTTTTGGAGAAGGTTATATTATCCTCAGCTATTTCATCGGTTTATTTTTCTCGTCAGGTTAAAGCAGGAAACTACCTCTCAACAAGAACCGTAAAAAAAATGAAAGCCGTTTACAACTCCTGTAACGCCGAATTAAAGCGCAGCTCTCGAGGAGGAGAAGCGAGGGTACTGAAGGGAAGGTATACCCCTCCTTCCTCCTCCTCACCACCTCATCCTGTCTGCTACTCCTCCCTCCGAGCAGCGTCGCCGTCGCCTCACGGGGGTCACGTGACGTCACCGGCGTCGCGTGACCTCACGGGGGTCACGTGACCCCTGCGAGGTCACGTGACGACGACAATGACGTCATCACGATGATGTCATCGTCATTGTGATGACTTCATCAGTGACGTCATGTGTGACGTCATCGACGCTGATGACGGCATCGAAATCGTCCCTGATGACGTCATCAGTGACGCCATGCGTCCCATAATGCGCAGCGCGGTTACGCCGACGGCGACGGCGACGCCGCTCAAGCCGGAAACGGGCGCCTAAAAGCTGCGCTCTAAAAAAATAACAACGTCATCGTCGTTGTATTGATGGAACCGCAGCACCATGAGCAACGAGGAAGTGAGAGAAAAATACATACGGGAATTCCGGCCCAGAGAATACCCGGAGGCAATGAAAGGGATCCCCGACGTGCACTCCTTTTACCAGAAGGAGCTTCACTTCATCTTCAACTCTCGTAAGTACACAAAGCTCATCTCTCCCCAAGTTTCGGTTAACGTCAAGATAAGCTGTAGCTGTAGTAGAAACAAAGCAGCTCGCTTGCACCTTTGCATTTAATTGCATTATAAACGCACTTACAGTTGTCTGCGAGTTCACATCTTTCATGTATCTCTCGGACACCGACGCCTATTAGCGGCGAGATGTTTTGGTGGCGCCCTCCTCTGGTTCCCCCTTGTGACGTCATTACCTTGCAAACAACAAGTTCGATGGTGTTTGTAAATAGCATGGTGGAAGCTTGAAATCATTGCGCTCTCAAAGCAACACTGCCAACACCGTCAAAATTAAAGTTCTTTCATTCCTCTTATCTTCGTCGATGATAAATCATTTTCTGATATCATAGACAGCGTTCGGCCAATCGTGGAAGGCCGACCACAGCGACGCTTTCGGTCGCGCACGTCGCCAATATGAGGTATTCACTGGACGACATATTTGAGGGCGATGTTTAAAGCGCATGTTCAGAACGAACTCACATTAATAGCCTGCTAAGACCGGCAAACTTGATGGTGCTAAATGCACGCCGCCAAAGGACTGCGGAAGCTCGCCGTCAGCACGCGCTCAGCAGCCGCGCAAAGGGATATGGCCGCCAGTGAATACTCCCTATACGCCTCGTGCTCGTGCAGCAGGCACGCGAGGATAATTTTGTCAAGCTTGCAGTTACTCGTGTTTACATCACGAACGTTCAGAGAGAGCAAGCCAGTCATATAAGCGCCTTCACGTGCATGCTGCACGTACTGGAGGCTTGTCGGTGTTGGTTGTTTCTGTTTGGCGATACAGTGAAACTGGTGCATTAGAACGCTAATCATGTTGTTTGTCGTTCTTTTTTATCCATTCAATAAAAAGATTGCATTCCAACAAAAGCCCGCTCAGATTTCAAGATTGTCCTGTAGCGACCCTCCCATGGCATAGTGGACGGCACTAGGCTCCGCCTCCAGCAGGCAATTGTTAACTTTCGCCGTGCTTTGGCTGCCCCTGTGACGATCCCCAACTTTCGTGCACACCAACGCCTCGGCGCTGGCACTAATGTCAGAATTTCAATTGAACAACAACAAACGTCACAATGTTCCTCGGGAATATTTTAGATGACAATCATAATATACTAATAACCAGTAATTAAAACTTGGACGGGTATAAATTTCATTCCATGGCTCTCCAATTTGTTTTTTTTTTTGTTTTTTTCGCGATGAATAATATGGAAAAAATAGTCAGAGTGCAGGTGAGCTGGTGTAAGTTGAACATGATTGTAAACCTGAGACTGGGGCAGAAAGAGAACACGACAGAAGGTAGTAAAAGAGGAGGCCTCCTCTTTTACTACCTTCCGTTGTGTTCTCTTTTCTGCCCCAGTCTCAGGTTTACAATCATGTTGAATAATATGGGTTTAGTTCACAAAATTATGCATTCCTGTTTTTTTTTGTTCTTGTTTTTTTATGAAAGATTGTAATGCTCTCTAGTGCTGTGGTTGCTTGGGCATCATATAGCTTAAAAATCAATTATAATTTGGTATTTTTAAAAAAGCTTTCTGGGACACGGAATGTCCCAGAAAGTTGACCATGCAATAAAAGGCCGGCAGACCGCGCTCAAGATGGAGTACCCACTGAGGTCTTGACGTGTCACCGACTATAAGCGTCGAGATGTTTCGGTGGCTCCCTCTTACGCCCGAGTCCCACTAGAGCGACAAACAAGAAAAAGCCGACATCCACAAACCTCAAGCATGTGCAGCGAGCACACCAAGGTACTTCTGGCAGGCTCTCGTCTCCCGGGCTTGCTTCCCGAGCTTGACTCTCGGTGGCGCAGAAGCAGGCACTAGGAATTGCAAGCCCACCAATGGTACCTTCAGGTGCATGCTGAACGTGTTGGAGACTTGTCGGTGTCGGCTGTTTCTGCTTGTCGCTCTAGAAACACTAGGGCAGTATGGTTTCCGTTTCTGACATCGTGATCGGATTTTTCCTTGACATCGCGTCAAAAAGTGCAATCGATTCCTCGCTACTTATCAGCACACTACAAGTTATGTGGGCCTGTGTAAAAAACACGACGGAAGCATAAAGGTATCTCATTTTAAACTCTGACCGTCAACGTTGAGAGTCTCATATTTTGATATCAACGTTGCAATTTTGTTGTCTTCGTCCGTTTTTTTTTTTTTTTTTTTATTGTTCTCCATCTCAGGGTGTACAAGATTCATTACCAGCTCGCCTGCGCTCTATCACTGCTGACATTGCTCTTATCTTCGTCGATAAAAGCGAAATTAATAATAAAAATAGTCATTATAGTGAGCGTCTGACCAATGCGAATGCCAAACTAAGCAACACGTTTGATCGTGCACGTTGCTAATGGACATGACAAGCTTAGCTCCACGAAAAAAGTGAAAGCCGTTTACAACTCCCTGTAACGCTGAATTGGAGCGCAGCTCTTGAGGAGGAGGAGGGAAGGGTACTGAGGGGAGGGTAGACACCTCCTCCTCCTCCCCTCATTCTTTTATATGCTCCGGGGGGGGTCACCTGACCTCGGTGGGAAGGGGTCACGTTACCTCGGGGGGGAGGGGGGTCACGTGACCTCGGGGAGGGGCCACGTGACCTGGGGGTCACGTGGGGGTCACCTTTTGGGGTCACGTGACCTTAGGAGGAGTCACCTGACCTCGGGGGTCACATGACCTTGAAGGGTCCCATGACCTGGGGGTCACGTGACGTTGGGGTGACCTTCAGGGTCGCGTGACCTTGGAGTGACCTTGGTTACGCGGACGTCGACGCCGACGGCGACGACGCTTAAGCCGGAAACGGGCGCCTAAGAGCTGCGCTCTAAGATAAGAAAGCAGAAAAGGTAGTAGAGAGGAAGCCGGAACGCTTCGAGAAGACTTCACGAGTCGCCAGAAGCTTACGGAAATCGCAAGGCGAAAAAAGTGGTAGAAAAAAAGCACCTGGCGACGCTTTGAAAAGACACGGCGGCAAGCGTCAGTAATACCGAAAACCACGGTGTAACCGAAACTGAACGTAAGGACAAACACCGGTTATTACTGCAATTGTTGTTAGTGGGACCCTTCGCGGGTTTCGCGCCACAGACCGCGCTCCATATCGACGCGGGCCGTTTTCGGCACTCGGCCAAAGGTATTTACATTGACGACAGTCCACTGACACCACGTCGCCCATCACGTCCCCTGTTACCTGGCGTCAGCTGATGCCATGACGTGACATTGTCATCTCAAGTCACGTTGTCTGCAGTGACGCCAAGGGACTCGACATCGGATGACACCGTGAGTCAAGTAATGTCATGACGTCACGTGAAATTCAGACGTCACTTGACAACACGTCGTCACGTGACGGCACCATAACGGCACGTAGAAACATAAACATGAGACTGCTGCTAATGGAAACAATAAAAACATAATGTTTTCGCAAACTGTGTTAGGAAGGTTCTCGGGTGATAAAACCAATAAAGCTATCTGGGTGTTAAGCCGGCAAAACCACGGGCGTGAGATTAGCTGGAGCTATACATTAGAAACTTGAGTGCGCGATTTCGGAAGTTTTCTTCAGTGACCAAAAGGTGGTGTTAGTTTACGTCCAATAACGTTGCATAAGACGTTCAGGCAACCGCACCAACGTCATGGAACGATTCACGCATACATATGCAATTCCGTCGTTCATAGAATTTTAACTTGGGTGCGCGATTTTTAGATGTGTTCTTCAATTACCACAAGGCAGTCTTAGTTTGTGTCCAATAAAATTGTTTAACCAACTCACGAAGGGCTCTCTACTTAATGCACCCTTATCGATTCCAAAAAACGCTATGGAGATTTCGTTCTGTGAGTTACTTGATTTAATATACGAAACGTCTATGCGGACTCAATAGTACGCGATCGCACCTTTGCCGTTCATTCAGTTCATCTCTTCGGAAATGACACCTTAGCGGCTGCTACGTTCCACCTGCAGCTGTCGCAGTGTTTCACATTACGGGTTTTTGCGTAAGTGCCATAACGTTTTGGTTATTTATGGCTCAGTTGTTGTCTTGTCTTTCGTCCCCGTGATTTTCACATCCCACAAACGACTCCAATTCATGTAGAATTTGATTTACTTTTGCTTCACGATATATCGTAGCTCTCTAAAATTTATAGAGAGTAAAGGCCGGTTCCCACATGCAGCGAAGCGCTGATGTAGCGATCCTCACGTGCCGTCAGCTACTTGTCGTCTGCCATGAGCAACAGTTTTGACGGCGCGATACAAAGCTGGTGAACGCTCCCGTCAGGACGCGCTTAGCGCGAGGTCATCGCTATGCTTGTAGCGCTCCGCTGCATGTGTGAACAGGCCTTAAGATCTTTGCGAGCCTTCGAGTAGTTCAGTGAGATCAATTTTTACAGCTATGTCCGACTCCTGGCGAACGCTTCTGGACGTTGGGTGTGGGCCCACTGTTGCCAACGTCTTCCCGGCGACAAGAAAGAAGATTCAGAGCATTGTCTTCAGTGACTTGGTGTCCAGAAACCGAGAGGCAGTAGAAAAGTGGATTCGAAGGGCTTCGGAAGCCATGGACTGGTCCTTCATGAGCGAACCACTGGCCATCTTGGAAGGATGCAAGTGAGAAGGGGTTTTAACAGATCTGTAGACTTGCAGCGAACTAATAACAGGGAGGTTCCTTTAGCCGCAGCTCCAAATACATCTTACAAAAGAACGTCTCCACTCTCTGTCTCATACGTCTTGTATGATGGTTCAGTCCTGTTGGTCATACCGCAACCGTCAGCAGACATGTTCCAAACATAGACGTATGTATGAAGCAAACATGGCTCGGACACACATTAGACGTGTCCACAGACAATGTTTTCGTCATGTCTACAACGAATTCCTTTTTTTTTTTCTAATGATGTGCGAGAAAGCTGGCTGCGGCTTTTGTCTTTACATTCTAAAGGCTTGTTCACAGATGTAGCGGAGCGCTACAAGCGTAGCGCTGACCTCGCGCTAAGCGCGTGCTGACGGGAGCGTTCACCAGCTTTGTGTCGCACCGTCAATACTGTTGTTCATGGCAGACAATAAGTAGCACAGGACACCTGAGAAGCGCTACATTAGCGTGTCGCTGAATGTGTGAACCAACCGGCCTTATAATGACACCCCATTTGGGCTTTTTTTTTTTTACGGTGATATTCGTCATTGGCGAGGTTAACGCAGCAGATTAGATGCGTGCTTCATGTTTGTCACCGACGGCTCAATTTATCGGGAAATCAGACTGCCAAGAGACGTTCCAAAGCCGCATGAACACCTTCCGCTAAATTCGCCGGTTCGAAAAGTCCGCTGCGTTTTAAACGCGGCGGTAACTGCTCGCAACAGTGTGCAGCCTATCGGCGGCCGCCGCCGTTCATTTCATGCACGCCTCCGAGGAACCGGAACCTTTTTCTTACTCTGGTCAGTGACAATTTGAGAAAGGCAGGGGCGTGGCCTTTTCTGTTAACGCTTCTTGCTTCGTGATTTCCCCTTCGGCGTTCTGTCGCCTAATGCCGCGACCCAATTGGCTGCCGTGCGATAATTGCATGTATAGAACTCGCCACGCTCCGCGTTTGTTAAGTTATCGGGGACTCTCAAAGCAACACCCACGTAACGCAGGGACGTAAAGAATGGAGCAAGGGACATCGAAGAAAGGACACGCGCGGCCGCGAAGAAGGTCATCCCCTGCGACGTCCTGGACCCTGATGTCCTCCCCGAAGAACACAAGCAAGCCTTCGACATCGTCCTTTCCAGCCTTTGCCTCGAGGCGGCGAGTCGGGATGAAACCACCTACCGGGCAGTCACTCGGAACGTCTCAAGCCTGATTCGCCAGGGAGGGCACCTGATACTCTGCGGCATTGCAGGATCGATCGAGTACACCGTCGGCGATGCTACGTTCCCCGACCTTGGCCTGACTAAGGCCATGGTAGAAAATGCGCTAAGTGGATCGGGGCTCCGGGTGAAACGCTGGAGCTCGCTTGACAAGCCCATCTCTTCGGACAGCCCGAAATATTGGGATTTCGCGTTCGTCGTCCTAGCCGAAAAGCTTTAGAGGGAACGCAAAGCGGAATCTGATGGCGAGAAGGCTGTCGAGATTTCAAATAAGGCTTAATTCAGATTATAGCAACATTGATTTCCGGCACCTAGATGGCTGTATTTTGTGGCTCTACGTTGAAACTCCGATGAGCGCCACTAAGCGGATTATTTGGCGGAAAGAGAGTGGAATCTTTGTGACTGACATGTAATGGCTCATTTCGTTCATTTGGGGCGAAATGGGGCAGTTGAGGAGAAAGGGGGATGTGCTCTGTGTCTCCAGAATCTTTTGCGCCGAAAGCGGCGCGTATTAACGAAAATAAACGATTATGCTGTCGACAGACTTGAAGCCTTTTTTCTGAACATTATGGCCAGCTATTGTGAAATAAAATTGTTTCGTGGACTCTTGAGCTCTTATTTGTTCCCCTCGACTCCACTCCCCCAGCGCTTCCGCCTTTAATGCACTTGGATACGAGGGATGTCCGTATCCACTATTAAAGAACAAATGTGTTTCATTTTTTAATTTTATTTCGTCGGTATTTTGAAAATACTGAAACTACTATTTTCTCAGACCCTGCTTATCGTACCTATGCACTACAGTTGTGTAAACACATTGTAATGTAATTTGAGATATGGGACGGAGTGTCTACATTCTTATTTCGTGTGCAATGCCGGCATAATATTCCTTTGCTGCGAGAGGGTCAAAAGAATGGCAGGGTCGGCAGCAAAAACCATTTCAATGCCCGAATTATGATCAAACACCAGTAAGAAGATAAAATAGAAATCACGTGGGCACAATAAAAAGATTGCTACGACAGGATGGTACGCGGGGCACGAACAATATTCGGAGTGACGTTGACCGAACGCGACAAGCCAGTTCTTTCCTGGGCCCGTTTTGTCGAACGCGAACCGTGGTTTAAAGTTAGCTATTGTCCCCAGAAGGGGGAATTCTAGGTCACGTGACTTGGAGAGCAGGGGCGCCATGGGAGGAGCAGTACCTAGAAGCAAAATGGCCGTGGCGTCGCTCAACGAGGGCTAATAATTCTGCTTGGTTCTGCTGAACATTCATTTCGATCCTGCTGTTATTTTAATGACGCACCATCAGCCTATTAGCACGTCAAGCAAAGCGGTAGTTCAGAGGGACTACTAAACTAACCGACGGCAGCATTCCGCGAACGCATCACTCTTCAGCAGTCCGGGATCCAAGACATATGACGGTACCTAAGCCTTGCAAGTGTTTTTATGGTGAGTAAAAAAATGTTTTGCGAACCAGTGTTGGTATATATTTATTCTAACACGTTTAATTTGTTACACTATGCATGCCAACTCGTGAGCCGCGCTTACTTTGCGGAGAGAGGGGGTTATCTACAATAAAGTCTTCGTTCCTGGTGAACAGCTGGGACATTGTACTGTTTTTTTTTTTTTTTGTTGTTCGCAGTGCGCCGACAATATGCCGACAGCATCGATGTTTCTACATATCCCCGGTGGCCAGCGATTCAACGGTGACGAGAAGCTTAGCTTTTCGTCGCCGGTGGATCGGTTGGGCAAATGGAAGAGAGGGCAAACAGTTGAGATCTGCAGGAATCGCAGAAACGTGCGTTGCAAGGAACAAAAACCAGACTACAGCACCGGCGTTGCCAGACTGGAAGGAACACGGGAAAGTTATGCATTGTTTATGGCGAAACATATTGAAGGAAATGTTTTTTAGATTTTCGAATATTCGTCGACAAACTACGGCATAGTAGCGAAAATTTCTTCGTACCATCGGAAGCAAATAAATTGGTTTTCAAGTACAACATTACTATATTTTGACTTAAAATATCATACTAGATCGATGACAACCAACGGAAAAAGAGGATAGACAAAATGACTGGCTTGTTTCAGCGATAGATGGCGCACCTTATTGCCCAATCAAAAATAATTATTGTTGTTCTATATCCAGCCGTTTATTACAGTACCTAGGTACTTTTTCCTTCCTAGGCACCGTGGTTTACCAAAATGGGTTAACCATCGCTTCGAGAAAACCGGCCCTGATGGCAGTCGTCAAAGGGAGCTAGCTAAACGTTGATCTGGTGCCTTGTCTTGATCGGCGTTGCACGGAAAGTCGCTGATTACCGACTATCTTGTCAGTGGTGAACATAGTGAACATAATCTGGATGATGTTTTTGTTTCTGTAGCTAAATCAGAGTATCGAAATATGAGACGTCCGCTGACGCATGCGTCGGCTAACAAAACCTCAATCGCCGATCGCGGCCGATGTCATGGGTGTATACAAATACATCAAGTCGTCTGGGCGGGAGCAATTGCAGCACCGCACTTCTTTTGCCGGTCAGTAGAGACTCCGCGAATTCTGACTCGAGCTACTCCGTGCAAAGCTGAGGGAGCCGCTACTGAACGGCGACCAATCGGAAACCAAGAATGGCTGAAATTTCCTAATTGCCGTGTGATTTGCGAATTCGTTCTTCCAATCGTAGTAAATTCGTCCCAATCGCCGTTCGATTTACTAATCGATTATTCGTATGAAAGGATATATTTTAATATTCGTACGTGGCCCGCCAAATGGAATAAAAATTGGCATAAGATTCCAAAACTATATCTCACCCTACTTTACAAACTTGTTTCACTTCAAATTAGAGTTGACGCGCAAGCGAGCTGGTGGAAGCTTATACTTGTAGCAAGAACGATATTCTCATTTGCTAACAAACTGTATATTTACATTATTTACAAAAGAGTCAAAATTTGAAGATCGTGGAACGTGGACTGCGTAGCCCTTCGCCTTGTCATCTCGAGCCCCTGCGTGCAAGTGATGCTGTTTTTCTCGAGCTGGTGTTCTTCGTCTTCTTTACTCGCTGTAGCGTGCCGCTACATACTAAAATAGCCAGAAGCGGGAGAAACAAAAAAAGTAATAAATAAGAGCGGGATAAACACAACACAGTCTCAAATTACACCTGAAATGGTTTACTTGGTGATTGTAAATGTCCAGACTTTGTATTAGTAATATATATATATATATATATATATATACAGATTTTTTTTCACTATTTGATGACGGTCGAAACTAAGCTACATGGTTTTCGCTAAAGGCTACTGTTATTTACGAAATATGACGAGCGTAGTTATTATATTTGCAATAATTTTATAGCAGAAAAGTAATTCGATCAAGCATTGTCAAGCTACTTGATGAGTTGGCGTTCACTGAAACGGCGTTCGATGAAATGTACACTTTTCGACGAAACGCCAATCAATAAAACAGAGTTCCATCGAGCGACGATGCCAAGCTGTTGTGAGCCGCGATATTTCGTGGAAAAAAAGAAAGAAAACAGAATAAACAACAAGTAAAACCCCAGAACTGCCCTGCCTCATTTCACCCTCAGTCGGAGCTCGGCCGACACATTGCGCCGATCAAGCATCACCAACAGCTCGACACCTCAACGCCACGGCGTTCACTATCTTTGTTTGGGTGTTTCGGCCCACTAATATAACAACGCACCCAATGTGCCGTGATGAAGGGCTTTTTTGTCTTTGTGTATGTGTTTCCGTGACATCTAGCCTTTGTTTGCGCTCCAAGAGTGAAACCAAGTATACTAAAACATCGATAGTTGTCTTTCTTTTAGCAACGCTCGCACACGTCTTGTCTTTGACGCAGTGGCATTCTCATCTCCCATACACGGACAATTGGACAAAATAGGTTGGTCGGCCTCCACTCATTAGCTGCGAATTGTTTTGTCGTGACGTATGTGTAATTCAAAGAAGCACCGACAGGCGGGCGCCTCTTTGAAAACAAATCATGCTCGCTAGATATATTTAGCGGCTATAGAATTGTCAGTGGGTTTTTTCTAGGCCAACTTGTCGGCGTCAGTAGGTACAGGCGCTGGAGGCAGGAGCAAAATGCTGGCAGATGTCGGCTTGACGAGCCCCACACTCTCCCCTCGTGGCAGATGGCAAATAAACCAAGAACAATATTTGTCGACGGGTATTTGATTGAATAGGCCCATCGGTAGTTGGATGACTCGTCGAAGGGTAATTCATCAAAAATTCCAACTCGTTGACAATGTGTGTGTGGCCATTCAGTTGCAAATACGATTCTTCAAATGGTCACACAGGCTGACTGGTAACAGGATGTTTCGTCGCATTGGAATATTTGTCATAGGGTGACTCATCCATCGGATTGTTTGTCACAGCGAGAGTGCAGGGAAGGATAATAATCCGTCCCCGATGTCGTGCAAAAAAGAAGAATATTAAATAAAAAAAAAAAAAACAAAAAAAAACTAAGAGAAGAAACTTTATACCATTATTCAGTCACGACTCACGGCAATACTTGTAACGTAGCGGAAATTCCGATCTCCCTTCTTGTGAACGGGACACTGTCGGTGAACGTGGTTTCCTGGTTTCATTCGTTAATGTAGCAGCAAAGCGGCATTTTACGATCGAGCGAGCACTACCGTCAGAAAAACTGCTCAAAATAATTTTATGTGGAGTTTTACGGCTTTCCACTTGATATAAGCACGTGGATGAAAAACAAATATTGACAACACTAAATGTGGAATATCTTTGGCACGCTCACACCTGTTTTTTCTTCATCATTTGATGACTCATATGCTGATTTCGGTTGCGCATGCGTACCTCTGACCGGCAATTTCATTGCGTACGCGAAGCTTTTGCGTACGATCCACTAAACCTCTTTATTTTGTGTGTCCAAGTTCAACGGTGCGTGTTGTTTTTCGATCTCTGTCCGAATGATACGAAGTTTCACGTTTTCATCCTGTGAGTGAAGTGAGTTGGTTAGTGCTAGCATCGAAGGCATACTTCGAACTCTAATTTGGAAATAATGTCTCTGCTGCTGCATCGCGGACGAAAATATATATGCTCTTATCACTGTAGCAAAAGAATCTGACAGGATTTGCGCTCTTCTTATGATCGTGTACAGAGCGCGACACTGTTAGCGCGAACAAGCGGTCGCCGGTTTTTCCAGTTTTTCTCTTCGAAACCAAGGGATTTCATCCAAGTTATTATTGGTGCGGAAAGAGCTCATTTAGTTCTATAATGTAAGCGATAAAATTTCGTGCTCGCTAATACTATTTAGAAGTAAAATGCGAAAATGTGCCGATGTCGTGTTCGCGCTAACAGTGTCGCGATGTGTACCATTGTAGTCGACGTCATCCCAGCACGGTGTATCGTTTTTGTATTCTGTTCAGCCCTGCGAGCCACACCTTGAAAAAAAAAAAAAAAAAATGTTCGCGCCTTGTTTGTTCAATGTTTTGTTCTGCTGCAGAAACGCATCGCGTCCCGTGTTTTTGAAGGCACGGTTGACGGTGGTGAGGTCGCCGACCCCCAGGTCCGTGGCGGCTCGCTCGACTTCACTGGTGACTGGTGTATACGTGGAGCAACTCCGCGCGCATTGCGTTCTCCATCTCGGAGAACGCAATACATGACTCAGCTCTATCTCGCCATTGCTCCAAAATGACCAGTGGAATAAGCAACTAGTGACGAAAGTAATCCCTGGAGAAGGAGGACATTGCGTTATCAATTTTCGCCACGAGTAAAGGACTTTTCGCACCTTCTCTACTTTTTCTTTTGTTACGTTACGGCTTATTGCCCGCAATGAAGGCGCGCTAGGTTTGCCAGCAGAGTTTGGGATCCAGTTTTGGAGAGCGTTACGGGGAGGCGGAAACAATCTATGAAGATACTCTAATTATAGGTATAGGGTTGACTCGTTCTTATGCGATTTTCCGAACACTAAAATTTGAAGTCTGAATACACCTCATGGGGTGTTTTTGTACAATTCTGTGTGAGAGAGCTAATGCACTTTTTTTATATATATATCTTTATCGCCATAAAACAGAATTTTATTAAAATATGTGCATTGCGGCACTTCCATTCGTGGAATAATTATAGGGGATATCTCACCTGAAATCGGACGCCGTTACCGGGTACAATTTTTCTTTCTGCTTACAACTAGAAACGTTGCGAGAACTACGAATTTGACGAGAACATGGCATTATTCAACGTAGCGGCAATCGCTGCTAAGCCAGCAGACAGTGCTGGTTTCGGGGAATCAAGCTGCGAGTGTCGTTCAAGGCGGCTGTGGTCCCCGTGCGCTGATGAGCCTTGCGTGAGCCACCAACGGCTCACACAAGAACCAGGAACCAAGACCTCGCTCCCTTCACCCCCCCCCCCCTTTTCCCCTCAAAAAACAAACAAAAAACATTGCAGGGCGGCAGTCTAGCGTTGACAACACCCTGCCAGTCTTGTACACGTTACTAAAAAAAAGTAATCGATTACAATTACAATTACTCTTGGCTAAAAAGTATTCGATTAGATTACTTGATTACTCGACAGCAAAAGTAATTGGACATTACTTTAAGAAGTAACCATTACTTTTCCGATTACTTTATGGTGTGAAGACTTACATCTTTAGCGCTCATAACGATGAACTAGTATACTTTCAACCTCGAGACCCTGCTTGTCACGAAGACCACGTAGGAAAAATAGTCGGGTCTTGACGTGTATTTGAACTGGCTTTGTTCTATTTTGCATCCGGTTTAGACATTCTTCGGTTCTGGTTCTCCTATGGACTGCGAGTAAGTACCGTAAGCAGGATTTTTTTTTTTTTAAATTTCTGTGCGTGTGTGCGAGGGGGCTAGCTTGAACGAAGGACTTAAGCGCGATCCAAACCAACGCTTCTTTTTGCGCCTGTAGGTCGTGCGGCTGCGGATGTGACGTATTTTCGTGACGTCGCGCCGCTTCTTCGCTCCTTCCGGGCGCGCACAAGAAAGTTGGATAATTTCAACTTCTTCTCAACGCGCACAAAAACGCGCGGTGACGTAGTAGGGCGCTCCTGTGTCCCGGCCAATCGGTGGAGGGCAAGCTAGTTCCGGTTCCGCGTTTCTCGCCGTCTGGCTGCCCTCTCCTCCCCCCCCCTTTTATTCTCTTCCAACATGACAACGCGATCTCTCTCTCTCTCTCTTTCTCTCGCCGTCTGGCCGGCCAGTCTGTCGCAGTTGCACTTTGCTTGTGCGCTCGTGCCGAAGTTTTGCCCGTCCAAACCAAAGCGCACGGTTCTGACTCAGAAAGCGCGCCCGGAAACAGCAAAAACGCCACGAAATGCGTCACATCCGCAGCCGCACGACCTACAGGCGCAAAAAGAAGCGTTGGTTCGGATCGCGCTTTACAAAGCTACATTCTGCTCCCTCAAATTTCGCCCTGAATGGCCATTGTCACGCACTGGGGTATCCCAATTGCAGTCCCAGCTCGAAAAAAAAAAAAAAACCGGACATTCCACAGAAACTATACATGCAAAGGGGTTGACCTCGGTTCCTACAAATCCGCAAAGATCTTTTCTTTTTCTTTTCTGTTCGAAAAAAGAAGAAAAATTTATTTTTGACATTTTAGAAAAAAAGGTGTGTGCGGGGGGGGGGGGGGGGGGGGGGGGGGGTTCGTGAAAAAATAGTAACGGTTAGAAGTAATTTTTATTACTTCAAAAAGTAATCAGATTACTCTTGTGATTACTGCCTAATAAAAGTAATCAACTGATTACAAGATTACTCCAAAAAGTAATCGATTACAAGTAATTTGATTACTTGTAATGCGTACGGTACAAGTCTGCACCCTGCCCACTGCCGCTCCGTTTAGCCATCCCTAGGGATCCTTCATGTGGGTTTTGCTAGGGTGATGCCTCATCACACAAGCTCAGAGCAGCGTTGCGGAAGTCACGGAGGGTGGATTAGAGTTTTCCCCCTCGGATGGGGGGACCGGTGGACACAAACGCCACTTTCCGGCGCACGAGGAAACAATGGAAGCAACAAAATGGCGGTGGGAGAGGGTCTGGGAAAGGGAAACAGGAAGTTGGCATCACTCTAGCAAAGCCCACATGAAGGTACCGTAGCCGGGTGTCTTCATGTGAGCTGACCAGCGGACCACATGGTCCGCTGGTCAGCCTCCGCTGGCTCAACGGAACGGGGCGACCCAACGGAGTGGCAGTGGCGTACTCCAAAGGACACCCGTCACTCGATTCCTCGACACGGCCAGTGAAAGCTTACCGCACTCGGCCGGCTCGGCGCTAACTGATTTTAATCTACGATCCTAAATTCCGGCGGGCGCGGTGTTTTTGTGAATGTTCTTCGGATCCCCAAGGCAGCAGCTAACGCTTCCACGAATTTTCAAAATAGGTTCCTTGATAAACGACAGTGATCTTTTCTAAGAGTGAAAATTAATTTTAAAAAAAAGACACTGGCGATAAAAATACGATTTCTACGGGATAGCATCAGTTGCGGCGGACGTAAGGGCACGAGCGTAAATATACAGGGGCCTCATTGTCAGAAACGTTTTACTAATGGTCTTGAAAATCGCAACAGCAACATGGACCATAGAACCTCTAACTAAAAAGTTAAATGGCAAATTTTAGTTTAGTAGGCCACTAATTGTCATTTTACGCACGTTCCCTTACGTCTGCCGCAGCCGATAATGTTATCCCGTGGGAATCATTTCTTTACCGAAAGTGTCATTTCTTTCAGAAAAAAAAAATAATAATAATAATACAACGCCCGGTATACTAGAGCTTTGACAACGCTTCACGTGTATGAGGTTCGATGACCGACAGAGAACCTACGCTGGCCGTGCTCCCGAAGCGGGCAAGTGCAATTTATGGAGACCGATCATCTTATCAGAAAGATGCACACAATCCAAGAAAAGTATTCTTGCAACCAGGAGGTTCCGGTTGTACCTACACATGCATTATCATCAAATTTGACGGAGTTCTAGCAAACACTAGAGAGTTGTCGAGAGCGAAGATTACAAAGGTGAATATCAGCAGGAATCTATTGTTTATTCGAAACAAAACAAGCATAAGAAAAACGCATTTGGGCGGCCGGGGCGGCCAGAAGCACGGACTGCGCGCACCCCGGTGTGAAACCAGCACTCCTAGCAATTTGTTTTCAGAGCCACGGTATGCCGGCTGCCGGCCAAATATCCACTTTACTTCTGTTATGGCTTTCGACACGTAACACGCTCGAGAATTTTCAACAATATATCACGCGAGCGCCGGCCGCCCTGTAGATCAGCGCATCACCACGGCGCGAAGTAGCGATATCAACCACGGTGCGTGCGTGCGCAGAAGAAACACGCCAAAGTCGGCGTCGGCTGCTATGCCGTTTCCCCAATCACGACCCACCCCTGGCGCGACGCCCACCGCTTGCTCCGCCCCATAAACAGGCGACCTAAAGAGTAATCAAAGCGACACGTACGATACGCAAACACGAAGAGCAGCCAGTAAGAAGGACACCGACACGAGCTTAGTCAGCAAACGAAAAAACAGACAAACCTCACGCTAGGCACAAAGAGCAGGGATAGTTACAAGGATGAGAGGCATGCGCAGACGAAGGTAAGTAGTGCACAATAAATACGCGAAAACTCGCAGCAACCGAAGAACCACGCAGTATACACGTACGTGGACACGCACCAGAGGCGCGTGCGTCACGCTGCGTATCGACATGGAACTGACGATTTTGGCATTTTGGTGATTTTAAACTTCGATATCGATTGCGTGAACGATTGTATTCAGCAGAGTGAGAACCGGTGGAGCCTGGCATAAAAAAAATCATTTGAAAATTTGAAAAGCGACTGAAAATCTTTCTAAAAGCTATATTAGCAGAAAGTACCGTGTTATAAGCACCACACGAGTTTCGACCAAGTTTTCTAGCACGTTATTTTGCAAGAAACGAAGTGTACCAGTAGTTTCCAAAGCTCGCAACCACAGCTAGAATGAGCGCCATCCTTGGCAGTTTCCTGAACCTCGCGTAGTCACATTTCAGCCTCCACCACGACGGCGCAACCAGACATCCAATTTATATTTTCTGTATTTTTACGATTTATTTAATAATTAGGCACGATTAGCGAAAATGTGGGCTAATAATCAGGACCAGAGACAGTAAACTCTATTTCATACTAAAAATATCGGCCTAAATGTCTGCCAAAAGCGCCTGTCCTGTATACTTCTTGTCTTTGTCTTTCTGTATATTTTATATGCTTTATCAATATACTCGTTTTTGACTATCAACTAATTCGTGATTTGGCCTTTATTCCATGGAAAATCAAAGGTGAAATTTAGAAAAAAGGGCATCGGTTGACAAAGCAGAATATTTTTTTCCTTTACGGGCCTACAATTTTATTCAACTGTGCCAATCATTAAGCGCTGTACCACTGTACTAGCAAATGAAGTTTGCCAAAATTAACTGTTTTGGTCCATTTTCACGTGAAAATTCCGAAAAAGTTTAGGTCATATTAGAATGAAATTTAGCGTAGCTCTTTCGACTGTAATTGTAAACACCTGTAAAACGTTTGAAATAAAATAACCAAGCAGGCGCCAAAAAATTTGCGACTGAATGTGCGTCCGCAAAGTCAGTTTTTCTAAAGTAAATATCTGTCAAAATAACATAAAACACGAAAAAAGGGCCTCGGTTGACAATGAACGCACTCTTCTTCTGTGACATTCTAAAATTTTAAAGAAATTGCTCCAATAGTGCCCCCTGCACCACTGTACTACGAAACCATGTTTTGCCGAAAAGGCCGATATTCGCGGGTGCCCACTGAATTACCTTTTTTTGCCTCAGGAAAACAAATCCTGCACTAGAGGAAAGATAATGTTGTACACTACAAGGTGATCTATAACACATAATTTTAGCAAGCTTGAACACGCCCCAATCGCTTTTCGAAAACGCGCGGAAAGATATATG
Source organism: Ixodes scapularis (assembly GCF_016920785.2). Classification (NCBI taxonomy): domain Eukaryota; kingdom Metazoa; phylum Arthropoda; class Arachnida; order Ixodida; family Ixodidae; genus Ixodes; species Ixodes scapularis. The sequence goes on along the minus strand of NW_024609879.1, from coordinate 141,620,688 downwards.
TCATGGCCGCCGTGGGACCGCAACCTTAATGCTATTTTTGAGAGCGCGCGTCGAATAACGAGCTTTCCAGCTCGACATAATTGCTCCTGCTAAAAACAACGAGCGTCGAGCCCTTTCAACCGGACGTGTCCCTTTCTTTTATAAACCTTTATGTTTTGTTACTGAAATGCAGCTGGCCTGACAAAAATACCGGAGGAAATCCGGTCGTAAATTTTGAACTTAGAACACCCTGTCATACGCTTCATTACTCCGTGATTTTTGCCGCAAATTGAGAAAAAGAAAATATTATGGGTCGTACGAGTTGAATTTGATCTACCCCTGAAGTTCCACGAGGCCCACGAGTTGTTCAGCAGAGCTACTCAATGGAGCGAAGAAGCATCGAACACCGCTCATAAAAGAAAAACAATGTTTTTGGCATTTTCGTCGACCCGATGTCATCTTCCCCGCCGTACCCATCTTGTTAAGAAAAAATGCAAAAAAAAAAAAAAAAAACCGCTTGGTTCTTGCTGTGACTTACAAATGAACGGAGGCATGACAGCCGAGACGCTGGACACTGCTGGACACAGTTAAAGGCTCGATATAGTCCCACGTAACGTGGCGCAGCTCGTGCGCGCGGCATGCTTTCGCGAGGTTGGCGAAGAGCCGGCACTTTAGGATCCATTCACACACTTGCAGCCGAGTAGCGTCGGCTGAGACGAAACCGGTTGTGAAGCCTCTTGGGACGGCGTAGGACCAGACGCGCTGCAGCGCGTCCGGTCCTAAGCCGTCACAAGAGGCTTCAAAACCGGTCTCGTCTCAGCCGGTGCTACTCGGTTGCAAGTGTGTAAAGGAGCCTTTAGTGTCCGGCGCCTCGGCGCATATATAGCCAGCGCAACCGTCGACGGCAGCTGCGCTTCGGCGGCGGCGACGGCGTGCCCCGGCGGCAAATAGGTGTTGCTCTACTTTGCGCTAGACTCGCCAGACCTATAGATGCTCCGCACTTGCTGGCAACTGACGTTTAATGGTACAGAAAGGGGAAGACAAAAAAGAAGCTAAGGTTGCTACCAAGTTGCTATCGACAAACGAAGAAGAAAAACCCTCAAAGTACATCCCATACCATAATGTAATCCCATTTACATCAATGAAAAAGAAACCACTTAGGTTACTTAGCTCTAAGTAGCGCTCTACAATATATTTTTTTTAACGTTGAAGTAACAGAAAACTGTAAACAAAGATTTTGATAACAAAACAAGGAACGAGGAAGTTTGAGAACAAATTCAACTAAAATGTTAGTGGGCCAGGAATCGTGAAGCATCGAGGCTAAGGTAATACATTTTTTGGGGGGTCAAGCGCGCTGACGCAGGCATCGCCCCATGACAGAATGTCTTGTGTCTCGTACAGCTCGCGACCTCTCCTTACCCTAAGCATTTTAAGATTTTCGTGAGGGCTAATCAAAGCAGAGCACTTGCCACCTCTTACATGCAGCGAATGTTCAACCAACAAGCCCACCAGATGATCTCGAGTCTGATGCACTAAAGACTAGTGAAAGGTTTATGAAAAGGAGTAGAACTGGCATGCCCCCCGAGGGCTGATATGCTACATGACACGACACTCGGCTCCCCAGGCCGCGTCGATCTATCCATCTTTCTAATTATTTCTTATGCGCATGCGCAGTCCCCGCGTCGATGTGCGGAGACGTAGAAGTCAGACTGAAGAGGGGAGCATCCCTGACACGCCTGGCGTGGCGTATCTAGCGCAGTGTTGGACAAAATACTCGATAAAAGTGTTTAGGCTAAGTTACTAAATACCTGCTTCATAAAGTATTTAAAATACTACTCAAGTTACTTTCACTGCAAAGTATCTTGAGTAGAGTACAAATACTTAGAAATGTAATTTAATTACGTTTGAAGATACTTCCCCATTGCGTAATTTGTATAGACGTCAGTGACAACGACAATTATACAGCTGCGCAAACCTGGTTTACCAGAATAATTTATTAGCACGCAAAAGAATCAGGATATTGTCACGAATGAGAAATAATAAGGCAGCGAATAACTGAAGAAACTAAACGTTTAACCGCTCATTCACACTGGAAGCGGATCCGCGTTCGTAAAGCGGTTGCTAACGCGTTGTGTAAAGATCCAGTACAATTCCACGCGCACTCGATGACATCAAGGGCGCGCGCAATTGTACTGGATCTTCATACGACCACGTTCGCAACCGCTTTGCGAACGCGGATCTGCTTTCAGTGTGAATGAGCGGTAAGGGAGCGAACTTTTGCGCCAAACAATAGAGGAAGGCTAGCGTCGATGGCGTCGATGTCGGCGAAACAGCAGGATCGAGGGCTGGGGTGAGACTCCGAACCTCCACTCGGAGCACCTTTTGTATATGCGTGGGTTTCTGGAACATTGGGCGTAGAAGGTTCGGCGCGTAGAACATTCGTAACTCGATCAGACGACAAGGTTCTCGAACTTACGAGAATCTCGAGTTGAAAGAATAAATAAAAGAGGAGTCCGCCCCCTGGTATCGAACCCGGAGCCTCCGCAAGAGAGCCAAGCGCGGTAACCAATCGGCATTTTGCTTAATCAGAATTTGCAATGGGTTGCACAGTAACGTTTCATTACGTCTTCCTTCGTTTTTAATCGCACTCGCCCTTCCAACACTAAACTTTTAATTCCCTGCTTAAACAGATCACACTTCGCCCCATACTCTGAAGTTTTCCAGTTTTCGACTTTTTTTCAAGAAGCCTGAAAGCTGGCTTTATAAACATCATCCCCTAAAAGTTTGGAATTAAGCTTCCATAGCTCCCAGCTAAACCATTTTCTATTTTCTTTTTCACACCGCAGACAACAAGAGACCAAACAATGGTCGCTAAATGAAACAGGTCGCACGCGGTATTCGAAACAAAAAGGCAAAAGCTCCAACGAAACATACACTTGATTCAAACGGGTGTGGCTTGCCCCTTGGAAGTGGGTAAACAATACATTTCTCCCTTTCTTCAAGCATTCCCCGATGTCGTCTAGGTCCGGTTCTCACTAATCACTCTACTAGACTTACAGTACTCGCATCACTATGCGGCGTAATGCTTGTTTTGTCCGGCGAGGAACATACGCAGTTAAAGTTCCCAAGCAAAATAAGCTGGCGCTCGCAGTTACAATAGTGTTGTATAAAAACGAAAAAAAAAAAACGCCGCTCGTCCACCCTAGTTGGAGCATAAACGCAAATTATTCGCCATTAGGAAAAAGAAAAAAAATAAATCACAAACAACAAAACGTCCCGAATCAGACGTCGTTACAGCCTGAACTGTCGCGCCCAAACTCTGGCGCACGAGCAGCAAACATCCCGCAGAGGTCCCTACCACGTGGCTGACACATACATTATAAAGTCTCGTAAAAGGACGCACCATAAATTTGGTCCTGTCCTCGGTCTCTACTTTGGTCTCTTGCACCGCAACGATATCTAGGTCCTGTTCGACGACCAGACGATACAGTTGCCTCTGTCTCCTACGTTCGTTGAGCCCTCGCACGGTTAGGGTCGCACACCGAACAGACCTTTCTAAGGAGACCATGAGCTAGTGGGACCAGACCAAACGCACGGCGCTCACCTTCACATGCTGCTGTCGCTTGAGACGGTCAGCTGACACACCAGTTCACTGTGACAGTTTTTCACGTCCTTTCGGCGCTGAAGGCCGCTGCTGGCCTTCCGCTCCCGTCCATCCTGCCACCACCCTCCACTTCTCAATCTGGCGCAGCCGACGCTTCTGAGTGGCACCCGTGACGTCTTCGAGCGGGCGCTTCGCAAAACCCACCTCGACGTCCATCTTTCGTCCGGCTGGGTCCTCAGGTACCGGAGCTGTACCTGCCTCGACGTTGCAGGGTGACGACGCAGTCTGGTGCTCAGCTGCCAATCGAGTGGCTGGAGCCTCGGCCGAGGGCTTCTCCGGCGACGGGGCATTCGCCCCCTCGGTTATGGCGTCGGGCACCTCGTCCTTCTCCATCGGGGGCATCGCAGAGGTTGCCGCTGTCTCGGCCTCCTCCTCATCCATGAGCTGGTCGTCGGTTTCGTCGTGCGAACCTCGTCCTGCTGCCTGGGGTACGAGCAGGCCCGCTCATGGCCAAAGGCCGGGCACTCGGTGCACTTGGGCACCCGGCAGTCACGACGTATGACGCCCGTCATGCGGCAGCGGATGCAGATGGGGGCCCGCCCTGGCACGACCACGAGCACCGAACCACCGCCGAGCCGAACCTGGTGAGGCAGGCGGTCAAGGCTGACGCCCTCTCGCAGAACAAGGCGCACGATCCTGGTCGTCGACTCGGCGCCTTCAAACCCCGGGACCCTCCAACGCTCGTGCGCCACCTCCTTGTCTTCCCCGAACTCGGACAAGGCCCAGTGGAGGACGTCGTTGGTGACGTCCAACGTAACCCAGTGCAGCTTCAGCCGCACCTCCTGCCGGAAAGGGTGGACGACAAGGCACGTGCGGCCCTCGACGGCGAGTCGCCCCGCCTCAAGGAGCTTCGTCTTGGCCGCGTCGGTCTTGAGGTCGAGGAGCCAGACATGGGACATCTGGAACGCCCCAGTCTTGGCAACCTCTCCGAGCACGCCTGCTTCGCTGAGTGGTTGACGGAAGTCCTCGATGCAATATGGGCGACAAGCTATGTCGCCGTGGAGTGCGACGGCACGCTTCATCGCCTCCCCTGAAGGCAGCTGGGGCTGAACAATCCTGTAATCATCGGAGCCGGAAAAAGCCGAGCCACCACAGCCGGCGGGGACGGCCGGCTGTGGTGGAGGAGTTTATGATTCTGCGTCCGATTGCCGCCGCTGCCGGAATAAGAATCCATTTGGCCATGCGCTCGCTCGGCAACGCGCGTGGAAATATCACTGATACATGTTCTAAGTAGGGTTCCGTGTTTTCGGATAATAATAAATCCGAAAAAATCTGAAAAACACTCGCTGGCATATTTTTCGTCAATTCGAATTTATCCGAAAAACTAAGAATTTCGAGGTCATAGCAACAAAATAAACAGCAAAAAAGACAAAGTTTTACAACTAAACTTTATAACAGCACAGGGTCAGTGGTCCTGAGGAGATTTCACATCAGTTTGCTTTGCAATCTAGAACTACAAACAAAAGGGGTTTGCCTTTTAGCAAGCCGAGGTTCCTTCGGGACGGGTGATGGAACCCGGACCTTATTATTTTTTTTTTATTATTATTTTTAATTTTACGCAGTAAAAAAAAACAAAAAAACTTAGAATTTCAAGGAATTGGGTATCTCAGTATCTGACATAAATAAACTCCGATAAAGTCCGAATCCCCAGCGAAAAATAAACTCCGAAGAACACCCTCCGAATTTCACGAGAAATAAACTCCGAAAACACGGAATCCTAGTTATAGAACATTTCTGGGACAACAAGAAAGAGGCCGCTTTAGCTATTGGGGAGGGAACTCCCCAATAGCTTAACTACTGATGGCAAGGGGGTTTTATAGCCTCACTTTATTTGCAGTGCGGAGTGAACGTAGATTTTCACATTTAAATATTCTCAGCTTAAATGGTGAAACAAAATGGCTAGGTGGCGTAAGCTACCGCCCGATCGAAAGCGCTCAGCCGGATTCATCCATCCATCCATCCATCCAGGAGATCCAGATCAGACCGTGGCGCCCCAAGCGGTTAACTTTAGAACTGCAGGGATCGGGACAATGAATACTAGGGGTGTCGCGAACCGGCCGTGGTTCGAGTTCGACCAGGTTCGACTTTTTCGAACTTTTAGTGGAAAATTCGACGAACCTTGTATTGAGGTTCGACTCGTGTGCGCATGCGCGACAGGCTGGCCAGTTGGCTTCGGATTGGATGGTAATGGCTGAGGAATAAATTAAGGGCAGCGCCGATTGGTTATTTCACTTAATACAGTACAAAAAAAATTAAGTTATTAACCTCTTCAGTGATTAGATTTAGTTTCTTTTAATTGCAACTGTTTATAAAATAAAATAACCCTTTTCTTAAGAAAAACATTCTCCAAACATAGACATGCTTGTATCAAGGTCTGGCCACACTGTCCACAAAGTCGAACCGGTCGAATCTGGTGAAAAGTTCGAAGGTTCGTCGAACCGGTTCGACCCAGTCGAACCCCGAAAGTTCGACCTAAATATCTGGTTCGACAAAAGTTCGCGACACCCCTAATGAATACAATGACTCGGCGCTCGGCTGACATACCCGAACGCGGCGTCAGCGTTCGGCTAGAGTACGTGTTCTCCGGTGAGGGGGAAGAGGGTGTTTTTTGTTACCATTTCGGGCTGCATAAACAATACAGCATGCAAGCTGCCCAGCTCAGCACAAAAGCTTAAGTGGGTCAAGCTCGCATCCTCTGACGACTTCTTTCGGGAAAGATCCGGCACTTAACATCACTTCGCTTATTGTTAGTATTTTTACTAGGGGTGTCGCGAACTTTTGTCGAACCAGATTTTTTGGTCGAACTTTCGGGGTTCGACTGGGTCGAACCGGTTCGACGAACCTTCGACCTTTTAACCAAATTCGACCGGTTCGACTTTGTGGACAGTGTGGCCAGACCTTTATAAAAGCATGTCTAAGTTTGGAGAAATTTTTTTATGCGAAGGGTTATTTTTAAATTTATGAACAGTTGCAATTAAAGAAACCAATTCTAATCACTGATGAAGTTATTAACTTAATTGTTTTGTGCTGTATTAACTAAAATAACCAATCAGCGCTGCACTTCAATCATCTCTTAGCCATTACCATCCAATCCGAAGCCAACTGGCCAGCCTGTCGCGCATGCGCACACGAGTCGAACCTCAATAGAAGGTTCGTCGAAATTTCCACTAAAAGTTCGAAAAAGTCGAACATGGTCGAACTCGAACCGCGGCCGGTTCGCGACACCCCTAATTTTTACATTGCACTGTGCCCCGCCGCGGTGGTGGCGCATCGGTCGCACTTCCGGTCTGGGGCGGTGGGCAGAAGTCGCCTTGCGAGAGAGGCATTCTTGTGTTCTTTTCGGATTTTCCAGACAAAAAACCTGCGTTGTCGTCAAATCGCTGTGACGGTGACTGTACCAAAAGACTCTGGAAAGGTTTGAAGATAAGTTTTCATGTGTTTCTTCCCGCTCCGTTCGCCCGAGTACGCGGATAGTAGCCGTGAAAAGGGTAAACCAGACGCTGTCGAACTACGTTTGCTTGCGCGAGCAACACTTTGTGGTCGGCAGATGTATTTGCTTTTTTCCAACATGAACCAGAGAAAACCGCCAAGTTGTCCGGCCACCCGCGAATTCAGTGCGTCTTCAAATTCACACGGCCGCATGACCGCATGACCCGCCTCCGATTTTCAGTATCGACGTCGATCATCGCCGCTACCTTCTACACTTTTGCAACTCGAGCGACGTCGCTACCGAAAATAGCTAGAAGAATATCATCATGGTTTTGGCGTCCATTCTGCGGCGTACATGCGAATGAATCGCCGCACGTCAAATTATTTACAGAAAGTTTAGCGGCGTAACTAGCCTTGATAATTTCGCTTAGGCGATTGAAGTGGTAAGACATTGCGATGAGGACGTAGAATCCACAATTCTAACGCGAAAAACAGTATGCAGACACACACAGACGGCGACAACGTGACATTCCAATAGTTTGTTGACGTGGGACGCGGTGCTTCTTGCCCGCACTCAATTGCGCAAGCGTTCGAACTGTCGTCTGCTCTTTCAAACTTGTCTGCTTTTTGTCGTCAGCTCGTTCAAACAACAGCGGCCCGTCAACCAAACGTTGACCCGGTAATTGCGATAAAAACTAAGTGCAGGCCTTAAAACACTCTTGAAGGTTGGTTGGGGTAAGAAGTGTAAACAGTAGATACAAGAAGATGTTGATCATTGTTACCGGTGGCCATCACCGATTTATAATGCCCGCTTCTACTTGCGGTTTTCAGTATCGACGTCCACCATCTCAGCTACGGTCTACGCTTTTGCAGCCCAAGTGACGTCGCGACTGAAAATAGCGAGCAGAATCTCATCGTGCGAGTCAGGCTTTAGCGCCCATTCTGCGGCGTCCACGTGAAATGAATCGCCGCAAGTCACATTATTCGCGCAAAGCTTTGCTTCGTTAATTTTGCTGAAGCCGCTCAAGTAGTCAGACACTGTTAGGAGGACGTAGAATCAACAATTCCAACTCGAAAAAAGAGCACGGGGACTCCCTCCGACGCCGAAAACAACGCAATTCAATGGTTTGTTTACGGGCGACGGCGGGCTTCTTGCCCACCGTCCACCGCGCATGCGCGGCGCCGGTGGCGTCCGCTAGGGGCGCTCCGGTTTGTTTGTAAACATGAGTTGGTGTATTAAAGGGACAATGAAGACGATTTTTTTTTTTAAATGGTGTTTTAATGCTTCTTAGGAACATAGCATGCCGCCCAATTTTTTGTAGACATTTATGACGCGTATTTATGTGCCTACGAAAGAAGTAAAGAAACCGAAACTGAACCATCTCCAGTCTCGTTTCTGGGCCTCCGAAAACGGAGGTGACGTAGGGAGTGACGTCAAGTGTGAATAGTCGGTATCGGTAGTATTTAGGAGATCGAGACTCTAGTTACCGCGGTGGGTTATAGCAGCGCGGTGGCGCGGTCGTTGCGCCGACTCTGTCAACATGGACGAATGCCGCTCTTGCGAGCGAGTTCGAGCGTTCGTTCAGTGACCGAACACCAACGGAACGGGAGTACGTGTGTGGCGGCCTCTGCCATCACCCGACGGAGACCGCCCAGCTGGCAACGAGCGGCCCGCATGCCGAAGGACGGACGCGGGGGAGATGCCGAAGGGAAAGCGGCAGCGATCCCACCGTTCCGGGATCCGGTTCCTCCGCGGACTTCCTCTTTTCGTCGTCAAGGGACACGAACAGCAACCCACACGTGAAAACTAGCGTCGCCCGAACGAGTACTGAGGCCAGATTCACGAAGAACGTCTTATCTTAAAGGGACACTGACAGGGTATTTATGCTCGCCGAGGTTTTTAGTTGTACGTGACATATGAGAGCTCAACTACCCAGAACAGAATTTGCGGCTCGAAATTCGGTTTCTTTCCGCCCGAAAACCGCCGATCAAGAACTGGCCGGTTCGAGTCTCGCTCACTCTCTTTTCCGCGGTCACGGGCCGTTTTCTAAGGTATCGATGCGACCACCAAATTTAATCAAAGTCGTAGGTCACTGAAGGCACACACTCAATATTAAAAATAGAAAAAAATATGAAACCCATTTTTTGTGGCTTCTAAAAAGTTGCAAATACGTTGATTGAAAAAAAAGTTCCACAGACAACCGGAAGCAATCTGTGCGTGCGTCGTTTCGCGTATCGTGGGACTCGCATGGACGGCGATGGCAGCGGACGACGGGCGTGGGACCTCTATTTCAGAACTGTCGTTCGCGGTACCGGCGAATTTTGTCTGCCTTTAAAAGAGAAATTTGGGACTGATCAAAAGAATTGGTATTCATCCCGTACGACACGCCCGATCACCAAGCCGATTTGCACGAAGACGTCGCCGAGCCGTCGCTCCCTTCTCGTGGCTGAAGACATCGCTCGCGCAAACGTCAAGCACGACGTGTCTACTTCGAGTTGAGTATGCACGCGTACGATTTCTTTACTACGTGAGAATGTCGCCAATGCGCGGTGCATCCCGACTTCGACCCGGGAGTGCTTTTGCTAGAGGAAAATCGGCAGCAAACTTTCCAACTTAGTTTATCGGCTGAATTATTACTAAGGAAAGAGATTCCCCAGTTTCGGTATGCCCCAGTAGCTCAGTGGGAAAGACGTCCGCTTCACATGCGGTAGGACCGTGTTCGATCCCCCGTGAAACCTTTTTCTTTTTTTTTTTTAATATTTTTTGATGTCTACATTTCTTTTTCTTTTTAAACAATTATCACTGAAGAAACAAATGTTGTGGACGACACGTCGCTGAATTAAATGGTACGGGATTTCCTTTTTGACACCTGCGAACTCAATGTAATCACTTTCCACAAAATGCAAGGAGCATATAAATCAGGTAGCGTCCGCTTTCCGAGGTGCCCGTAAATGGTCTACAGGAATTGCAGCCAGCCATTGGTCCCGATCCCTTTGATCTTTCGGAAACTCTGTCGCACAATGCCACTTCTGTTTCGGACGCAGGGCATGTGAGCCAGCTCTTCACGCAACATCTTGGGTGTATTCTTTTCGGAGCCGATCAAAATTCACCATGGGCACTCACTACTCATCTCCAACTCCTCAATGTACAAAACAACTCATCTTGGAGTACAGAACAACGAGCGGAACATACATAACTGCAAAAGAATCGCTCGGTGAACAGTTCCGGTACGCCACATCTCGTCTGCTACGGGAAGGAGAAAAAAAAAAAAAAAAAACACACGGTCGCGTGTAGCCACGTGACTTCCGCCACTCACTCCCTTCTCTCCACCTCTCCGACCTCCGTCGGGTTTCGGTTTCGGTTTCGAGCACTTGCGTCTTTTGGCTTTATTAAAAAAATACGCTACTCTGTTGCAAAATATTAATTGGGTAGTCCTCCGACACCATAATGAAGCGCCTGGCAAAAAATTAAAAAAAAATTTTGGGGGGTGTCAGTGTCCCTTTAAGACAATTTTTCTAAGAAGTTCGTATCCCAAGAAGTTCCTACGACATGCCGAAATCGGTATTCTCGAAGGGCTACTTACGAACGAAAATCCTACGACAAAAAAAGTGAGGGAAAGAGAGAAACTTCCGGTGTCTCGCGACCAACGTGAGCTGCGAGAGGGAAGCGTTGCCATGTCAACCGCAGGGGACGCTTTGTCCGCACACATGCGTTTGTCTGCCACGTGCATTCGTTCTCGCCGGTCGAACCGATAGACACCGGGAAATGTCGACACCGCCCGCCGACAAGAAGGCTCGGATGAAGAACTTTTCAGAGGTCGAATTATCGACCTTGGTTGATGGGTATGAAGCGCATAGAATCGCGATCGACGCGAAAGGAGACGGGCCCCATGGATCGGCCGCCAAGCAGCGGGCTTGGCAGAGGATTACGAATGACTTGTTTGCTGTGTCTGGGGTGAAAAGAGAGATCGCCGATGTAAAGAAAAAATGGGCTGACTACAAGAGTTCCCAGAAGAAGCGAGGTAAGATAACCCATTTTTACAGTTCGCGAACCAAGTTGTTGCGATATGCGTCGTAACGCGAAACGTTTGGCGCGAATGGTGAGCCTACGAGCGAGCACATTTTACTCCTTCAAGTTAGTTTTTATTACTTTTGGCGGCAGTCTTGAAGATGTGAAGTTGCCGAAGGGCGACGAGTGCTATGTTCCCGAATGCCGCAGAAGGTTATTGTCTTCTGTCAGCATCATAGGACTTCAGCCCAAGCGTGTAATGAAATGTGCAATCGTTTGAATTTCGCTCACACCAGTGTCGTGCACGAGATAATGCGCAGTTAGATGTCACTGGTTTTAACCAACATTCGAACTCACCAACAGTACAGTGGCAGTCTGTTACGCGAAGAAAATCCAGGAGCAGCTGATCAGTCGCGCGATGTATATCTCGTTTTTCTGACGAGATCCGTGCAATGTTATTTGGTACTAACCACAGGTGCAGCCCTCAAGCGCAGTCAGTGTGCGACTGGAGGCGGCGTAGGAGACAAGCCCCTGAACGACATGGAGGAAAGGGTCGTGGGACTTCTGAATGTGGAGGCCATGATTGGCATCCCAGGCGCGTTCGACATTGGTGTTCCTGTAGAGGTACCTAATGGCGAGCCCTTCAGCCTGCCGCTTTCCGGTAGGTTAACAGGAGGCTCGGCAAGGCACTAGCATTCCTTCATTAATGGGTATCTCATAATTATTATGCTCTTTCATTATACTAATTCCATTCCTGGACCCTAGCTTAGTCAGAGAGGGTTTTACTTTATCTTTCCAATATAAATTATGTCACCTTTTTATTAAAACCCACATTACCACACTAAAACAACAACAAAAAAAAATGTTTCATAAGTAGTATGTTTCCTAATTAAAATTTCAATTTTCCAGGCACTCCCATAACATCGGACGCTGCTAGGCCCAGATCAGTAGACCTAGTTCTTTCATTCGGTGAGTTCATAATAGATACTGGTCTGGTTAATTTAACTAGTCATGTTGCACCTTGGCATCCTGTAAACCAAACCCCTGGTTTGGGAGCACGGCCTAAAAATTTCAGTCTAGCTTGACTAATCAAATAGCTCTATATCCAAATGGTCTCGACGAGGGACTAAATTATTTGGATAAACAGGGCATAACGGTAGTAAGAGTTCAGGCACAGGCAAGCTGGTGAACGGTTACACTGAGAAACCTCAATGCAAGTAAGTTGAAGAAACAGGACAAGCACAACGATGTACCATCATCTAATGTTGTGTTTGTTCTGTTTTTTTCGCTTCCCTTGTCTGAGGGTTTCTCAGTAGACAGAAGTGTACTATATTTTTACCGAAGATTCAGTTTTCTGGGTCAGTACAACATGTTTCTTAATCTGTGTTCAAGATACTACTGCAGAACCAAGCAGGCCTAGTTCAGTGAGGCCACGACATACAAGGTTTGCTGCCTTATCAATCATAACATTGCACATAGTGAATATACTTGTTTCATTACCTAATAAGAACTAAATCTTTTTCGCCTTCCAGCCAGGCTGATAATATTCCGGAACGCCCGCAGGGTGATGCAGGTGCGCGACTTCAGATTTTGTTGAATAATCATGCTTGCTCGACAGCCGACCACATACTTCAACAGCAGATTTTCCTAGTACTCAGCTCTATTGTTATTTCTATTCAGATGTCCACGGTGCAAGCGGAGGTGGGCTCCAGGAGAGCGAGGCCCTGCCGTGCACTTCAGGTAGCCGCAGGTCTAACCACAAACGTGAGTATAGTCCTGCTAGATTTGGATTGCAGCATGCAGCAATACAAATTTAACTCTGAATACAAAAATGATACTAGATAGAATGTGCAGCAAAAAAACATGTGCGAGAAGAGAGATCCACTGTAAATTCCATGCCAAGGCAATCTGCCATGCAATCTACAGCCTCTGAGCTGCAATGCACTAACACTCGGCCACTGATCCCCCAATTATCTCATTAACTACTTGTTTTGCTCATTCATGCATGCTTCCTACAGCTACACCTGGACATTAATTTTCCATACAAGTATCACAACAGTAGCGTGAAAGTGGTGCAAGGATTTTAGGTTTTCAATCACAAAGAAATTATTTTTCTCTGATGTGCAGGTAGCAGGGACGCCCCTAGCCACGAGATAATCGAGACCCAGGAGGCTATTGTGGAACGCCTCGACAGGATTGTGGTCCTGCAGGAGCAGATGGTGGCACTGAAGGCATACAAACTGAATGTTCGGTTTGAAAATGGCAAAATTGTCCCCAGGTATTAATGAAACCTGACTTAGGTACAATAACAATAAACTGTTTCTTTAATGCACTGAAGACTCTCGTTTTCCTGAAGTTTCACTTGAAAACGCTGTTCACAAGCTCATTCCTGACGGCGGTGCCAGTGGCCGTGTCTCGGGCAGTGGTTGGCCTGTCGTCTTCTTCCTCTTCCTCGTCCTCAGATTCTGGAACTGTTCAGGATGCCACATTTAGCACAACAGAAAATGAACACCTCGAAGGCTTGCAAGCACAATTTAAACTTATAACACTGCAATAGCTGAATTAAGGTGCTGGAAGCCCTCAATTATAAATTGCGGGTGTCACAAATCCAGATAGAGGCTTATTGAAAGTTCATAAACGAAAATAACAGTATGGAAAGGGAATTGTGGGTCTCAAGTGTAAACCAAAATTAACATATGAGAGGCATTACCACCCACTTTGGAAGCAGAGTGGCCAACCACGGGTGCAGGGCCCTTCGTGATAATAGACCCTCCCGACACCAGATCAAATCACTTCTGCAATATGTACAGGAGGAGCCTTATACACAAATTCAACTCTGTTACGTCACGGCTCGGTGGTGGCGCATTGGGCGCACTTCCGGTCTGTAGCTGTGAGCAGAAATCACCATGTGGGACATGCATTCCTACGCTCTTTTGGAAGAAACAATACAAAAACCCGCCTTTTCGTCAATACACTGTGGCTGGGGCTGTACCAGAGGAGTCGGGGAAAGTTAAGGTCACTTTTTATGAGTTTTCTGCCTGCTCGGTTCGTCCGAGAATGTGGATAGGTGCCGTGAAAGAGGAAAACCAGACGCCATCGGACCACAATTACTTGTGCGGGAAGCACTTTGGGTTGATTTAGCGGATACTTGGGGTCGTCAGATTTATTTGTTTTGTTCCAACATGAAGGAGGGAAAACCAGAGTTGTACGGACCACCTGCGGACTACGTTCAATGCTTCATCACATTCAAACAGCCGCCTGATCGTTCGAACTGCCGTCTGCTCTTTCAAACGTTTCTGCCTGTTCTCGTATGCTTGTTCAAACAGCGTCCCGTAGACGGAACGTTGACCCGGTAATTCCGATCAGAAGTAACTAAGTCAAAAGACCTTTAAGTTTGAAGGTTGGTTCGTGTAAGTAGACTCGGTGTAAACAGTAGATACAAGGAGATGTTGATCATTGTCACCCATGGCCATCACCCAGGCACGTAGCCAGGATTTTGTTTCGGGGGGGCCCGCCCATGAGAAAATGCTGTATGAGGGGGGAGAGGAGGCCCCAGCAAAAAGAAAGATTTCAAGGGGGCCTGGGCCCCATGGCCTGGCTACGTGCCTGCCATCACCGACTTGTTATGCCTGATTCACGACGTCGACCATCTCAGCTACGGTTCACCATATTGCAGCCCGAGCGACGTCATCGTGCGAATCAGGCTTCAGCATCCATTCTGTGGTGTCCACGTGGAATCAGTCGCCGCATGTCACATTATTCAGGCAATTTTGTGGTGTAACGAGCCTCATTAATTTCGCTGAGGCCGCTAAAGTAGTCGCACATTGCCAGGAAAACGTAGGATAAGAAATTCCAACGCGAAAAAGCACGGGGATTGACACTGACGGCGACAACATCGTATTTCAATACTTTGCTTATGGACGACGGCGAGCTTCTTGCCCACACTCTATCGCACATGTGCGGCGCCGATGGCGTCCGCTAGGGGCGCTCCATTTTGTTTGCAAACACGAGTTGGTCTACAGCCAGCAGGTGAGTGACGCTTACGATAAGTTAAGAACAGGCGTAAGGTGTGTTGATTTTCTCTAGTACCTTATTTTTTAAGTAGCCTGATCTAGCCTGCCAAACCCTGCTGGCTCGTTTGAGCGCACAGGGAGAGCTGGTGCTGCGAATGAGACGCTAGGCTTAAAAGGTAGAACATCCGCCTCAGCTTCAATGAGTCCCGAAGTGAACCAGCGGTGCGCAAGTCATGCAAACGCTTCGAATGAAGCTAAGAAGGTCAATAAAAACAAACCATTGCCACCGCAGGCCGGAAGAGTACGGTGAAAGTATCGAGTGAGAGCGGACACTACATGGTCCGCACTTCGCTTCGACCACGCAGGGCAGCGACATATTGACACATCTGTTAATGTGACTGTTGCGCCACAACGCGGTTCTGAAATGAGCTTTGGGGTTTTGGTACTATTTGAAACCATATAGTGACTCTAGGTAAAGCTTCATGAATGCCAAAGTTGACTGCGCCTTTGATCAAGCGGACTGTTTGCGTGACTTTCCTCCAGCAAATTTAACGCCTGTATTTGCAAGCGGTGACAGACCTTATATAATAGTGTGCGAATTGATACCTACAAAATAAAAATTAGAGTAAGCAGGGAGCTTGTAAAAGAGATTACTGTTGAGCTTGCAGGCGACCAGAATTAGTTTCCCCTTTACCCCCTTGTGACGAGCAGAATGAAGAGCCCGGGGTCACACCGAACAATGCTGTCGCTAAACTCGTTAATGTGGCATTCCTAGTGCTCCAATGCACAAAGCCTTACCGGGTGGTTCAGCGAGGGAAACATGGTGGCGGATGCAGTAATTGTGCAGGACTGCACAGGCCACAATTATGCGGCAGCACACACTAGGGGTGTACTGGAGGACCCCTCCGGACCTGTCCAGGCATCTGAAGCGTGACTTGAGGATTCCGAAAGTCCTCTCGATGACCTGTCTGGTCTTCGTGAGGCACTCGTTGTAGTTCTCTTCCTCCTTCTTCCGCGGCTTACGGAAGGGAGTCATGAGCCACGGCTGGAGGGGGTAACCTGCGTCCCCTAAAATATTGCAAACGGTGTGAGATTTTATGCCAGTGTGTAATGCAATCAACACAATGTTCCACCTAAATTTAACTATCTCATACTTTGCCTCTCGTAGCTGCATTGGTGCAACTCCCACCTAATTTGTTTCTTTCTGACGGCTATGTCAGCTGCGAACGAGCTATGTGTGAGCAACACTAAACAAAGCACTCAACCAATGTTCGCACTCGTAAAGGTTCGCAGGTTTGATTTCCACCATCTCTCAGTTGCATTATGCTGGTGTGCTTTCATAACTTATTATAATGAGGTGCGCACGAAAACAGCTCGTGAACTGCATCATGATCACTTTCGACGAGATCCAATAGACTCATTTTACCAGCCAGTTTGGTTGTGATGTGCTCATTGTGCTGCGATTTATTCTGTGAGCTGCAGTCCTTTCGCAGGCGTGAAAACCGATTTGCCAGCCTGCGCGTGCAGAACGTGAAACAGTATGACCGTCCTGCGCACTGCTGCCTGCTCTTTGTGAACTGCGGTCATGGTGGCGACACATGTGCACAGAGTAGTTGGTGAGATTGGTCTACCCCAAAAGATGCTATGTACATGATTCTGGAAGGTTCAACCAACTAACCTCATTGTGTTCGCTCGGTGAAGGACATTCCCAGCTGTAGAGTTTGACTGACGTGTGCAGCGATAAACGTTGCTATACTGTCATAGCGTTTAGTCATTTTTTGGGGTTGCTCATTTGCCTTTCTCGCAATAGATGCATACTCAGGTTAAAATCAAAACAAGGCTGTTTAAACAGTGTTGTACACTTGGCTCCTCAAAGGTAACGAAATACATTTACTCGTTACTTGGCCTTAAAAGTAACTAAGTGCATTACTCGTTACTTGGCGTTAAAAGTAACTAAGTGCATTACTCATTCCTTTTCTTAGAAAGTAACTCGGTAGAAGTAACTTATTACTAGTAATGCATTACATACATTTCTGATTCTAAGTGTGATAAGGCATTGTCATTCAGGCTGCTAAATATCAAATAACTCTATAAATTGGGACCAAAGCATACCAAGCAACCACCCGTCGGGCATGTTGCCCGCCTCGAACTTGTCAGCCAGGTCACAGTTTCTCCACATGAAGCTGTCGTGCGTGCTTCCTGGCCACTTCACTGTGAGCTGTGTGATTTCATTGCTGGCGTTGCAGATGGCTTGCACATTCAGCGAGTCGTAGCCCTTCCGGTTGCGGTAGAGGTGCTGCTCCTTTTTCGCGATTTTCAGGGCGATGTGTGTCCCATCAATGCACCCCAACACCTTGGGGAACCCGTTGATCTCCAAGAAGCCTAGAGGTTAAACAACAAAGATTATGTTATGGTGTATTTTTATAGAGCTAGAACAGGTAATGCAGACACTTTTCCTACCTGAGATAACACTTCTAGATGAGACATGCCTCAAATGAGGTACGATCACGATCGTTCAACATAATTAACTAAACAGGAAACGGGGGGGGGGGGGCAGTGATTTTAATTGCCACTTTGCGTGGTGCAAATCCTCCATCTTTCAGCCTGCATCTGCGGCAGAGAACAGCCTACACACTCATGTTGTGCGAGAGATCGGTTCCTCAGAGCAAAACTTTGCGTCGCGCACGGAAAGCGGACGCCGATGGCGGAATTTTAGCCCGCAGATCCAAATATAAGGATCAGTCCGAGTAAGCGCGCTAACGTGGCTCTGGCTTTGTTAATTGCATTGAACCGACGGTCCCCACATTGGGGAAAACACTTACCGCGTGCAGTGAGCAACGCTGCCCGCGACGTCGTGGAAAACTTGATGCCACTGTTGGCGAGATCGCAGAGCGCACTGCTCACTCCGTTGATTATCCGTGAGGAGCTCGACTGGCTGATGTTTGCAACGTCGCCCACCACCGACTGAAAGCTCCCGCTCGCATAAAAGCGGAGCGCAAGCAGCACTTGAACGTCGACGGGGAGCGAGCACGAACGAGCTGTCGGGCGTCGAAGCGCCGGCGCCAGAGCATCGCAGAGCCTCTGCACGGCTGGCCTCGGCAAGCGGTAGTAACGCTCGAGGTGGTGGTCCGCGATCGTCTCTAATGTTCGACGAGTCCGGAAGACACGCTGCTGATGCAAAGTCCTTCTCGCATCGCGCTGCTGGTCGAGTAAGAAGGCGACGTAGGCAGCCATTTTGAGCAAGCAGTCGCGAAAATGTTCGTAAGAAGAAATGGACCCCTGTCGTAGGATTTTGTCGTAACTTACGCAAAAACTGAGAACATTTTGCTTCGAGAATACCAAAAAGTTCGTAACTTTTGCGTAAGTTATATTTACGAACTTTTTTGTCGTAAGAACGTTTCGTGAATCCGGCCTCTGGTCTTCAGTCGACCATTAGAACAGCCATCTACAGCTACCATTTTGCTCTTTCGAGTACCGTGTTCTTTTTTAATTTAATTGTTTGCCCATAGTTGCTCGTTGCCGGTTTCGCGTCCAGCGTAGCAAAGAAAAAAAACAATGATGCTGCTTTATTTACGGTTTAGTAATCATTTCCGATCCGATTTATACTTTTGATGGTTATTCAAGCGGAAAGTAGAACAGTATTTCTAAAAATCGCGAACCAAAACGTGACCGAAGGCACGTTTCTCGTTTCGACCAGTCGCTGACGCGTCTCTTGTGACGTCGCGCTCCTTGGCCCCGCATCGGTCATGTGAGCTCCGCTTCTCCTGGCTTCTCCCGCAACTCTTGGGGCGTCGCCCCAGTCGATCCCGGTACGATTGTTACCGCGACTGTTTAATTGATTTGCACGGCACACAAGCGCCGGTTTCGGCTGAAATTTGGGCAACGTGGTCTGAGACGTGCCTGGAACCCAGTTCAATCGCCAAAAAGATCCCCGAAATTGCCTTCATTGTCCCTTTAAGCGACATCGCGGCCATTTTGCTTGTAGGTACTGCTCCTCCCTCGGCGCCCCTGCTCTTCCAGTCACGTGACCTAGAATTCCCTCTTCTGGGGACAATAGTTCACTTTAACCCACGGTTCGCGTTCGAGAAAACGGGCCCAGGTCGTTAATTTTGAGCAAAGATCGCTGGAAGCCATTGGAACCTGTAACTACATCCTTCGATAGCAGCAGACGACAGAGATTGGAAAAGAGTCAAAGTACAGGCTAGCTGGTGGAAGTCAACCATTTCGTCGTTTACCCTGAGACTGGTTTTTTTTTTAGAAGAGCAGATGTAACAGAAAAAACAGACAGGTCTCAAAGTTTGAGACCTGTCTGTTTTTTCTGTTACTTCTGCTCTTCTAAAAAACCCGTCTCAGGGTAAACGACGAAGAGAATGGAACGCTGTTTGTTTAATTTATTAACCCTGACGACTGCAAATGCTGTCTTCGAAACCTCTCTTTACGAGACACGTCACGCAAGCTACAAAAAGTTATTCATTCCTTCAACTGATTTGTATGTATTGCCTGCTGTCAAGAAATGACCGCCGGTGGTGCACCGTCGGACTCCCGACCTGCGATCCAGCTTACAATAGAAATCGGTAAATGGAACCGACATTAAATGTTACCCTGTGGCACGGGTCTTCTTCGGCATCGGACTCTAGCGTTACTTGCGCGTTGATAACTTTGTCTGAGTGCTGCACGTTTCCTTTTTATTAAACCATCGCTGCCCAAACTTTGGTGCGGTGCACGAAGTTGACTACTCTCAAGTGCTCGCGCTCCCCAGGCTTGGCTCTCCCGTAGTTTAGGCTTAGACATTTGTTCTAGCAAGCCAGCCCATGAAACCTTCCTAAAGTTCAGTCGGAAAACATTTTTGGACCAACACAGAAGGGTTATAAGGGCACAAAACTATTTAACATTTTATTAGTACTCTATCTTAAATCTCCGAGTGCGACGGCGCGCTCAGAGGTTGTGCCAGCTCCAGACGATGAGGTCGTCGTCCCTGCGACCTTTGTCCAGCGGGTCGAGTTCAGGCGGCGTCGCGTGTGCAGGAGGCAGCGCCACCGCGCTTAGCCCGAGCAAGGTGGCCTGCAGGTGTGCACAGGTCGTCCAGCGGCCCTTCTGGAGCACTTGCACGTCGGCCAGCACGTTGCCGTTGCTGATGCCCCCGAACACGTACAGGTTCGCCCCTGCGACCAGTGGAAGACGCGCCAGTGATTACGTGAATACTAGAGAGTTTTAGAATTGGGCATCCCGACGGCTTGGGTCACCCGAGCAGCAGGGGCTCTGCACTGCGCAGGCGCAGTGCGAAATTACTAAAAAATTTCGGGGGAATTTTATGGAATCCGCGGGAGAATCTTCCAAGTCAATAGCGGAGTTTACGGAACTCTCGATGAATTTTGAGGCTCCCGAGGGAATCCATAGTAGTATTTTGAAGAATCCCGGAGTCAACTGTGGGACTTCTCGAATCTACAGGAAACTTTTGAGGAATTTCTATAGGGAAATTTCGAGGAATCCTTTAGCTCGTGAGGGAATCTTGTGGGGGGGCGGGGGGGGGGGGGGGGGGGGAAGGTGGGGATTTTGAAAAGAACTTTTGGGGAACCTTTTAAGAATTTTATTGTAATGTCCCGAGCAGGGAGTAGAGGACTCTGACCGAAAGCAACGGCCGCGGAGCTGTGGCATGGTCGAGGCAGGAAGGGCATGGGCTCCCAGGTCCGCTGGTCCGCCGACAGTGCGTGCACGTCCGGGACGCTGCCGAGCTGTAGCTGGTCCAGGGACACGGAGCCCCCGACGGCCAGCAGCGACGAGCCGTCGCTCACCAGGCTCAGGTAGCCGCAGGACGTCGGCAGCGTGGGCGCCATGAACGTCCAGCTGTCCGGGTGGCAAAAATGACCTTTTTTTAGAAATGTTAATTTGAGAGTAAATGTTTTTGGTACCCCTCTCTCTATCTTCCTTCTGACCGAGCTTAGAGGGAAGATGGCTTTGTATCAACTTTGGGACAGAAGCCAAATTCGGGGGAGCCGCATCTAGGCAATAGCGTCCCAAAAGGTCGACAGGATGTAACCTGACGTTTTGTGCGTAGAACGGGTGGTAGAGTCTTTACGAGCTACTAGATCTCGAACCCAGTCGCGCACCCAGGTGACGGCGCCTTTGAAAAAAAGTGCATTGCGAAAGAACCAAGTCTTAGGTTGTCACCATCCCCGGCACGGGCTGTCACGTGAAAATGCCCAGTCTCTCATTGGCTGCTGCCGCTTCAAACGTCTCCCAGTTGTCAGAGTTGTTCGTCCGTTTCGAGCCGGACGTGATCCGAGCAATTCGTGTCGCGTTAGGAAGGGAACAACTCTTCAGAAACACCAAAATTGCTGGGAAAGTTGCCTCGTCTGAAGCGGGCCTAAGAGTTCAGGGACCTCCCACATCTTTCCACCTTAGCGAACGTTGCCTCCTCTCCAACGTTCGCTCTGCTCACATGGAAAACGGCGGGAGAAAGTTTCCCCTGGACTCTTGGCCTGTCACCGACTGACGTTGCACAGATCACAGGATCTGCTACGTTATTCTGAGTACGTAGCGCGGGCTGGACCACGCGATGGTGGCGCACCACGGACCAACGTTGGGACGGACGTGGGACCGCCACTTCAGAACTGACGTTCGCGGCCAATGGATCTTCAAGCGCAAAACAGCGAGATGAACATATATTCGCACGACAAACATTGCACGCAACGCCGCCGTCGTCGACGTCTGATTCACACGCTGAGGAAGCGGAGGTGCACGTGGAGAAAATATGGGCAGGGAGCGATAGCCACGTGACTTCCGGCAACTCTCTCCTCCTCCGCATTTCCCGGTCCTCCTCGGTACGCTAGCCGGCCATGAATCTCCGTGCTCATGTTTCGATTTCAATTTCGGAGCAGTTGAGTTTCTTTTTTTCTTTGTTAAAAAACAAAACAAACAAACAAACGTGACTCTTAAGCAAAATATTGATTGGGTAGTTTCGAGACATATTAAATCGCCTGGCAAAAAATGAAAACAATGTTTTGGGGCTGTCAGTAGCGGATGCAGGTGTTTAAAAAAAAAAAAAAAAAAGGGGGGGGGGGCGGGTCAGCGTATCATTTGAGAAAACCGCCCTACATTTTTTACACGTGCGGAATTGGAGGGGGGCGGCGGGGGGGGGGGGGGGGTTAAGACATTCTCTTTCCCCGCCCCCCCTCCCTCTAAATCCACCACTGACTGTGAATGTCTCGCGTATACCAGCTTGCGGATTTCTTTCGCCATATGACTGTGCACCGATCGTTTACACAATGACAGACTCCAGTGTCTATCATTGTGTCAAAAGGAAGACATTCAACAGTCGTTATGGGGAGTGAAGAACTTATTAGAGAGTTTTAGTAGATCGTTCCCATGACTCCGATAACGGTACCCGATACTCCGCCACCGCCTCCCTTGCGCATGCATAGTATCGTTATCGGGGCTATCGGGGGTATCGGAACGATCTACTAAAACTCTCTATTGTTTCGGAATTTCCCTTACTATATTAAGTGGCGAAATTGATCTCATGGCGCGAAGTCGTGTTGTCACGTGATACCACGACGTCACTTCATGTGGTCACATGGCATCGATTTTTCCGCAAAAATTGAGCAGTTTTAAGTCGTGGTGTCACGTGATCTGACGTGACGCGAAGTAGTCACGTGACATCACGGTGTCAAATCGTGGTGTCACGGGACGTAGTCACGTGACCTGACATTATGGTGTCAAGTCGTGGTGCAATGCGATTTGACGTCACGCGACGTATCACATGACATCACGGCGTCAAGTCGCGGTGCCGCGACATCACGTGACGTCCATTTCCCCCCTAAATTAGGCGGAGAAATCCACAGACGGGTGCACGGACACATTTCTGGGATCAAAGAGTTCCGTTTAAAAACGCATTTAATGTTGTAAAAATGTCCTGCCAGTCTACTACTTGCACAGCGTCCCAATTACAGCGACCAATTGGACACTGTCCAACAAATTGCCCGATGCCCGAAAACAGCTTGAGATTCCGTATACACGCGCTTCTCATGCGCAGTTAGTGATTATTATATCGCGTATATCCGCAAAAAAATAATAGCAAAAAAAGTTTTTTTTTTTTTTTCAGGTTAGATTATATATTTTTATTGTTCTCCGCGCTGTGCTATGAAGACGTCTTCGCGCATTCGGTTCCAGCTCAACTCACGCTTTGGTCTCCGGGTTGTAGCATTGAACGGCGGACGAGCAGTCCAAATTGTTGGACCCGCTGTCCACCACGCCGCCGGCAATCCAAACCAGAGAGCGGAACAGCGCTGCGCCCATGGCCATCGTGGCCTGGGGCAGGCTGCTCTTCATCTTGGTCCACTTGTTCCTCTTTATGTCGTAGTACTCCATGCTGGAAAGGAGCCTGGACAAGTGGTACGCATTTTCAAAAGTTCGTCAAGCAACATTGGCGGTCGCCATTTCTCGGGCAAGAAGATTGTGACTGGTTCCAAGTCCTCGCCAGACGCTGACGTGGCCCTCGTCTCCGATACGAGCTGAGCCGAGTTTACTCCGAACTCTGACTCAACCCTCGGGTTCGATGCACGCTCCGAGTGTCCGTGCCCAAACAATGGCAAACTCGAATAATTGGCGCCACAGCTTCTAGACGGCGCCATCTTGAAAAAGGGTCTATTGCTAAACTAAGTAATGTATCCTTCTTGGCGTTCCACACGACGTAATGCGGTACGAGTCTGTAAGTTTCGGTATAAAAGCGGTCGCTTTGACGTTATTTATTGCGACACACACTTTATGGAAAAAAGGATTTGGGTCACGGGCAACAAAAGCGATCCGCGCAAGTTCTCCCTGGGCACTGCATGAGAACGCGGCCTCCTGCAGTGCTCAGGAGAGCATGTTCGCGCTTGTGAGTTAGGCTTTGCTCGCCCTTTTATGGAGAAATATGACATAATTGTGTATATGTGAAGTTTCCAAGTTTTTCGGATGACTACATGCGTGTTAAGGTACGTTTATATTCCAACGTAACGTCGACGGGCGCGGCGTCGCGCAGCGCGCACAGATACTGATTGGTCGCAGATATCGAATTCGTGGTTGCCGGCCAATGAAAGGCGCGCGTTCTGCGCTACGCTGCGTTCACTGCGCTCAACGTCGGAGTATAAGCAGCCCTTTAGTCAACATTGAGTCGGCGTGTACATGACTTGCATATGACGTGACCCCACCGACCAATTGTAATTCCTACTTTTTGCAAAGAAAAAAAAAAAATCGGTCACAAAGGGGGACCAGCAGCGCAGCCTGTCGTAAGTAAGGACCCTGAATCCTAGAAAGGTAGCGCCAAACTCCCCGTATGGTCGCCATTGTGGTACATGGAATGGGCAGGTTTCTATTTTTCTTTTTCATTCTTGGTGAGCCGATCCAAAATCACGATGACAAGTTGGTTCATAAAGGCCTTTCTTGTATACCGAGGATTTGTTAATCACACACCGGCGAAACAAGCGCACATGGTGCACCATCACATGCTGCATCGGTGCATGACTGCATTAAGAAAATATTATTTCCACCTTAAAATACGCAAGAAAAACAACATAATTGCGAGAGATCCATGGAAATAAGCATGACTGACAAGTTGATTGCATACACAGTGCTAAAGACGCTATAATTGGCGAAAAACGCTTTCAGTACGATGAAGCTCCATAAAGACCCTAGTGCCACTGTTTTAGAACGACCCTTTCAAATCTTCAAAGATTTGAGGAACCGGAATGACTATTGCCATGGCAATCCAGACCGATCAGCGAATCACTTTGCTAGGTTTGATCGTCTGCATGTTAGTATCTGCTTGTGTCCAGCTAGCAGGGAGAGAAGGCAATGGCTCTACTTTTCCAGGACCCAGGGACCTCAGCTATAATCAGTCTCAGCTAAGACTGCGTAAAAGAAAGCACTGCTGGAGCTAGCCATCGACAGTCACATTGGCGAGGAACGCTTTCAGTACACTGCCGCTCCACAAAGATCGTGCCGTGGCTGGTTCAGAATGACCAATTCCAAGCTTGAAAGATTAAAAAGGACCAAAATAGCGATTACCATGGCAACAGAAAGCGATTAGCCAATCGCCTTGAGAGGGTTCGGCCGTCAGTATGTTAGTAACTGTTTGTGCCCGGCTATCAGGCAGTCTGCTATGAGGCATATGGTGCTGCATTCCCAGGATCAAGTGACTTTCGTAAACAATCTCGAGAGGCCTAAAAGCCTTCCGTGGCGCACAGTCGGCCGTTGTCAAACGCAAGTCCATGAACCAGCCTTTGGGCGCATCGCTCTCCGGCAGGATATAGTCTAAAAAAACTCGGAATTCCCATGGATGTCCCTTCAGGCGGGACACAACGGTTAACTGGCACGCACTTCCGGCCCAAGGTGAGTCCGCCGAAGACCAGGATCCGTCCCGGGAGCAGTACGAGCCCGTGGTGGGCTCGCTCTGTCTTCAGGTCCGCCACGCGAGTCCACTGCAGCGTGGGCACACTGAGCTTGTAGCACCGCTTGCTGCACACATACAGGCCTTCGGTCGATTCCAGCATGCCGCCTGCGAACGGGCGCGGTCCAATTAATTTATCTATACAAAAACTGAGCTCTATGACGTCACGTCATTGCGGTGGCGCTGCCGTCGGCACCGCGCATGCGCAGACACAATGTGTATTGGGTGGTTGGAATGGATCCTAGTGCTCTAAAACGAACCGGAAAAATCGGCGCCTGCCCATGGAAAGTTGAAACTTCCACCCAATGTGCATTTAGGAGGTCCATTTTAGCTTAGGAAATTTAAAAACGTGACTCTCTTGCTGCGGAAAAGTGTACCAACAAACTAGGTAGGGTCAACTGCGGACGTATTCGACGACGACCGGAGTCAGCTGTGGTTATAATTTGCGGCGCCATCTTCCGATATGGGACAGCGAGCAGATGACTAAGTTCGTCGCAAATGTCAAAAATTTTGGTGTAATCTTTCGCAGAAACGCAGCTACACCTTCAAATTCTCCGAGATAATAAAATATACCTTCGATGAAAAGTCGAGTTCTCTAAATGTACACAGGCGCCGCTTTTCCCGAATGTTTTTACGTCCGGCCCCTCTATTGACGTCATGCAGCTGCGGTGGCGCCGCTGTCGGCACGACCTATGCGAAAGCTCTTCACAAGTATCTTGTTTCTGCCCGCGCAATGTCCACACCTAGCGCATGTGGTTATACGCGGACTTGTTTGTAAGTGGCGACCATACCGGTTGTCACTGCTAGCTGCAGAGGTCAAGCTGCTGAAGCAAACATCTGTAGAACGCAGTACTAGGGAAGTTCCGCGGCTAGGGAAAAGCGGGAATAAAGGAGAACTCTGGGAATGAGAGCGGTCACGTGGAAGTTGACCCAATGCGGACCGCAAGTTCGTCTGCTTCTTGCACATGGGTTGCGATGATGTCGCAACGCCGAACACTTATTGGCCGACTGAAATAAATAGTGGCTAGACCTCGAGGCATCTAGCATTGAGGTCTATACCTACTATCTTTCCAATCAATGCCAACCAGGACTCGGTGTCGTTTGGACGTCACCGCAAACCCCTGCGTGAGAAGCAGGCGACTTGCTCTCAGGATAGTCGTCGACAACTTAAGAAACACGGGCGTGACGGGTCCCGGGCATCTGATTATCGATCCGCTGCCGATGGGACTGCTTCGTTCGTTAATAAGGTGACTGAAAGACCAATCCGAAAGTAAGAAGCCGGATTATGCTAAGCCGCGTACCCGGATTGGCGGAAGATACGCACCGACGACGAAGATGTCCGAGCCGCTCAGGACCGCGCGGTGGTGGTGCAGCGGCGTCGGTAGCGTCCCGCACTGCTGCACCGTGTTGAAGGACGGATCGAAGGCCACCACGGAGCCGGCTGGGAGAGGACGGCCGTCAAGACGAAAACTGCTCAGCGACAATTGCATATCGTTTGGTGCTCACGAAACTTGCAAACTGTCATTCGCCGACCCAGATATTCCTAACCGCATGCAGTTGTGAAAATTAAAAATGGCGCGAAGATGGACGACTCTAGATAAACACAGACAGACCGCTGTCTGTGTTTAAGAATGCCAGTCATCGACTTACTCTAAAGAGGCCGTGTAACTGTATATGAGTCTTCACAAGCGTATTGGGAGCAGTGTGATGCATACGCCGCTGACCAAGAAGCAATTCTCTGTGGTGGTGTGATTTCAAGGATGAGAGCAGACTGTTTCTTTGAGTCTCTCCATTACAAAACGCGATGACGTAGTCGTGGGAGTTACAGTGTTGGCTTATAGTCAACACTACGATCTACGAAAAAATGTCGACGAACGCGTGACCGAAGAGCAGCTGGCTTTCGTTTTCAGCAAGCATTTAATTGACTATTTCCACCAGCGTCATTTTAAGTCGTCCGCCGACAACATAAGGCTCTAACAAAACATTTCGTTCGAACAAGACATTCCGTATAACAGAACATTTCGTATAACAAAACATTTCATTCTAACGAAACATTTCGTTGTAACAAAACATTTCGTATAACAAAACATTTTGTTGTAACGAAACATTTCGTTGTAACAAAACATTTCGGTATACCAGTCGTTTCGTCATTACCAAACCTCGGCTTTTACTCCGAGGTTTCCTGAAGCTTCCAGTTCAAGTTCTTCCGAGAATCTTTGAGTGCCTTCGTCTTTTGTTCGAACGAATGTCTCTATCGTGTCTGCAACAAGTGTTTGCTGAAGGTCCGCGTGGTGGCGCTTGACCGGGAGCAATACCCCTCATCGGACAACTCACTGATTCCAGTGTCCAGGTTGAGCCCTCCCATGACCACGATGCTCGACTTTGGGATCACGGGCAGGGCGCCGTCAGGCTTTGGAATGCGCGTCGCCATGCTCGGTGGCACCACGAAGTCTGCACATGCGAAAGGGGAGGAAGGGGGGGGGCGTTTATTTTAAATTATCGGGGTTTCATAATTTCGGTAGTTCCCCAGCGGGCGTTTACTAACGTCGGGGGGAGTGGATGCTTAAGGTTCATTTCATATATATATATATAAAATATATAAGGTACTTGTCTTTAGTCTTCTAGAGACTATGCCGCTTTTTTCTAATTGTAGGGTTTCCTCGAGCGCTATCCAGTTGTAAAACAAAACAAAACAGAAACGTATAAATAAGCCAACGAACGGAGTGCAATGAAACGTTTCACAAAAGTGTTTTAGATGGTGCCTTTATGATATCACGTACCGTAAATGTAAATTTCCTAAAACGAAAAATTCCGCAAGGCTAACATTTTATTCTTTCCTCTCCACTCCGCCGCTGAGGTAGTGGGTCTGCGCTGTAGGCTAGGAACTGCGTATTAATAATCCACTAGCCACTAAAGCTTTTCAAAGTCGTGTGCATTAAAAAACAAATAAAAAACAATCAAGTGTTTATCGCGCTTTTATTGCATTGGACGGAATGTTTGAAGTCAGGAGGTGTTTCGAGTGACTTACTTCCTTGCTGCGTGCGGTTGAACGGGTCCTGACCCTCGAAGGACCCGGTGGACATGGCGGTGAACATCGACTTGCTGTCGTACGTCGTGGTGCGATCGTAGGCTGCGACGAGAGAAAGGCCAAGCGAGCAGCGACAACTTCACTCCAAAACGTCGTACATCCAGAGCGTCTGTTTTGCAACGATATTGCGTCGATCGCTGTTAGTGGGACTCTTCTCGGGTTTCGCGAGCTACACACCACTCCCATGGCGCACTCAGCATAATTTAGTCCGATGTTTCATGCTGCACTGCTGTTTAATTGGCTGGGGACTATTGATTCTGCGGCACAGACGGTGTTTCGAGTGACTCGAACGGCTTGCTCATGAGAAGCGTGTAGAAAGGGCACCGCAGTTGCTAGGCCTAAAACTATGCTTTCTGGGGGGCCACAAATGTTGGGCGTACGAGCCAAGATCAAAGAAAGGTATCCTGCCGTTCGAGTCTGCTCACTCAAAAATAGCCAAAAGGGGCCTTGCCAACACGTGTCATTAAAAAGATCTTGGGAACACTCTGTGCGAGGCAGTTTTAATTTATTAATTTCCTCGCCTACAAAAGGCATGTTTCCCCACAAAGGTGCCTGACTGAGGTTGCGGAAGGATTGTTATAGAAATTCAAAGGAGCAAACTAACAGGCAAGAGAAAAGTCTAAAGTGAGACCGGAAATAATTTAAAGAAAGTTGCACTGCGTTTCAAAGTTTCTGTGGTATCCTCATCCCCGAATAAAATGGTGTGTTTGTGCCGCAGAATCTATAGTCCCCAGCAAATTAAAGAGCAGTGCAGCATAAGACATCGGACCAAATATGATGAGTGTGCCATGGGAGTGGTGTGCAAGATACCGCTGAATTGCGGTTCCGTGTACGTTGGTCAGTGACCGTGCGCGCGAAAATGTGGCAGCCATGACAGCAAGCCCTCCAGCTAATCTCGCCATCTATTGTAGTCGTTGCCCATGCTCACCAGTTCTGCATAACGATACGTTTCTAGCGCAGCGAGCCCCCCCCCCCCCCCACCCCCCCCCCCCCCCCCCACTTGCCTACTCAGCAAAAGAGTTTGGATTTATCAAGGGGTTTCATAGGTTGTTGAGACGAATAACTATTCTACAACGGCTTATATTGTGTGTTTCTCTTAAATAAGCTTCAGTTGAGAGTGCGCCTTGTGTTTCCACCCTTCTTTGTCCCAGTCGTTTTTGGTACTTCTATATGATTGACTAACAAACCAACTTGCCAAATTTTCCACTTTGCTGCAAACTTGAGTGCGCGCGGAAGTGTTCTTCAGTGACCACAAGGCGGTGTTAGTTTGCGTCCACTAACATCGCATGAGACATCCAGGCAGCCACTCCAACCACTGTGAACGGTTCACGCATATACACGTGCAGTTTCGTCGTTTCTTGGATTTCAAACTTGGGCGCGCGATTTTTGAAGTGTTTTTCAAGTACATCACGACACCTCAATTTCTGTCCCATAAATTTGCTTAGCAGGTTCAGGGAATTCTGTCTATACTAATACACCCTCATTGGTTCCAAAACGCTATGGAATTTTCGTCCGCGGTGTGCTATACTTGCTTTAATAAAAAAACACATATGCGGACTATATATATTTTCACGAAGGAAGGCGACGAGAGGCTTAATAGTGAATTAAAAATAAAGGTTTAATCGGCGAACGTGTGCCGAACAAAATAAAAGACGAGCGTCGAGACAGCAGAAAAGCGCGCGGCGATTTGGCGGCGTAACTGCAAGCGAGAGCGAGACTGACTCGACAGGGTCGCGGGTATCTCCTTACCTAATGTGCGTCGGCATCGAGAAAATTTGTCCCAGAAGGTTCGAGCATCGAGGGTTTGGGGTGAGAATGAACAGGCACTTTAGAGAGCAAGAAACTATGGCGAAATCATAAAAGTTACCCCCCGAGTAAGAATAAACGCGAATCGCGAATGTTCTAGAGTACCGTGACGGGGCGCTGCTCATTCGGCCCTGCGCGCGGCAATATGGAGCGCTCTCGCACGTTTACCGTTCATTCGGTCCATCTGCTTAGAAGCGACTCGTCAGTGGTTCCTACGTCACACCTCAGCCGTCCCTGTGTTTCACGCTACGGAATGTTTGATTTGTTGTTCGACGTTATCGTCTTGTGTAGGCGTGGGACAGAAGGGAGATATAATGCAAACCGCTTGGGACTCGCGACGCCCTGCGCTTCCTAATGTTGCCAGTGACTATAATCAATAGTATCCGAGTTACTGCAATTATCGTTAAATATTGCGTTAACAAAATCACTTTCTATCAGCGATGAAATGCTATTGATTTAAACTGCATCTCACCGCGCAAGCTTGAGCGCTACTCATTACAAGTAATCAAATTACTCGTAATCGATTATACTTTTTGGGGTAATTTGTTTATCGTTTTATTATCTTTGTTAGAAAGTAATCTCGGAAATATTTTTGATTACTTTTGGAAGTACCAAAATTACTTGTGACCGTTATTATTTTTTCCTTCGATTTTATTGGGGCCCTTTGTTTGAACATATGTCCTACCAGAAAGGAATCCTTGAACAAAGTCTCGGAGTGTTGAATGGTTCACTGAAATCGGTGTATTAGTGGATAAATAGTTTATAGTTCGGTGATTATAATCCAATAAAGGGCAGTGCTAAAAAACCCGGTTTCAGACAGAAAAAAAAACAAAAAAACTGTCGTTTTGAAAATTTGAAGTAATCGGAAAAGCTAACGGTTGCTTTTTCAAGTAACGGCCAATTACTTTTCTTCTATCAACTAATATAATTGAATGCTCATTAACCAACAGTAATTGCAATTGTAATCGATTACTTTTTTTCCAGTAACGTGCACAAGACTGATCTTACGATAGTTGCACCTTTCGACTGACTTGCAACCTAATTAGATTACGACACTTTATTTGTTTAAACATTTTGTGAAAGACACAATATATTTATGTCAATTTGGTCGTAACGCGTACGTTAGCTGCTTGTTACAAATACCTCAAGCATTGCCGTGAGCACCGTGTCGACAAAATGAAATCACTGTACAAACATATTATCTGCACAAAGAAAAACAAATCTTTGAAAGTGTGCTGGTTTGTCAGCTCACTGTCAGCACTCCCCAACGCCAGAGGAGGTATATTTAACGAATGAAATTGGAGCGCAACTTTGTTACTTTTGTGATTAACTCTAAATATAATCATGGTACATTTTTAAAAATGGAACTAACTTAGTCGCATTTCACCTCAAGGAACGTAAGTTTAAACTTGTTAGTTTTTACGAGTTACTCTTGCGACTTTATCCGAATGAACAACCGAGAACTTTGTTTTGTTTTTTCTCTTTAGTGCCAAAAACATAACTCATATTCATTTTAATTCGCCATGTACTTACATCGAAAGTCAAATTCGTCGGCACTCCATGGGAAATTTGAAGCCCCCTCTGAAAACACACAATATAGTTTACGCACACAGCGACCACTCGCACACCAGACATTTTATTCATACAATTTTCTATAAACAAGATGAATCAAAGTAAGCTAAAGGAATAATAAAACAACATTCGGTCCGAATCTTGCGAACTGCGTACCAGATTGGAGTAGCAAGAGAACCCACAGCGTATGGAATCGAATTAGCTTGAAAGTAATCGATTAAATTACTAGATACTCTTCGCTGACAACTCTGGTTGTATTTGAAGACAGAGAGAGTGCATTTTGTTAAATGCTAAGTGCTCACCCTATATAAATCCTACGTATGTAAAAACGGCTCTCTAGACGATTAGTGCCACACTTGACATCCTTTATTTTCTTTATGTACAGTTTATAAGCCACGTGGACCGAAACTGAACGGTGATAACTTGAGTCACCTTTCAAGACCGGAGGCAGTTCAAGGCTAGGCGTAGCGCAATTTCGTCTGCTCCTTTTTGAAGGGGTTGTAATGACGTCATAACGCCGAGCGCTGATTGGCTCTGACTGAAAGGATAGTGGGTGGACCCCAAATCAAGCTGCCTTCAGGTCTATATAGACCTTTTCCACAAGGGCGCCGCCATCTTGAATTGTCGTCACTTCCATTATGGGCGAAAACATTACTTTGCCGTCGCCACGCCAATAGAAGACATTTTGGATATAAGCCTAACCGTCACACATTCTCGTTTTAGCTCCCCTCTATTTTTTTACTGGTTACAAGTTGAAACGTTTTACTATTTTGTCGTCGCGCATACTGGAAGTGACGACAATTCAAGATGGCGGCGCCCCAGTGAAAAATGTCTACACCCACAATCCTTCAATCAGAGCCAATCAGAGCTCGGCGTTCTGACGTCATTACAACCCCTTCAAAAAGAAGCAGACGAACTTGCGCTGCACAGAGAGCCCAGACTGCAGAGTGTTTCCAACCACTTGATCACGGTCACGTGGTCTGAGGGCCGCGGTTTGCAATACGAGATCCGACATGGTGACGGAAGCGCACGGTCGTCTGCGAGCGTCTCCGCCCGCTTTCCTCCTCGCCACTCGACAACGCAACGCAAGCGAACTATCATCATCATCAACCAGTCGGCGCAGGAGGCGTCCGCCATTAAACTGCGCGCTTCTCCCGTTCTTCAATCTAACTCCGTTTTACTTTAAATATAACCGCAACTGCTGCTTGAACGATCACGATTTAATCAATCAAGAAGTGCCCGAAGTACTTCGTCACGATGCTTTTTTTCGTTTGTTGGTTCCCTATTCCCGGCTCTAATCACGCACACAGACAAAACAAAAAAAAGAAAACGCAGGATCACAGCGCCTTTACTCTTTTTCTATGTAGACCTTTTCTGCAAGTGCGCCGCCATCTTGAATTGACGTCCCTTCCAGTATGGGCGAAAACATTGTTTTGCCTTTGCCACGCCAATAGAAGGCATTTAGGATATAAGCGTAACCGTCACACTTTCTCGGTTTGCCTCCCCTTTATTTTTTTACTATTTGCAGGTTGAAACGTTGGATTATTTTTTCGTCGCCTATACCGGATACGCCTATTAGGTGGCTGGAGACGAGAGTACACAGAAAACGTTCTATTAGGGTCATAGCAGAAAGGGTAAAAAGAGAAAAAAAATGCCCTCCCCCTTTCACCCGCATCTCGTCTGCTCCGCCGAGTGGGCTGTACCTAGCATTCGGCTGGCGTACAAACTGTTTAAAATCGCGCCATTTTGGAACTTTCAAGCGCAGATGCGCAGATTTTGGTATGCCAGTTATTGTGTAATATTATGCTAGATAAAAAGACTAACAGGGTCTAAATGCGCTGTTACCTGCGTGCAAATAAAAAAAAAAATTGGGAAAACTGTGTCAGATTGGCCGGTCTCTCCGGCGAAAAGTGAATCCGGTTGCTGTACCTTTTTTACCATACAAAGTTCGTACTGGTGTAGGCTTTTAGCGATTATGAGTGGAAGTCTGAAATAATAAATAAAAACGTGCTCCCCTGCCGCAATACACGCAGTAGTTGAGGGTTGTACTGCCGGCTGACTCGATTGCTATTTAAGTAACGTAAAAACGATACGCTAGTTGATCATTTACCGAAATAGAACAACAGAGAGCTCTGGGCTGATTTTGGAGTAGACATAACTATTCTAAGAACGCGAACCACTTCACAACGGCAGCCACGAGCGAGAGTTCGATGTTCCGTACAGCCCGCCGGTACAGCCCAAAGATGGAGGATGGCAGCATCCCGGTTTGTCGTCTGCTAACGGAGTCGGGCGCGTGCCCTCTCTCTCGTTTTACCCCGCCGAACCCGCTGAATTTCCCGGATGTATGGAGAGGGCGCTGCTGTCAAACAAAATGGTGCCGCCCAGAGAGCGCTAAATGGAATGGTCTACACGAGCAGTCGTCCACCTAAGCTTAATATATCATCGAAACAAGAAGTGACACTGTGGAAGCTTCAGGAATTTTTCTTTCTTGCTGACAAGATTTTTTTTTTCTCGCTGAAATAGATGTTACAGGCGCTCGCATGTCAATTCTTGTTTTGACGATATTAGACTTAGGTGGACATTCGCTCATGAAGAAATTTCGTTTTTTTTTTTCCTATCATCTTTTAATTCAGGTAACGCCATGTTCACAATCTTTTCCGTTCCGTCCCAACCGCTAGCGTCCCATTCTCATGGAGTTTGAGCTTTCTGAGATGTATAAGTTTGTTTCCCCGGGCCGAAAAACACGGTTTTCTTTCCTCGGGAACTCCCTGTACTTTTGGCGCTGCTTTTTGGCTGAATCAGATCGGGCAGCGTCGGCGGTAGGAGGGAGAGTGAAACGGAGTGCATGCAGGCTCTCTCTGCCGCCTGATATCGCTCATGAGGAAGCGAGTGGCATCAAGGATCGGGATATCAGAACTCACGTGTCTGGTAGCTGGTGGGGCTGCTGACATTCCTTTCGGGAGTTCTGGGGCGCGCCGTCCTCGTGGAAGGCGATCGACCCCTCAGATGCGCCAGCTCTCCCGCGAAGGACTGCGTTTCCTGAAAGCCTTTACCCCCCAGAGTGAAATTCCCCTCCGCGTGCAGCCCAAATACTTTACTAGGAGAATTCGTTCTGCTATAAGCTCATTTTTCATTAGACGGCGCCAAGTCCTGGGCTACAGCGGTGTGGACAGCCCGGGTCCGAGAGAACGTATACGCACAGCGCGTTGTCTACGCTGTCGCTCTTTTGTGCGACGCCGAGTGAGACGGCCGCCGCCGACACACCGAGATACCGGATTCGCCAAGACAGCAGAGACGGCTGCCTCCGCTGTCTCGAAGGCTGTCTACGACGATAGATGGCGGCAGCTCCCCCTCCCAATTCGGAGCGGGAAAAACCCGAGGCCGTGCCCGTCCAGACGCTCCTACTACGCAAAACCTGTCGGTTACAAGGCCATCGGATTTTTGTGGGGTGAGATGTATTTGCTGGTAGAGTATTCGGTACATCCGTGTTTGATTGGAGATCGTGCATGGGAGGGGGGTGGAGTGGGACTGTGTACGCTCTAAGGAACTTGGAGTGTTTATACTTTCCCGAGAAACACTTGGGAGTCAATCCCTACAATTTACGGAAAGAAGGGGGGGGTGTGGGGCGAATGATGAAGCTAAATATATGATAGCTCTGAACAAAAAGATGGCACCTTGACACTGAACATAACGAAGAACGTGAATACTCAAGCTCAGTGTCACAGCGCAGATTGTTTTGAAGGTCTCAACAGACTTTTAGCCTCGTCATTCCCTCTTTCGCTTCCGCCACAGGTATCAACGATTGACTCTTCTAAGTGCATGGCGGGAAAGATACGCTTCAGATTTGTTAAAGCCTATCGTCTGTGCAAGTTTAAAGAGGTCAGTGATCGGCAGTATTTGAAGGATTCCTTATACCCGCCTCAAGCTTTCAGGTGACGGCCGAGAGCTGAGAGGGATGTCAGTGTTATCAGACGCATCTAGCCGTCGCATTCTCGACAACGAGGGTCGGTGTGCGCTGAAGAGAGAAGAGAAATAAAGGCGTGCACGAATCGGCGGTACACGATTATGGCAACAGCGCTGATGGATACAAAAAAGACAAACTGCTTCCTGTTAAAGAAAGATGCTAGGTGAAAAGGTGGATGGAAAACAAAGAACGTGGAATTCAAAACCTGTTGCATGAGGAGCTGTTTGAGACCGATATTGATGACCATCGAATCCTTTGTGAAAACGCAAAAGAAACTTTTAAGAAGCTGACGGCGTCGGGATCGCCACAACAAGTTAAGCGATCCCGACGCCACCGCCGGTATCCCAACGGTGCACGATCTGTAAAGTGGCCAGACACGCGAGCAAAATACTGCCGATTGCGAAGAGATCCAGCACCAAGGAGACGGGGACTGTTTGCGTCGTTTGCGCAGCCCGAACAAAAGGGAGCTTTCGTAGATCGTTTCCGCTGTCCCGCAACGGCTCTCCACAACCAGCTGCGCTAGACGGAACTCTACAGACGAGGCCATGGGCGCGCCGGCGCAGTAGCGGCTTCTTCGTTGCGGTGGGCTGAGCGGAGGGGGAAACGCGGTCTACGAAAACTCCCTAATGACTCCCCCCTGAGACGTCTACGTCAGCGCGGCTCCGCTCAGAATGCGTCCACCTGATGCGCACCCTAGGGAGCAAAGGGAGGGATTTTTCTCCCGTGTGCTACCCCTTGAGACACGTAGTGCGTCTCCAATTCCTAGCGTCTTATGATCTCTCCGGAGCAGTGTGGTACACGTTGCCCCCAATCAAAAACGGAAGCTCGTTCCTTCGCAATCTTGGAACGAGTTCCCGTTACAAGTTCCAGTTTTTCGAAAGTAACGCGTTCTCGTATATACATTTCTGAGCTTGGAACGCGTGATTTCATTAACGTTACATCTACGTATTTTCGTGGAGTATTGAACAGCATAATCCGCGGGTAAAATAAACCGAGCGAGTAAAAATATCCGCGTCGAACTGCGCGTCGAATCGCCACGATTACATTTGTTCTAGTTCTTTTTGGTTTCCAATATCTCTCAGACATATTCGCGTCCCTTGAAGTCGGAGGTTAGAATAGTCAATAGTTTAAAGACCCGAATGCTTACTAAATTCGGGTAAAATTGCAGATATATAGAAAAAGAAAAAAAAAGTGTGTGGCAAATTGCTGTACAATGGCGTTCCACACGTAAAACGTTCTAGGATCACGTCACATCAGGTCACGCGGCGTCAATTTCCCCGCTAAATTTCGCGGGAACGCTGAATTGGTGTGTAGGTCACGTGACGTTAATTTTCCCGCTTAATTTAGAGGAGAAACTAAATTGTCGTACAGGTCACGTGACATCAGGTCACCTGACTTCAATTTCCCCGCTAAATTTACCGGGGAAAAGGAATTGATGCGTGGGTCACGGGACGTTGATTTTCTCGGTAATTTAGGGGGGAAACTGACGTCACGTTACTTGATGTCACGCGACCTATGCACCGATTCAACTTCCCCGCTAAAATTAGCGGAGAAACTGAACTGGTGTTTAGGTCTGCGACGCGCCATAATGCAACACTATGGGCCTTGCATTATGGGACGTGGCAGGCTCCGGCTTCATCAAATCTGGCTTCACAAAATCCGGAGCAAATAACCAAAAAACGTTTCGCGTTAAGAAAAAAAGAAAAAAAACTTTTAGTTTTTCCACTCTGGTGAAAAAGGAAGAGCCGCGGAGCTGTAGCTTCTGTTCTCTACGGTGGCTTTCCAGGCGAGCGATCTGCTCTTCTTTTGCAAGGGAGTCTGAAGAGCTCGACGCAGTGGAACTTGAGGCGATAGCGGCTTCGCGGCGGTTGCGGAACCATTCGCGCTGCCGCGCGCATCGCTGCTCGTTCCGTTCCCGCTCTTCTTCCGTCGTCTATGAGCGACGGCAGCTGCCAGTTGTCTGGTTGCCGCGATATCTGAGCGACGGCGGCAAGCAGACAACCCGCAAACACGAGTCTCGACAGGTACCGCCATCTATGAGCGACGGCGGAAACCAGAGTGTTATGTCGACAGTTGTTTGGTACCGGACGCGATCCTGGGGAAACTAACCTTTAACAAATCCGCTGTAAAAAAAAAAAAAGTGCCATTGTTTTTTTTTTTTCCTCGTTCTTTTGCAAACGCCGGACACGAATCGCGAAGCAACATTCGCAAAGATAAGGAGCCACGTCCCGCATTTTTAAGCATGTCTGTGGATCAGCTGTCAGGCGACAGGGCTTCCCTATTTCAGAATGCGTCACCACCTCGAGTTTCCTGTTTTATCTGATAGCGCGCTCACCCATTTCGCTCTTCCTGTCTCGAAACGCGTCAGCTCATTATTTATAAACGCGAAGGGAATTTCCACTGGCGCCGATTCTTTCGGAGTGGGGTATCGAGGCAGCTACAAATCACGTGACGTCAAATAAACTCAGCCGTATACGCTTTACATTTGGCTTTCGTCTTGAAATCGTGCTGCGTTATGAACAGACTATGTAGGATGTGTAGCACGTTCGTTCTGAGACGTCATTACTAATTTTTTTATAGCGTAAGTGATTAACACGTATCCTTTACTTATTGACTGTCACAAAAACTCGTGTAGTCTTTCTGTCACCATCAAGAAGCGCCAACATCCATACCGTTTTGTACGCAATGATGAGCTGCCTAATATATAAGAACGAGAGATATTAACGAGTTGGTTCGAGTGACCTATTAGCCCATTTGTTTTTTGTTGTTGCTCTTCTGTCTTTCTTGTCACATCCCATCAGCCACGTATCATATTAACAAGGAACGAAGTAGTAATTACATTTCAAAGTTATCTCTAGCAATAGTACCTAGTTGCATTTCAATGTCTTTCTGTTTCCTCATGCACAGAAATGTTCGCGTTCAACGACCGCAAACACTTAAGTATGTGCATCCCGGTTTATCTTAACGCTTGGAAAACCTCGCTTACTTTTCATGTCAAACTCCCTGTCGAAATTGCACGGGAACGCTGCTGTCGGCTCTGGAAAAGTTTGCGATGTTTGTTAGTGTGCATATTTTTCGCAGCTATCTAGGTTTGAACAATTTCAAACACTTACAGCAAAATAAATATTAAAAAAAAAAATCGTTCCAGGTTTCTAGTTAACTTCAAAACAAAATTATGGGGAAAATATGTTACCTAAAAAAAAAGGACATTGGTACAAGAATGCACATGCGCAATTTTGTTTTCAAATAATGGCACCGCAATTAGTTAAATACATTTGTGGGAATAGGTTCATGGCTTGTAATCAAAACTAAATACTACTAAAAGGGCAATGACAAGTGCAAAAATGATAAATAAAAAAGTGCTGATTATCAACCCAACATTTATTGAAAAAAAAAAAAAAACGGCACCCCAACATCAGTTAAAAAAGTCAATCTAGTGGACTACTACGCATAAACTGAGTGATCCATTTTGGTGTGCAATAAAACTGACATTTGCCTGACACAGCTACTTGTATTCTTTTTTGCTGTCGTTGGACCTTCTAAAAATATACAAAAAAAAATGTTACATCTATATAGATGAAGGCGCTTTTTTTACAAACAAGGTCGCATTTGCCCACACCGGACTTGTAGGGTACTCACTGCGATTAATTAAATTACTTGTTGTCGACTACTTGTTGGTGTAATTTGGTATCATTTGATTACATTTATTCGGAAGTAACCACAACACTAATTTGATTACTCTTGGAAGCAATAAAAATATTTGTATACCCATGTTACTTTTTTCCCCCTCCCGTTCCTCATGGCATCCTTTGTTCGTACAAGTTTCCCACCCGGCAGAATCCTCGAACGAAATTTCTGACAGGTGGATGGCTTACCAAAATGGGTGAATTAAGAATAAGTATAGTTCGTTATTCGGTAATTTTTATGTAATGAAATAATCGACAGTATAGGAAAGACCCGACCCGCTTTCAAACCGGCAGAAAAGCTGAAATGATTGGAGCAGTAACAGTTACTTTTTGTTTTTTCAAGTAGCGGCCAATTACTTTTTGTCTCGAGTAATCAAGTAATATAATTGAATACTTTTTAAGCGAGAGCAGTTGTAATTGTAATCAAAAACTTTTTTTCTCTTGTAACGTGTACGAGACTGGCCCACACAGACTGTGGGAAATGCGCATGCGCAGACACACGGTTCTCGCGAGGTAAAGCGTCTTGGCGCATGCCCCGCGTCGACAGCAGCGCCACCGCAGCCCTGTGACGTCAGACTCGCTTGTTCCCGAAGCTGTTGCTCTAAAGTTGACCGGCAAGATCGGCGACAATACACACATAGCGATCCCACGTTTTCTTTTTTTTTTAGCGAACCTGCATTTTAGCTTAGCTTAGCCTTGTAAAACTTCAAGACGTACAAGTTCGTGTCTGTAAAAAGATAAATGAGACCGACAATCTTTCCAGAGCCAACGGCGCGACGTCGACGCAGACGACAAGATGCGTCGTCTGCTCGCTGCGCCCATGTCGCGAGATGGCGTCACAAGTTACAGCCATCGCTTAGAGAGCTTAGATTGTAGAGAGAGGTTCCATTTCAAGCCACGGGAAGCATTTGTAATTTAATGGCGGACGCCTTTCGAGGAGATTAGTCGCAAATGCGCATACGCTGATTTTTCGCGTGGAGAACAAAAAGGCAGGCGAAAAGGCGGAGGCTTTTGCAGACGATCAACACTTGCGACACCACTTTGCAGCTCGCATTGCCAACGTGGCTCATAAACCATATGACCCCGGACAAATAGTGGGAAATTCGCTGTAACACAGGCTCTCTATCATCGCCAATGCTCGGTCGCCTCCGTCAATGTTCGCTATTGACTCCGGAAAGTTTGTTATTCTCATATTTCACAGAGAGGGAGCCACGCACTAAATGTTTACAAGGTAAGATGCACAGCTAAAGTATACCTTTGGGGGGAAATCTTCAGCCTCGAAATTTCAGACACCCTGTACCATCAAATAAAGAAGGTACAGAAAATAGATGCGGTACCTTCATCCCCGAAAGCATACCCGGTAACGATACGCGATAACTATACGATGCCTGCGGAAAGGCAGCGGCGGGGTATCGGCTATCGTTATCGGAGTCATGGGAACGATCTACTAAAACTCCCTCTATGGTGCTGGCCATTTTTGTTTTGTCAGAAAGCGTATGATTAGGTTGGAGTGCTCACCGAATGTTGATGCGACACTGATCACGATTCGAGCTTAGCCGAACTCACGCCGAACGCGGCCAATAGGTGCCCAGAGCATGTGCCCAAACAATGCCAGACTCGGACGGTTGACCCAGCACATATAAGATGGCGCGCAGTTTCGAAAAGGGATCCATCCATTCTTTGAAAAGGGGCGAATCATTTGGCAACTCCATGAGGTATGTTACCTTCGGGAACCTTTTGGACGGCACCCGGGTTGTGTCCGGGTCGGGGTGGCGGGCCCTGCTCCATGTCTCCCACAATCTGAATCGTGAAGGCAGGCATGACTGTCTGCTGAGCGCTGAGAGTGTCCTCCTTTACCGGTCTGTATTTCCAGGTCGCTTCGAAGGCCTCGATCGGCGGAGGTTCGGGCATCTTGGCCGCTGCTAGCAGACATCCAAAGGAGACAAACGCAACATTCATGAATTTTGTAAAAGGTAAAAGGACTGCGCGTTTAGTTTTATTCACCTTCCGATTATATCGTTCAATATTCGCAGACTATACCGTAAAATCCCGAATAAACGCCCACCCTCAGTGGAGTGATAAAGCTGAAAGATGTACGCTCTGAGCAACCGGGAGCGTCTACGTTGCCGCAAAGCAACTTAGAGAACCAACTGCTGCAATCTACGGTTGGCTGCTTAAAGAATGACGTGGCTAAACATCTTTAGACCTCAACAAAATAAAGTCTGCGCCGTGGCACTAAGCATGGTGTCATGGCGGAGACTGCTTTTGTGGGTGTAGACATATGAAGCGTTCCCCTGTTGTGAACATCGCTTCCAAAGCGGAGTGTGCGATTGGACCTTAGTTCACATCGAACGCTGACGTGCAGCACTCCCGTCCATTAAATATGTGCTCAAAGTGCAACACCTAAAATATGGCGACCTCAGAAAATAGATGCAGCAGCCACCAGGTGGCGCGTACTTTTGCGTAAGGTCTACTTCCACTAAAATTTAACGAATATTTGGTTACAATCGTTGTCAACTGTATGTATAGTTAACGTTTTGTTTAAATATTTTCTATTGTCTCATGACGCCGATCGGACGCTGCGATCGCTGACCAACGGCTATAGGTGGAGCAAACCGCCGCCCGATTAAAATTGTTCAGCCGTATGCGTTCATCTATCAATCCAGTTTGCCAGGCGAAAAAAAAAGAAGACAGCCAAATTTTTATGCAGGCTATTCACGGCAAATTTTGAGGTCGTAATGACGAGCCGAGAGGAAATTAATGCGAATTTATTTTCAAGCATAAATTTCGGAGGTTGACTCTAACTGTGGCTACTTAGAAGTAGCACTAAAAATAGTTCCCGATTTAGTCAGTTGATAGATTAAGAAACGCATGATTTTACCTAATATGTTCACGCTTGTTGATTCGTGAATCTTTCTGTATATCTATTGAAAAATGTCACAATCTCAAGTTGATAAGCGATAATGCGATTCTCTCGATAGGACGCGACGCTGCGTTTTTAAAGCTTTCATTGAATAGTAATTTCAAATTTAGTAATGCAGATATGAATATCGGCAAACACGGCGCGCAACTTTCGAGCCGCCACTGGCGCGCGTGCCTTTGCTCTTAAAATTTCTCGATAGCGTCGACATCCTACACCCTACTTGAGGAAGGTCTTCCTGTTCAGTTCAGTGTTGGCGGTAACGCGCTAAGAGTAACGGTGTTACCGGTAATGCGATATTTTTATCTATAGCGTAGTAACGTACTTGTTACATTTTCTGAACAGTAACGGATAACGTATTCGCGTTACTTGTTGCGAGTCGCGGGTAACATAGTTACGTTACTCGTTAGAACTTCTTCACAAAACCTTAACAGAAAAAACCCCAAAACTTAATTCTTCTTGTGTTTTTAGACGCCAGTTCATATGGAGGTTTGCACTCATTTCCTATACCTTCAAACTCTTTCGCCTCTTTGCCCTATGCAAGCACTTCGATTTCAGGAAAACCCCAACTTCCACGCCCTCTGTCCCAACGTCGAAAAACGCGG
This sequence comes from Ixodes scapularis, assembly GCF_016920785.2. NCBI lineage: Eukaryota > Metazoa > Arthropoda > Arachnida > Ixodida > Ixodidae > Ixodes > Ixodes scapularis. The sequence goes on along the minus strand of NW_024609879.1, from coordinate 141,577,527 downwards.
CATGCATAAACGTCACAATTCCTTAAGTATGGCGCTTATGGAAACCTGTAAGATTAATGCGAAAACAGTAAGACCTTTTCATTCATAAATACAAAAATAACGCAAAAGTAACGTGCGTTACTGTTTATCCGTAACAGTACAGCGTTCTTTTTATTGTGTGGTAACGTAGGTATGTAACGCGTTCCTTTTATTTGAAAGTAACGAGTAACGTATTTCGTCACTTCCTCTTCGGTAACGGCCGCAAGTCTGGTTTCAGTTCCCTGCAGAACAAGGAAGATAGCCATTGACGGCGAACGATAGAAGGGACCTAACGAATGATAAAACTCGAAATATGATTAGTCAGAAAGAATTAAAAAATAGATTGCGATGCATGCAGGTGAGTGAGCTAGTAAATTTCGCCACGTTCCTTGTCCCTGCGACAATCGAATTTCCGAGATCTAATCGTACCCTGAACTTTTCTTTTTTTTATTTGCTGGGATCCTCGTATATTATTCGCCGTTGGTTGGTTGCCTCTGTGTCCCGCAGAAAAGGAAATTCACGGACTTCTCTTAGAGAGTCTACCTCGGTCCTCTTTCTTGGGAGGCGGCACAAGCTTGACACTCGGCCTCAGCAACGACGTCGCTTCCTTGGCCGATCCCGATTCGATGAGGCTGTCCGATGATTCGCCCAGACACTCCTGAACTGTCGGTCGTGCAAACGAAAGAAAAATCGAACATGAGAAATGTAAAGGCTGCTTTACACAGCCCCGTTTCCTTGCGTTACGTTACGGAAGCCTACCTTTGCTTATGTCGAGAGTCACCACCGGTCCGTCCGTGCTTCGCACGAAAGCGTGGTAACCAATTGAAGAAGTAACTTTGCACGCGACATACGAAGCACGGACACCTTGGCGACTCACGACGTAACCTAAGAAAGCGTAACCAAACGTCCCTGTGGAAATAGGCCTTTAGATTTAGACGGAAACGACGCAATAAGCTTAGATTCCCCAACGAAGTACACAAGCGCCGCTTTAATAAGGGCAAGATGTGCGAGTGCGCACGCTCCCGTATCTTTGACGGCATGACCATATAAAATAGTGTATTTTACGAGCTATATAGGACGCAGCCGGTGTGTTCATCTGCAGGAGCGTATTTCGGTTGCAGAAATAAGTTTTTTCCTTAGACTGACCATACCTATTGCTCAATCCGCACCTTATGCCTATAGTCTGCTCGTAAAAAGAAAATCCTCATAAAAAGCACACAGTGACAAAGTCCTGGTTTATTAAAGTACCTTGTATCACAAAGAAATCATCATTAACATACTATGTCATTCATAAAGCCCGCCATGTCTGGCCATAATAAATGATTTGGGGAAGACAGATCCTCGTGTGGTCCGCACCTGGAGATAGTCCGCACCGAGTAAAATTTCAGCTTTTAAACATGAACAGTCGGCGGGCTTAAGCTCGGAATATACGGTAGTTCCAGAGTTTAGTTCGCGCGCCTAGAAGAAAATCGCTCGCCTGAGTCATAACAGTCACGCGATTGTCGTCGAATTACTCGACGAGTAATGAAGAACGGAGTTACGGAAACATTTTGTTTTCATTGAACTGTTGGCTTTTGGAAGAATCCTTTGAGGAAATACACTCGTCGATTAATGCCTAAAAAATATAAACCCAATCTTCCCGACCGTTTTCAGAATCGTAGCACACGTTTAGTTTTAGAAAGTGTTAAAACTTTCTTTTTTTCTGTATGTTTTAACAAAGATCGATGTGGCAAGGACATGCGACGGTCGTCTCAAACCTGCGGTCATAATGAACCGCACTATCACCTCATTCCAAAAACACGTTTTGACACCCTTCCTTGTTGCCTGATCGTATGGAATTCACTGCATCTCATGTGTACCGGAAAACATGACTACCTATGCAACCGCGTCTTACGCCCTTCACGTCATGTTTGCGATGTGAGCAAGCGCAGGTACCTCGTTCTTCGGGGAACGCGCGCAGTGCCTAAAGGTGCTGTAAGCAAACGCGCTTCTCTCTGGTGGCCATAGCTGAGTCCGTGGCTACTGATGTGTCTGCTAACGGCAAGTTTCCGCAACGTCCCTGAGGTATAGTCCTTCCTCGTCAAACGGTAAACACTAAGAGAAAAAGGGTATATTCTTACACCCCTTGTCTCATATAATACACCCAAAAACTTAAGTTGGACGTACAGCGCACTGACGTCGATCTGACAGTACTATCTTTCACAGGGCGCTTGATAGCCGAGTGGTACAACTTATTAAAATCGCCAATGTACGCGTTCCTGAATACAAAAAAAAAGGAAAAAAGTAATTTCGGTTTTTCTGGCCCTACTGCAAAACTTCAGTTTTTTTTTTCTTCTGTAGTCTTCGATACGTACTCTAGCTGTTTAATAAGGTATATATTAGCGTTCTCAAGCCCGTCGTAAAAGTTAGGGCCGTATGTTTGATGTGAGTGCGCGCTACGTCAAACTGAAGTTTTGGGGTGTCGTACATGGGGCAAGGGGTGTAAAAATATACCTTTCTTTCTGACAGTGCAAGTCAGGGCTCGTTTTGAGCCTAAGCTTTGATCGACGTGCTCAAACATTTGACATCCAATGAACGCCAGCTATTCATTTCTCTTACGCTTATTCCCATCAACGCTTCTATCACATATTTTCGATGAGACAACACATGGACACCGGTTTTGCTCACACATTTGAACGGGATTATGGGAGAAATGATGGTCAATCATGTAGAAATACTAATTTTGCAGGTCACGCGCCGAAAACAAAAGTAACGGGCAAACTAAAGGCAATACGGCGTGCCACGTTCGTCTGTTCCTTGCGCACCCCCTGCGTTTCTTAACCCCTCAAATGCCCTCCCGTGCTTCTGTTTCTTATGCGGGCTGCAAGTTCGTCTGCTTCTTTTGCAGGGGTTGTGGTGACGTCAGCACGCCGAGATCTCATTTGTTCTGAATGAAGGATAGTGGGTAGACCTGAAGGCAGCTTACTTTAAGGACTACCCACTATCCTTCAATCATAACCAATTAAAGCTCGGCGTCTTTCTGACATCATCGCAACTCCAGCAAAGAAGCAGACGAACTTGCGCTCCGGATTGACCTCAGCCAATGACAGGGCGCGCTTGGTCCCCTCGCCATCGCGCGTTCCCTCTGCGTTAACCATGTTGCCCCTTGATCGGCGTTCCCCTCCTCGCGTTTCGATGCGCCAAAGACGCACTTTGGAATACATGCTCGCCGGATAATCTTCTGAAGCCGCTCACCTTCCTTGATGACGACTTTGAGAATCGGCGTGAACGGTTCCCTCACCGGACTGGGCATCATCTCGGGCGGGTCACCGGAGCTCACGAAGCCCCGACTCTCTGTGCCGGAAACGATTCAAGTTTGACTTACCCTTTACACTTTCGAGAAATCTGGACTCTGGAGTTTTTACTTTCCAGCAAAGTAACCGCTCCGGATTTCCTAAAGTGGAAGTTCGTCTGCTTTTTGCACAGGGGTTGTGATGATGTTAGAACGCCAAGATCTTATTGGCTAATTAAAAAAAAACAAAAAACAGTGGGTAGACCTCAAGGCATCTAGCATTTAGGCCTATCCACTATCCTTCCATTCAAAGCCGATCAGAACTCGGCGTCGCTCTGACGCCAAGTCAATTCCTGCGCAAGAAGCAGACCAACTTGCTCTCAGCATAGTCACGAATCGCAACGCTGGGCCTGGCCTAATTATGTCCATAATGTTTGGAGGGAACAGCGCAAAAAGGACGTAGGACGAGGTCGAAGAAACACACAGACAGGGCGCTGACTTACAACTGAAAGTTTATAGCTCAGAAGAAAGAGAAATAAACACAGAAAGGAGGAAGGGGAGAGAACAAACAAATCAAACCAATAACATGCGGCATCACCCACGCCCACGCTCCGTCACACGAACCTGCCACACTTTCTTAGAAAATCCACCTCGTCATTTGCAAGGGCAACCGAAGGAGCGCTCACACACGTGTCAGCTCCGATAGACGCGATAAGAAATGCTTCGTCTATCTCCCTCGCAGTTTTGTTTTTGTGACGAGACAAAATCTTTATGTCACGCAATGACGGCGTGCAGCCACACCTGTCACAATGAACCGCTAGGTTTCCTGAGGGCGAGGAACGCAGAGAAAGGGAATGTTCTCTTGCCCTTACGTTAACACAACGCCCGGTTTGACCAATATACACCCTGCCGCAGGACAGGGGGATCTGGTACACGACCCCGCTTACACAGGCGACGTACGGAGTGCGATGTTTGACGTCGCACACAACGGAAGGGCGTCCCTCTCTACTAACAGCAGCACAAAGGTGTGAAAGCTTAGATGGCGCCGAGAAGACGACAGGCACCTCAAACCTACCGGCAACGCGCTTAATTCGGTGGGACAAGGCATGGATATACGGAAGTACGACAGGTCTAGTGGATGGCCTTTGTTTTTTCCTAGGACTAGCGTGCCCCCTAAACATCCGAACAAGGGACTCAGCAACACCCCCCACAACCGCCGAAGGGAAGCCCGCAGAGGCAAGCCTATCAACCTGAGTCATAAAACTTGACCCACACCTATGGCGACATGATTTTAACAAAGACGCCCTGAGGCACGACCCAGCAATAGCCCTTTTCACCAATTTTGAGAGTGCCGAGTCATAAGGAAGTAATCCCTTCTTTGATCTAGGATCATAGGCCCAGCACACGTGTGACGTCCCAAGGCGGAGATTAATGTCCAAAAATTGCAAAGCCCCTTCTGTCGGGACCTCGAGCTTAAAACTTAGGCCCTGGGAACATTCACTAAAAATGTCCACAATCTCTTTAACCGTTTCAACACAGTCGTTGTCAAGGCTGGGTTTAAGAACAATGAGATAATCATCTACATATCTTAGCACTTTCAAAACGCGTCCATCCAGCCTGCCAGCAATGCCTCTATCACACCTCGCCAAATAGATATCGCTAAGCACCGGTGCTACACTCGACCCTATACAAATGCCACTTTTTTGCAAAAAGGTATCACCCTCGTAGGTAACGTAGGTTGACTGGATGTAGAAATGCAGCAACTCTAGAAACGAATCACACGACACTCCCGAGGAGCTACTGAACGCCACGGCCCCATTGGTATGGATACATTCCTCCACAGCCGTCATGAGCTCTCCGTGAGGAATGGAATAGAACATATCCTCAACATCGAGTGACACTATGTCACAGGACCCTGGGTTATCCCCCCTCAAATATTCAACCAGAGCCTCGGAATTACGTATCAAAAAAGGGTCATTTAGGGTGAGCGAGGACAGGTGGCGCTGAAGGAACGAAGACACATGCAGCTGCCACGAATCCTTTTGAGTGACAATAGCCCTAAACGGCATCAACTCCTTATGAGTTTTCCCCGTAAAGAAAGCCTCCAAACTGAGACATTTCGCTCCTAACACCGATTTTCGAAGCCTATCCAAATTAAGGTCCACACTGAGCTGGACGGCACGCGCCTTAACTTTCTTCAAATCCACACCCGACAAGGATCTAAAATTGTTCTGCATTGCGTTCCTCGATTTCTCTTTAAACATGTTATCTGGCACCACAACGAACCCGCCTTCCTTATCGGACAGCAACAGCTTCAGCTTTGACTCCTTGAAGAACGGCACATCCGCACTTAGCTTCATCTTGCGCACCGGTCGTCTGCCCTCCTTAGTGAGACCTTCCACACATTCGAGAACGCACCGTTCCCTGTTGTCCGGGGTCACCTTCCCAGACACCTGACGCACGAGGGCCAGCATTTCCGTTGGCTTGACTGAAGGCTCCGTGGCAAACTTTGGTCCCTTTTCCAGAATCTCCACAATCGCGGCTGGAGCCGAAGAGTCCCCCAGGAAAGTTTTAAGCTCGAGGTCCCGACAGAAGGGGCTTTGCAATTTTTGGACATTAATCTCCGCCTTGGGACGTCACACGTGTGCTGGGCCTATGATCCTAGATCAAAGAAGGGATTACTTCCTTATGACTCGGCACTCTCAAAATTGGTGAAAAGGGCTATTGCTGGGTCGTGCCTCAGGGCGTCTTTGTTAAAATCATGTCGCCATAGGTGTGGGTCAAGTTTTATGACTCAGGTTGATAGGCTTGCCTCTGCGGGCTTCCCTTCGGCGGTTGTGGGGGGTGTTGCTGAGTCCCTTGTTCGGATGTTTAGGGGGCACGCTAGTCCTGGGAAAAAACAAAGGCCATCCACTAGACCTGTCGTACTTCCGTATATCCATGCCTTGTCCCACCGAATTAAGCGCGTTGCCGGTAGGTTTGAGGTGCCTGTCGTCTTCTCGGCGCCATTTAAGCTTTCACACCTTTGTGCTGCTGTTAGTAGAGAGGGACGCCCTTCCGTTGTGTGCGACGTCAAACATCGCACTCCGTACGTCGCCTGTGTAAGCGGGGTCGTGTACCAGATCCCCCTGTCCTGCGGCAGGGTGTATATTGGTCAAACCGGGCGTTGTGTTAACGTAAGGGCAAGAGAACATTCCCTTTCTCTGCGTTCCTCGCCCTCAGGAAACCTAGCGGTTCATTGTGACAGGTGTGGCTGCACGCCGTCATTGCGTGACATAAAGATTTTGTCTCGTCACAAAAACAAAACTGCGAGGGAGATAGACGATGCATTTTTTATCGCGTCTATCGGAGCTGACACGTGTGTGAGCGCTCCTTCGGTTGCCCTTGCAAATGACGAGGTGGATTTTCTAAGAAAGTGTGGCAGGTTCGTTTGACGGAGCGTGGGCGTGGGTGATGCCGCATGTTATTGGTTTGATTTGTTTGTTCTCTCCCCTTCCTCCTTTCTGTGTTTATTTCTCTTTCTTCTGAGCTATAAACTTTCAGTTGTAAGTCAGCGCCCTGTCTGTGTGTTTCTTCGACCTCGCCCTACGTCCTTTTTGCGCTGTTCCCTCCAAACATTATGTACCACCAACTAGCCCAACTACATGCCTTGCTGCAATTATGTCCATACGAACTGGAATACATAGCCTGTGCATGACGTCACCCTTGGATGGATGGATCAATGGATAAGGCTGAACCCTTTAAACCGGGCGGCGGCTAGCGCCACCTAGCCAATGAAGCTCGATGAGAGTCACCGCAAAAGCTGCAGACGCATCCGTCTTGGCGTAGCCGCGTGTTAGCGTCGCGTTCTTTGCGAGATGCTGCGAGATGCGCTGGCGGCGATGCTGACACAAGCTAGGCGACGCTGACGCGTGGATCCATTGGTGACGACGTATGGAAGAGGGGAGTTGCAGGGCCTTATCTTCTAGACGGTACTCACTGTGTTCAGCCTTCGTGCTTCGTGATTCGTTCTTCGGTTCTTATCGGCTAGTGGCGCACTCTCCCGGGCAGTGACCATATACGCCCTCTTAGAGCGTACCCCGCCGCAGTGCACTAAAACCATCAATCGTCGGTGCGCCTTTCATCACTTAAGCCAATCACAAAGGCAATCGGTATTGTATTCGCAACTCCAACGCCCTATAGGTGGCGGGGCGGTAGTTCCAAGATGGCGGAAGAGACGGGGATAGATTCTCCAGGATATCCCGTGCGCCTGCTCGCTGACGCTGTTCAGCGCGCTACAAAATGATTTATTTGTCTACAAATGCGAAGCGGTTAGGGAGGGATCATTTTACAGGTGAGGGGATGCTTATGCACGTTAGGAAAACGAGCATGCTGGTATTTAGAAGTTTCAGAAACCTCAAATTACGAAGCTTTGTGGTGAGCGAGCGGGTTTTAGGCACCGGCCACGTTACTGTTTGTGGCAGAATATTTTTGAGGGTGATGAAGATATGTTTCCGCTTTGCCTGGCCATCAGTGCTCTAAAAAGAGAGCCGCGAACGGTGACCGTCAAGCTTCGGAAGAGCAGCGTTCACAATATTGGTGTCTTCGCGTCACAACCTCACAACTCGCCGCTCATCGTCTCGGTTTTAGTGTATTGCAACACGCAATCAAACTGCTCTGTGGTTATTAATATAAAGATTGTTACCGCAGCCTACCGTGCGGTGTAGCATTAAAACCGCAAGCTCGCGCTGCGCCTTTGAAGCACAATTGTCAGTGCGCGCCAGGGGCGTTGCCGTGCTCATCACTCAAAAAAAAAAAAAAAAAAAGATGTTGTAGTCCTTATTTATTTATTTATTTATATATTTATTCAACACCCGCAGCGCCTTTCGGCATTACAGCGGGGGAGGGGAGGGGGGGGGGGGGGTTACTTACGCCAAACAATACTTGAATAAATCCCCTGTCAGATATACGACACTCCAAAACTTGAGTTCGCCGTGCAGCCCGCTGACATCAAACTGACGGCCCCAACTTTTACGAGAGGCTTGATGACAGGCACAACATAAGATATGAAAACAGCTAAAGTAAGCATCAAAGAGTGCAGAAAAATGAAAAAAAAACAACACCAAAGGTTTTACAGTAAGGCGAAGAAAACCCCGATTACTTTTTTTTTTACACCCATTTACACTTTAACTATTTTAATAAGTTGCACAGCTCGGCTATCAAGACGCTCGTAAAAGTTGGTAGCACCAGTTGAACGTCAGTACGCTCTACGTCCAACTAGAGTTTAGGGGTGTCGTACCAAATAATAGGCGTGTTTAGGAGTTTTATTTATTGCTCTATCAGAAATAAACATTTTAATATACCGTATATTTTTCGTACCGTGTTATTTGCAACATTGGGGTCCCTCGGGCCAAAACTGCGCGTTCTAAGCTCTCGTCTCGAACGACTGGCTAACACAGACGCGATTAAAATGCTTCGAGCATTTCTTTATTTGCTTTGTAATTACCTGAAAGCAAGTGCGTATTCGTCTTTTTAAAGGCTTGGAATAAATGGTCATGTTCATTGTAACGGCCTTAAAGCGCGAACCGATCCCAGATTTGTATTGCTCGACTTACCGTTGCGCGACGAGTTTTCTCCTACTTATGGCAAAGAATAGACTTTCCGTAGACCGTACTATAGAGTTCTTCATTATTAGCGTGAGCGTTTTCCGTCACGTTGAGCACGTATTGCGCTGGCGGCCATGCACAGGACCAGAAATCCGCACCATATGCGATACACGAAAAGTCTCTAATGAAATTAGACATCCCGGTCCTTCGTGCAAGTCTGTTGCAAGGCGGAGGAAAAGAATTCCTATTTTAAGGCGCTCACTTTTTACGTTAAAACGGCTTAAGGCATGAAAGCCGAGAGTCCTTGCCATCATTTCCACGTCGCTGCCGTCCCCGCTCCTCTGGTTCTCCGTTTGCCCGCGGGAGGGCGAGCGGCGCGCTGGAGTTGCGAATTGCATGGCCGTTGATTCGCGGCTCGGCTTTTCTCACTGGCGAAATGGACTCAAGGAGTGAAGGAAGAAAGAAGGAAAGAATGAAAGAATGTAGCTATCCGAAGAAATAAATAAGAAAAAATGAAAACCTGGGGCTAACATTTTCTCTAACCTTTTTCACGACCAAACTATAATCCGGAAGAACGAACCAATAACCTGAGGACGCTGCACAATCTGTCTCATATACTAGATTGCCCGTTCAAAGATGAAACTTGTCACACTGTCACTCGTCATTTTCTGTTCGCACTGAGAATACAAACTGATGGCGTCCATACGAATTCCTCTCTTATATTCACCATGTACAATCTTCAACTTATTATGTCGAATTCTTCCTGTTATAATAACCCAAAGAGCAAAGCAGGATTAAGCGTAAATAAATAAATAAATAAAACCGATTTGTGGTTTTAAAGTGCACCGTGGGGCAGAACGCTTTGGGGTCCCCGAAGGCCCTCTTAGGGTTCCCTCTACCCAGCAATAAAAGTGTTTTTCTTTTAATTGTTGCAGACAGTTTTACATGTGCACTTAATGAGCAGGGTTGATTAGCATGTTTCAGAGCTTCAAAGTTTACTTGCGTGCACCTCGTTTGATTTATTCGCCATTTTGTCATCGTAATCGTCTGTTATTGCCCCATCTCTCCCTACCCTCGACCCCGGTGTCCCCCATAATTTCCGCTGATCCAGAAGGGGTACCCGGAACATCAGTGGTTGATAACCACTGCCTTAGAGTATGGGTACTAACAAGACATGCTTCATTTCTACTCGAGGTACAAGGTTTTCGGTTATGTTTGAACAACGCAACAAAAAAATAGCATAGCCATATTAAAAAGCTAAAAAACAAGGTTAGGGGGGGGGGGGGGGGGGGCAAGGCTTTTGGGTCCCCTAAGCAGCTTGGGGCATGATGTGCAGGGGGAACACCGCACCCGCAAAACAGTTATTCAAGTCCACACAAACAAGGGAAAGAGACAGTTACGCAGCGCCGACTAACAGCTCTCAGGTATATTTAAACTTTTTTCTTCGTCTACTTTTTGTATTACGGACAAGGGCCATGGAGAATAATTGGAATTTTTTCTTGATTTGGACGGAGTACTGAAACATCTATCGTTATGTTTTGCGATATTCTCTGCCTCAAAGATTTCTCTTGTTAGCTGGTTGTGGTGCTTGCCGTGCACGGCGCAGTTGATCTTCAGCACTGAGCAGCTACAGTTTCGACAGCGAATGCCTAAATGTCCGGAGTCTTTGTTGGTGAAAGTGTTCTTACGTTCACAACCACAACCAGCTTCTTATGTTCACAGCCACAACCAGCTAACAAGAGAAATCATTGAAGCTGAGGATATCGCAAAACATAACGATGTATCAGTACTCCGTCTTTAACCTTATCACAAAAAGAAGTAGACTACCTTTTATTAAATTAAAGTTTATTTAGTTTACGGTTTAGCTTCCAATTGAAGAAAAAAGACCAATTCTCAATGGCCCTAGTCCATAATACAAAAAGGAGACAAAGAAAAACTGTAAATACACCAGAGAGTTGTTGGTCAGCGCTGCGTGTCTCTTTCTTTTGTGTGTGTGGACTTGAATACCTGTTTTGCGGGTGCACTGTTCCCCCTGTGCACCATAAGCATGCAAATTGCCCGAGCCTCTGTGTTAACAGCTTGGGCCGTCACGGGGGAACCGAAGCGTAAAGGGGTATCCACACGAAGGAGAACTCCGCGGACGGATGTCGTGACGTCAACATCCCGGGAAACTCCGTCCCCGGCTCCGCCGCGTGCACTTGCGGAGCTTTCGTGCTGTCAGTACAAAGCCTCCGCGCCTCCGCCACGGAGGAGAACGTGCCGCGAGGCGTCAAAAAGGGATGACGTATGTCTCACGTGATGCGCGATCCGCGGAGGAAAGGGGCGGATTTCTCCTTCGTGTGGATACCCCATTAGGGCCCCTATTCTAAAACTCTCTATTATGGCGAATACCACATTGCGCTCACCGGAAGTCTTCACTGGCACCTTAGTCGCTGCGCTGTCCTGCTTGAGACACCGGAGTTTCGGGTTCACGGCTTGCGTATGACTTGCGTCTTCTACTGCTACCACAACAGGTTCATCGACAGGATCTGTTCCAACAGAACTGCTCATTAGTTAAATAAGTCCGTGCCTGTACTTGCCCTCAAAACACACGGATGCTAATCACCGCATCTGCGTAGCTATATTGCCACGCGCGTTGCCGAGAGAGCGCGTACATGGCCGAGTGGTTAGCGTGCTTGGCTCTAGCGCGAAGGATCCGAGTTCGATTCCATGGAGCGGAATATTTTATTTCTTCTTTCTACTGGGCGTTCTCGTAAGTTCGAGAAGCTTCTCGTCCGATCCAATTATGAATGTTCTTACGAGCCGAACGTTCTAGGCCGAATATTCTAGAGAAACACATGGCGAACCGGAGTCAGTCTCGCCCCAGCGTTCGACTCTGCTCTTGCGCCGATGTTGACGCCCGCGACGCTCTGCTGTTATCTCTTGTTTCCTTTTTATTTTTGGGCACAAGTTTATTCCATGAAACGTTATAAGTATCTTCAGTTATTCGCCGCCTCATGACTTGCCATTCGTGGCAGTATAAAGAGTGGTGATCCAGAACTCTGCTACCTTGCGACCCCACAAAAAAGATAAAATATCGCGTCGCGATTCTCTCGCCCCACTTCCCTCCAGCTTTCGCGATGTCACAAGCTTTTCGATATTAGTACATGAATAATCTGACGCTGAAACTACATATTTGGCAGTTAATAGGGTCCGGGTGAATCGGCCGGTCTAGAAATCATCGCATAAAGAAAAGACGCTTGCCAGCGGGGATATCTGCTGATTAAAGTGAGCTTGTTTGTTAAAACTCATTTTCTCGCAACGAGTGCGGTGTTTGGACACCCCAACTCGCAGCTCCGACGTCGAGCTGCGACTTGTACTTGCTTCTCATCGATACCACCTAAGAGAAGGCAAGTTCGCTTTCGTTCAAATGCCCTTGCCGCTTTGAAACTCCCCCTCTCTCTCCCCCTCCTTGAATCTGTCGCGATCGCCCTTGAAGTCGCAAGCCACAGTTCTAGAAACTCTGTATTGACAAGTTCAACCGACCAAAGGGACGTTCGATATTACGGCCCAATACCTAGGCAATCTTAGCAGCATGTTTTCTTGCCCCTGAGACTGTGCTACCATTTCAGCATGACTTTCATTGCTCATTCGAGCACGATTCTGACTGATTAGAAAACGCAAAAGAAAAATCGGTGCTCCTAGTGCGTCGCAGTGCCCAATATACATTCAGGGACCCGTGAAAGTCTATAGGAGCCTATTCACGTCATCCCTCGAAGCAAGAAGAGGCACTTTAACGCCTCTAAAGGTCGTCCATGGCACTGCTAACACATATATTTGTAAATAATGACCTCTTAAGAGACGGTGGGCATGGCATGCTATCTTCCCCATTCTTGCTCCAGGATTCCTTCTGAGGTGTAGTTGCCGGCTAATGCCTCGTCGGCTGCGAAGCTGTAATAATATGGGCGGGACTCGTAGCATCCCGAGTTTCTTAACATGTTAGTGACAATACATAGTCAGTGACAACTTAACAAACCAGAGGCCTCTCGCTTCTTATCCTTGCGCTTTGGCTTTGTCAAACATCCCTCGCCGTTTTTCTTTTTTTCTTTTTTTTTTTTTCCCCGCGGCTATATTGCTACAATTTCACTGACTGAGGACAGGGAGGATGCTCAGATCATTCTACGCTCTGCTTTTTTTTTTTCTTTTTTTAACTGTTAGTGCTTATGGATGTTAAGCGAAAGCAGTAATTTAATTTCTTTTATACTGTTATTTTTTACGAGAAGTTTACATTTGCCTCGTTGTCGGCGCAGCTTGGACGCGTCTCGTTCAGCAATCTTGCGCCGCCAGGCTGACTGGATCTTCAGCGCTGCCTTCTGCTTAGCGTGGGAGCTGCTGTCTTCCGGGACGTCCGGAAGCGGCTGTCAAATTTCGGAAGCCATTACGTTTGCGGTCGTAGTAAGTTCCATTTATTTCTTTTACGGATTAGTCCGTTTCCGTATAGAAATCCGCTTAATTGTCATGCCGGTTGCGTTTGAAACGATACACCCGAGAGCTCACCGGACGAAGAAGTTTAATCTTTTAGCGAGACGCCAACTATTTCCAGGTTGTTGCTTTACGTTTCGATCCTATGGCTTCTACCCAGTCTTGCACACGTTACTCGAAAGTAGGAATCTCAACTGCAATTACTCTTTAATAAAAAGTAATAAATCATTTGTGGAGCGCAAGTTCGTCTGCTTCTTCCACGGGGGTTGCGGTGATGCCAAAACGCTGGCCGTTGGCCGGCTAAAAAAAAAAAAAAAAGAAAGATAGGCGGTAGATTTTAAGGTATTTAGCATTGAGGTCTACCCACTATCTTTCTAATTAGAGCCAATCAGAGCTCGGCGTCGTTATGACGTCACCACAACCCCTGCAAAAAAGCAGACGATTGGCTCTCCGCATTACTTGATTACTTAAAAAAAAAGTAATTTGCCGCGCTACGTCTAAAAGTAACCGTTACTTCTTCAATGGCTCCGGATTTTCGAAGCGGCAGTTATTTTTTGCCAGTTTGAAAACGGGTTTTTTGTACTGCCCATTATTGGATTCGAATCAGCGGACATTAAGCTAATTATCTTGGTTCGATGTTTCCTTGGTATAAAACATGCACAAACAAAGGGTGACATTATAGTAAGGCGAGGGAACAAATAGTGACGGGTCCAAGTACGTTTAGCACTACTCAAATACTAATATTATCCCAACGATTACTTTCTAATAAGTATATTCAAATGATCACAAAATTACTTCAAAACCTAAACTATTACAAGTTATTTCATCGCTTGAAAGGTGTTGCCATCTTACAAATCTGCTCCTACCAGGTTCGTCCACTGCCGTTTTTGTTTTGTTTGTTTGGATGTTTATTGCGTGTTTCTTAGTCGCCACTTAATTTATATTCATATCTTCTTATACACTGCACTCACGAACTCGCCCCCCCCCTCCCCCCCCCCCCAAAAAAAAAAAAAAAAGAAAACGCAGGGTTTCGCTAGGTCCGCAGCCAATGAGATTCCAGCATCAACCAGTAAGAACGCACAAGAGCCAATCAGGAGACAGGAAGAGTGAACATGATACGCCACACAATGCTTTTCTTTGGTTGTCGGTGATTCTGTATAAGCCTTACGGCTAAAATGATCGATCCTGTTATCCCATAAATTACGCAAAAAAAAAAAGAATGTTATAATCACGTAACACTAAAAAAGAAAAAAAAGAAACAAAAAGAAGAGGCAGTGGGGTTGTTACGTCATTAAAAAAAGTGCTACAAAAGAGTGAGAGTGCAACGCGGATATCTATGCGGAGCGCAAGTTCGTCTGCTTCTTTTCGGGGGGTTGTAGTGACGTCAGAACGCCTAGCTCCGATTGGCTGGGATTGAAGGATAAGGGGCAGATTTCAAGGCGGTTTGCCTCGAGGGCTACCCTCTATTCTCCGGTCAGAATTAATCAAAGATCGGCGGAAAATATCTATTCTATTCTATTCTATTGGTACGGAAGAAGAAGCAGTTCAGCGAATTTAACGCTATCCTAGAAAAGCGTGAGCCTGTACACTGAGGTGAGGAAGAATGTGCTTGGAACCGCGAACGGCACGTACCCAGAGCGGATGACGTTCTTTGGATGGTCGGAGGTAGACCCTGTTTGGGCTGGCGAACCTCGACATAAGGTGCTCCCGGCCTTCCTCTTGCATCGACACCACTCTATAGACGGCGGCAAAGCAGAAGGTTCTGAACATCGATGAACAGTTTGTAAGATCTGTGTGTGTGTGTGTAATAGTTAGCGGCAAACGTCTTTTAGCATGAAGTGTGCCTCATGTAATCAAACGTGGCACACTCGATCTTTTTTTCAAAAAGTTTCTTTGTACTGGAAATACTAGGAAAAGTAGCCACGTTTGTTTTAATGCTTGGGTGGTTTCTCAGCCTTCATATTTACGACAAAGGAGCTCACAGAAAAGTCATCCTATTTCCACCCTACTTGGCATTATCTTCACATGGATGACTTACTGTTTTCCGTGAGGTTGTAGGTTACGGTGTTCCTGTCAGAAGGTGAACACTTGCGCATCTCACCCAAAGGCGCTGAGAATCATGAAGGCGACGGACGGGAAACGGGTGATGTTGCTCAGCAGCGGCGGGTGGAGACAGTGCACGATCTCCTCGCGGTTCATCATCGAGAAGCGGACGCACTTGAGCAACTGGACCAGGTACTGCTGCCGTTTGGTGTAGTCGTGGTTGAGCCACTTGAGTGCCGCCAGGAACACCGGAATTTCTCTAAAGCAGAGTCCAAGAGGGCACGCCATAAAGGGGAACTCATTGAAGATCAAAGACTTTCTCAAGCACTTGCGTTTAAGTGTGGTCGACTGCGCTCCAACAACCCGTAACCACTTGCTGGGAGGTAACACCATTGGCAATCTGCTGCACGGCATCCGGTACTAAGAAGTTGCAAAAGGCTTAAAAACCGGTCTGGTCTCTCTCGGTCTTACTCGGTCGCAAGAGTGTGAATGACGCTTAACACCATTGGCAATGTACATGACCAAAAGCGTCGTTGTGGTCGGCATTCGCGATTGGCAAAACCGTTATAACGTCCTCATTTGGATTGGTTTTGCTCTCATTCACGGGAACAAGTGGAGTGTCAGACTGAACTTTGATGGTGTTGGTTTGAAGAAACACTGACACCCTCCTTTTTTTCTTTTTGCCAGGCGATTTTAAATGGTGTCAGAAGACTACCGAATCAATATTTTGCCACAGCGTCACGTATAATCATGTCAGAAAACGCAAGTACTCGCAACTGAAACGGAACCTGGACTGGGGAGGAAGAAGAAATATAGAGGAAAAAAATACCAAAAGTCACGTAACTGTGCAACTTTTTTTTTGTTTTTTTAATAAACGTATTTGTAGTTTTTTCGAAGTCACAAAAACATAGGTATCATATTTTTTGTCCATTTTTAGTACTGAATGTTGTCCTTCGATGGCCCACGGCTTTGATTATCTTTGGTGGGTGTGTCTAAACCTTAGAAAACGGCACGTGACCGCGGAGAAGAGAGTGAGCGCGACTCCAACCGGCCAGTTCTCGATTGGCGGTTTTCGGGCAGAAAGAAAATGAATCTCGAGTCAAAAATTGTGTTCTGGGTGGTTAGGATCTCCTGTCATGTACAAATAAAAAAACTCTGGTGAACGTAAATACCCAGTCAGTGTCCCTTTAAGAATGCCTCTAAACTCTCATCGGGTTTTTTTTAGACACACACTCGAATTTCTACTTAGGAACGGATGATAAGTAGCCAGGATTAAAACTCGTGACGTCGCGAACGGAAACCATCAGAGGGCGCCACTGTAACATCCCGGCACTAATAGTCACTGAAAAGGTGAGAGCGGCAGGAAGGAGCTTCCATATAGTCACGCCTGCAGCGCGAGCTTCCTATACCTTCGACAGCGCTTTCACGTCTCGTATACCTAGAGCGCGCGCGCGCAGCCATAACGCGGCCACAGCCAAAGCCTGGAAGATCGCCACGAGAAGCGGCCACCGAAATAGGAAAGGTGGAGCGGCAGACAACGAATGAGCGAGGAGCCACGTGACTGGCGCCGTGCTGCGGCGAGGCGCCGAAACGCACTTCTCCCGAGCGAACAAGTGTGTTTCGGGTCCTCGCCGCTGCAAAAGCTGTGCGCTAATGTCCAGGTTCCCCAAGGAATGGCTCTTTGTAGCTCTGTGCTACCAGATCCTCACGCTTTATATCTGCGAACGGGCACTCTAGGGCTCCGTCGTCGAACTGCCAGGCTTTGTGAGCATAGAGGAGGCTTTGGCACGGCGGAAAGCATGCAGCACGTGGTGTACGCCGGAAGTTCGAAAGAAACGCTTTGCCGTTCTCATTCTGTGAGTGACTGTAGTGTGCCTAGATTTTGAGGGTGCTTCCAAATGCTCGATCGGAGTCAGATTGCTTAGGAACCCTGTTTCGAATAAAAGTTGAAAAAAAAGGAGACGAAAAGCGTCGATTTTTTTCAAGTGTTTCCAACGGCTCAGCCTCTACGACAGCAATCTTCCACGCCACGCGGAAAGTCACGCATGCGCATGAGCAACCAATATAAGCAGGAGGTGGTCCGCCATTAATTTACAGACGCTCTTCATTGGTTTTGTGAGAACACACTCGCCGACTGGCGCGCCATCTACGAGGCAGCTTTGCGACAGTTCCGTACTAATAACTCGACTCAAGGTTTTTCGGTATTTGCGAGGTCAAATACACGCGCGATCTGTGAGAAAAGGTTGTTTATAACATTGTCAGAATTATTTCGAGCACGCGATGGAAGAATGATGCGCAACATATGCGCAGACGACAGACTTGTAACGCAGCCGACCGCACGGTAACGGAAATGTGTGAGCCAGCCTTTTGTCGCACTGAACCTCTTGGCGCAGGCCGACGAGTTATTGAAGATCGTGCGGTGAATCGGCATTACCCCGAAGTGCCAAGCCTGGAGCAGCTGAAGAGCGGGACGACCTCGGCAATGGAAAGTCGAAGGAAGCGGTCGTCTGCTACGATTTCGTCGAAGCGGGACGCGACGAGACGCAGTGCCGCCTGGCGGTCGCGGCTGCAGCTGGTTTTGTTAGCGTTGCGGTACCACACCAGCAGCCGTTCCACCTTCGATCCAATCAGCGATATCTGCAGAAACGTTGTTAACCGCCTGTATAGACGTGGGCTCTTTCGAAGCTCAAATAGGGGAAGGATGCATATTCACACCAGCGCATGAACAAGAAAGAACTCACGCATGCTGACAGGCATGGGCGTACCGACCGGGGGGGGGGGGGGGGGGGGGGGGAGGAGGCAAAGGGCACTGGCCCCCACCTCAGTTCTCAGAGTAGAGGGCGAGACATGTGTTTTGCACCCCCTGAGAGCCGGCGGCGCCCAAGAGATACCACGGGCACCTTCCCCGGTCCTTGGAGGTGGGTCTGGTTTGCCCCCCCCCCCCCCCCCCCCCAACTCAAAAACAAGTTGGTACACCACTGCTTACAAAGACCGTGGAACACAACATCTGTTGGCGCAAACTGCCACCTCGCAGAACCACCTCGCAGAAATTGACATCACTTGACTTCAGGACACATGATGTGGTCATGTGACGTCGTCGTCTCCAGAACATTTAGCGGGGAATTCGATGTCAGCGACATCATTCTTTTTGGCTAGGCTTAGCAGGAAAATTGACGCCACGCGACATTGCTTTCCCCGTTAAATTTAGCGTAGAAATCGACGTGACGGTTCTTCGTGACGGTGCTTCATGATAGGTCTTTGTGACGGTCCCTTGTGACGATTTTCTCGTACAAGTCGGCTGATCAAACACATTCTGTATTACACTTGCAACGCGCTCACTCTCTTTATCTCCTTGATGGCTTTGTGGACTCCGAGTAAAACTGCCGCCTCGTAGAGGTCCAGGGCTGTGAACGGATCGGCGTCCAGGTAACCTGTCTGCATGAAGAGCAGCAGAGCCTCGAACACCTCCGGCTTGACGTCCTGCAGCTCTAGCTGAAAAGCCCAAAGAGCTGCTTTTAAGGTTCACGCCTACGGCTTGGAAATTTCAGGGGCTGTTCACAGATTTGCTTTTGAGTGCAATCGAGTCTTGTAACAAAGCAGTCTGAGTCACTATACTTTTGGCCTATTCTGACATCTAAGGTCACTGACCCCTTCAGCTGTTATAAGTCCGGAGTGACTTGTTATCACTCTGTAGCTAATCAGGTTTGTTACACTAGCGGATAGAAACGGCCAAGAACAAATGACGAAACAATAGGCGCAACGATAATAGACCACGTCCAGCTGTCATTGACTACAATTGATTTTCTAATTGAAACGTTCGAGTCATGAAAAATATTTTTACAGACTCAGATGTACTGTGTTATGTTGAACTGGACGAGTGTCGTGTTGGCAAGAACGAACGGAGCATGCTCGCGTTTATCGCCGATGGCTTTGGCACCGGGAGGGGGCGAGTACAGCGGTGATACCCTCGCGGTTGGAGGCGCAGCGCATTCGGACGATCGAGACTGCGCTGGGGGTCACGTGATCACGCTCCTCGCCACCAGCTCCTTCTCGCCTTCAGTTGTCGTTCCCTCGGCGCTTTATGCCTTCGCGCGCTAGAATGGGGCGGCCGAAACAACATACGCCGAGGAAAGCATCGGCTGCTTCACGGCGTAAGGCAGCGGAACGCGCCGGTGAGAGAAAACGTCGTCGATGTGTAGGCACCGATCGGTCTGACCCTGGGTGTTTGGATGGAACGCATTCGACGTCAGGATGAAGCTGTATACGTGAATGTGAAGCGGCACGTAAAAGATAACGTATCGAGCGAGGGATTGACACGCAGGTGCGAGCGAGCACTTTGTGCAGCGCGTCCACGAGAGCGTGCTTGGTGATATAGCTGTTACCTTTGAGATCGGTTGTGGTTCAGCGCACGAGACACTGCGCGATGCTACATCATCGAAATGTCCAGTCAATCACGACGCAATATCATTGAAATGTCGCACCAGCTCACGCTGTCCTTTCGCATCACGTCTCATAATCGTCTGCGCAATTTTCACAGCGAAGCTGTTTATGGCTAAGGTTCCGTGGATTTTTCGTGTGCAGTGACTAAAAACTCTACGCTCGCACCGTCACACGCGGCGTAAATAACTATGTTTGAAGTAAATAACTAGAATAAATTGACGAACGCGAGTGCAAAATGTCATTTGCTCTAGGCTTTTTTTGCTTTAGAACAGTCACTGTTACAAACGCCGGCACATGCGGCGCGTGGAACACCATTTCCTGTATTCTCCTTGATGCTCGGGTAATATAGCAACAGGTCTATTCAGGAGATTAGTTGTCAATAGGCACCCTTTTCAAGATCAGTAGACTCGAGGGTAGATAATAAATGTTTTTCAAAGATTTCCCACTGTGCGACCCGCATCGGCCATGTTTACGCTCGCACCGCCCTCTCTTTGTCGTCGTTCCAAGCGCTTGCGTGTCTAGTTTCCTTTGCTTTCACTCTACCGAGGTGGCGGTCCCGTTGCGTGTGTCTAGTTTCCTCCGGCTCCTCGGGGCGGGTCTGTGTCGTGTGCTAAACAGTTTCGCTGATCATCCATCTTCACAAAAAGGAGTGGCTCATGATTTTTTTTGGAAAAAAAATCGCAATCGATTGAAATGTCACCCACCGGTATTCTAAGAGCCTCTTGAGGTAGCTTGTGGAAGCACTTGGCGAAGTAGCAACTCTGTCGCTTCAGAAGGTCTAAGTCTACCTCAAACATCTTCCCGGAGACACTGATGTTCACGGTGCCACCTCCTAAGGGAAGAACCACCACCTCTTAATTAAAACATTCTCAACATTCCCCTGCTCCTATTGGTCGCTTACCTAAAGAGTTTCGGGACTGCAAAAAAAAAAAAAAGAAAAAAAGAAAAAAGTGCACATGTCTCAAGAACGTTTTACTGAGATTTCTAGGAGATCAGTCGCTCAAGGTTGTCACGCATAGTATGCTTCTGTTGAACACCAGAGCTGAGAAAGTAATTGAAGAGAATAAAACCTTTCCGAAATTTCGCTCTATGTGGTACCTGCTGCGCCGGTTATCCGAATCCGCCATTATTTGATCACGTGCTCTGAGCAGCAACGGACTCGGCCAATACCACATATGAGAAACCAGGCCTGCACACTTCCCCCCAAAACGTCATCAGTTGTGGATTCAGGCAAGCGAGCTTTCGCCAACAATGTCGCCAGTGCGTCTGGCAACGTCTCACAATGAGCGCGACGGAAGCACGCGGAGAAGGCAAGACGGACGCGACTGCTGCTTTGTGCCGTCTCCTCGCCGAGCTTTAGCGTGTTTGCCGCTTGGGGGCGGGTCGGCGATCCACTAACGATGACGTCATGCGCAGGCCTTTGACTTCTAAGCGACACTGCTGCCCCGGGTAGGGTGCCTTCATGTCCCGCTTCAAGCGAGCATGAAGGCACTCTAGCCCCTGGTAGATATTATCACCCCCTGGTGCTCTCACACTGGCACTAGCGCTACATAACTAGGCACGCTACTGCCGGTACTGTACTCGGCGATACTGTTTTACAGCGGAGCTGTTACGGGCTAGGTTCCTCAGGATCGTGTCCGGTACCAACCAAATGTCGACACCACACTCAGGTTACCGCAGTCGCTCATAGATGGCGGTAGCTGTCCAGAGTTTTGTAAAGTGTTGTGTTTGCCGGTTGTCTGGTTGCCGCCGTCGCTCATAGATGGCGGCAACCTTTCCAGGCTTTCCACTCTGGCTTGCCGACTTGCGGACGGCCATTATTACTTGCACAGCAATCGTTGCACAGCTTCGCTGGTCTTACTTCTTCACCAGAGTGGAAAGGCTGAAAGATTTTTTTTTTTTTTTTTATGGAGAGTTCGGGACACCGAAACTGTAAAATATAGCTTACAAAATATTCCCTATTTACTGCGACCTGTCAATTGACCTCTCTGTCGTTGTTTCAAGGCCAGCTGTCAGAGCTGGTAGCAACAGAAACACAAATGGGCAGACCAAAAAGGGAATGCCACGACATATACTATATACTCGTTTGGCGACGCATAGTTAAATTTTACGATAAAAAAAAAAAAACAAAAAAACCCGAATTTGTGTTTGTATTTGTCCGTGGGGAGCGTACTGGGGGGGGGGGGGGGGTGCGGTGGGCAGGTTGTAGTTTGGCTTTCATTAAATGAGTTGGCGGACACATACGCGTAGAAAAACGCGAAAGACGCTGCAACCTTGCGCTCTTAGCGCAGATTTTTCTTTTTTTTAGTGGTTTGTAGCGTTGATAGCGCTTTAAGGGCGACTTAGTAAAGGGAGTATTCAGTGGCGGCTATAGTTGTGTGCGCGACTCCTGAACCGTGCTGAAGGCGAGCTTCCACAGTCATTTTGCAACGTGCATTCTACACCATCAAGATTGCCGGTTTTAGCAGCCTACAAATCTGAGCTCGTTTTAAACATGCGCTATAAACAGCCCCTTCAAATATGGCGTCAATACCCGCTATAGCGCGCGTCCAGTGACGATGCATCATTGACCCTTGCGTTCTAAATGCAGAGGGGAGACGTTCCACGACATTTTTTTCATAAAAATTGAGACGAGCTTTTCCAACAAGACGAGCTAATTAGTAGAGAACGCTCAAAGTGTTTTCTCAGGTGGCTCGAGTCATTTTTTAGACACGAGTGGTGAAACATTGGGCCGATTACTACGAGAAAATAGAAATGACTACTCGTTGAGTGATGTACGGAGATGTACGCGCAGGTGAGCTTGTAGTCCTCTTACCATTCTGAGACGGCAACGAGCTGCTGAGCTGGACCACCAGTCAACGGCCTTGCACGAGGTCTCACACAATGGAATGATTTCGTCGTCGTCTTGCTCGTGCACTAGAAGCTATATCTCTTTGATTGCGCGTTGATAATCCAGGACGTGACGAGGATGTTTTTCTTTACTATATCAGGCACGACAAGTTGTTAAATGTTTCCGATTTTGGGACAGTGGTTGTTTTTGACGTACTCTAAACTGCGTTTAAATATTCTTTTTTTTTTTTTGTTACCGAAGGGAGCCTCCTGATTATTCTTCATTGATCATGCACCCTACTCGGACTTTGACAGGTATAGTAATGTATTTGTTATGTCTATAGCTCGCATCAAACGCAGACGTTCCAATAACACCAACTGGACAAAAACACTCGGTTGGGAAACTCACCCTTGAAATCCGGATCGCTCGCCTCCACCGATACCAAACTAAATTTTAAACTAAATACGATAACCGCGCTACCCTTTAGCGACTAGTCCTAACATGAAAGTTAATTTGTTTTGATACTGCGAAATGGCAATACGAGATGGCGCCACCAGCCCTTGTGCGACTCGATCTAAACCGATACACGCAGACGTGCAGTTCCTGGAGTAGCCGCTGCGGGAGAAATGGCGGCGTTGCAGTCGCAATTAGTTTAATGCCCCCCTATCCTGAGAAAAGTGGCGCCATTCATTGTGGAAATACTCGAGGCGTGCCGCGCGCCACTTCTGGGAAGAACATGGCGTCTGAAATCTAGCTCAGTGCTGCGCTGTGCCGCCATGATCTTCCCAAGGGCTGCACGTTGCACGTGCCTCGTGCATCGACGAACCTTGCGCTACTTTTAAAACATGGCTTTATATTAGTTCGGTTAGTTCGGATCGAAGCCTTTTTCAAAGCAGGCTCTATGGCAGTTTCCAACTGAGTTGCTTTAGTAACGTTGAATAACACCAAGAGTCAATGTTACTGCGAGGCAACGGGATTGATATTACTACCGACGTGCGAATGCCAAAGACAAGTTATGCGATAGACGCCATACTTGTATCTGACGATTTCGATTTGTAGACCACATTTATACGCGTTTAAAAACACTCCTGCTTGATGTTTTGTTTTCATAAAGAGCAGTTTTTAGCAGTCCTGTTTGAACGGCGTAAAGATATCATTCCTGACCGAAACAGCGGCTGCGCTCATTTTCACTGGTTGCCTGGGAAGCGCGCGTGCACATTAAATGCAAGAGGTTACAAATACATGTGGGAGATACTTTGCGACGCTGAAATTCAAGTGTCGCAAATACATCCAGCTGGGAGACCGGCGGCACCAACTGTTGGCGGTAATGGTCTATGCGCTTGTTATACCTAGAAATATGTTCGCGTATCCATCTGATGTACAGACATACACTACAGGTGCACGAACGGAACGTGCGGAGTTAAACTGTGGTCGGCCCTTGTTTTGTTGTACACTTCCCGCCAGACATGATCGGCAGACATTTTTTTCGTAACGATCGAGCTGAATCATTGGCCATATAAGCTTTCTCCGTGCGAGATGCTAGAAATTAACGAAATATGTTGATGCTACAGCGAGCTCAGAAGTAAGATTCAATTCTCTGGAATTTATTGCACGTTTCCTCAAAGTGCGCGAAAAGACGGTTCAGTGATCAGTGATGCAAATCATGAAACTTCGTTTTTGTTTTCTGCTTCATTTAAGCATTGCAGATTGACCGTCAGGTGTCGTACCTTTATGGAACCTCTCCCGCGTGCCCTGTTCGCGACTAGCTGGGTTCACGCGGCGGACAAGTGGAACGTCGTGTTGATAAAATATCATAAGAGAGACATCAAGAACGGCACCAGTGTGACTCGACAACACGTCCGGCCTCACGGTAAGCGAGAGCCAAAAATATTATTGACGTTGTCCCACTCTCCTGCTGACTTAAGCCCTAAATACACGTGCACGTCATTTTATCTGCAGAGCACAACTAGGGTTGATCAGTGGTAGATATCAAACTTGTTAGGCTACCCGTTGGATGAGCCAGTAAACGATACATTATGCTCAAATTGACATCAGTCATCTGCATTTTTCAACCAAGACACCCCTTTCACCTCTCCATTCACTACACACAGGTTGCACTTGCGTGATGTCATCGAACCAGGCTGGTGGCCATTTTTGTTCTTGCCGATAAAAAACATAATCGGTGGTACGATGTGTATGATGGAAGAGGTCATGCCCAAAACCACCACAATGGCCGCAAGTTTGACATCAGTTTTAAGCCGTGCAAATTATTAAGTGATCTAAATAAATAAACCACCTCGTGCTTTGCGCTAAAGCAAACACGCAGGCATTTATTTATAGCGTTATTTCGCTCGTACACTCTTTGAAGTCCCTGATTGCATACTGGACCGCGATACATTGTGGGAGCCAATCATTAATATAACTTAAGCTTATTCAGTTTAACCGATGGAAAGGGCAATCGATACCATGCTCCAACTTGTACTTTGATCTCAATGGCCAAAACGTGTCCACTCCTTTTGTACTGAGCCAGCATAACCATTGGGGCATCATAGCTATCGTTCTGAGAGTTGATTGTCTTGTCTGCTTAAAGCTTACAGATCCAGCAACGTCCAGATGCCAAACATTCAGGTGGTCTCGAGCTAGACGAGGTTACGAACGACTTCGTGCGCTAATATGCCAGAACAGAAGAACGTACAAACGTGGAGAATAACGCACGTAATCATTTACGTCTGCGCCATCGGCACGTCGCTGGGGGCCCTGCTCAGCTACCGCGGCATGAACAGAACCCTCCAGATCGACATGGACAAGTGCATGCTTTACTCCAAGCCCTGGTTGGAAATCAGCCAGAAGACCGGCAACTGTAGGATTGACCTGGCTCGGACCGAGTGGAGCAGTCACGGCCTCTGCAACTTTGTCCTGTTTGCGATGCTGGCGTCCTTCGTGTACAGCATCATAGCCCTCTGGTTCTTCCTCATGTGCGCACCGTCGACGAGAGGTGTGCAGGAGGACAGGTGAGTGGAAAACTGAGTCCAAGGAGTTTTCAAACCCATCATCGAACGATAATGACACAGAAATATGTAAGTTTTGAGTTGGTGTTCATCAGGACTTACGTCTCAGTAAGTCTTCTTATCTTTTGGTACGCAAAGAAGGCAGGGATGGTAGCTGCTTACAAAATTGTAGCGTGATGTATGTCCTTCATCGGGTTTTACCTTTCAGTAAGTCCTGACGAGGGTATGTTTCGGAGATTTGCTGTGGTTCGTGGTGTAGTTTAGAAGCCAGGGATGGTAGCAGCCTATAAAATATGCCATCACGTAAGTCCCTTATCAGCACTTAGGTCTCAGTAAGCTCCGATTAAGATATCTTGCAAAGAACAGTTGTGGTTTGTGGTGTAGTAAAAAAGGCAGGGATGGTATAGCCGCCTACAAAATTGAGCTATCACGGAAGTCCTACATTACAGCTTACGTCTCAGTGAGTCCCAATGAAGATACGCCTCGGAGAATCGTCGTGGTACATGATGTAGTGAAGAAGGTAGGAATTGTAGCTGCCCACAGAATTCTGCCATCAAGCAAGTCCTTCATAAGGCAGGGCCGGCCTTTGGGGTGGGCGACCTGTGCAGCCGCACAGGGCGCCATTCATAGGGGGGCGCCGAAAGGGCCGCCAGATCATGCAGAGCTCAAACTTCGAGGTGATAAAAACAAAACCGCGTAAAACGCCCCCCCCCCCCCCCCCCCCAAAAAAAAAAAAAAAAAAAAAAAAAAAGTAGAAAAAGGTGGTGGCGCTTGCCGTTTGGTATTTCGGGCGCAAAACCAACGACTTAGTTTTTGTTATAACTGGAGTCCATCAACTCATAGCCACCTGCGGATGTTTTACTATAGAGGACCTCTTCTCCGTGAAATTCAAAGCGCCATGCAATGAATCTTGAACGACTAGGCAAGCGATCACCTCCGCACAGGTTTCAAATTACGTAGAAGAGTAGTAAGTTGAGCGAGTTGGTAAACGTTGAACATGGTTAAAATCGCGCACAAAGAGACGAGGACAAACGAGGAAGGAACACAGAACACAAAAGACGAAATCGCTTTCCGGAACTCAAGGGGAGTGACTACAGACAGTTTTCTTGAACTACTGCAGTTTTATTTAAATTCCACATTCGTCGGATGGCAAAACTGGGTATTTTTACAAAAATCGGGGGTGTGTATTGGGTCTTGTGTCGCGCCAGTCTTAAGTGATATTTTTCTTGCGAGTATCGAAAGTGCCATTGCTTTAGCTATTAAGTCCACGCCTGTCACCGACGTGTTCAGATATGTAGATGATTTTCTTTTACTGTACAAAAAGACTGCGGATCAAGATTTAGTTACTACGATTATGGACATTTTTCATACGTGCAGTTTTGGGCTCACCTTTACTTTTGTGAAGCCTAACGAAGGGGCGTTGCAATTCTTAGACCTTTCCCTCTCACTGCACGCCGATCACTTGTGCTGGGCATTCTCACCACGTTCCAAAAAAAGTATTGTTCACTACACATCCTCGCACTCCAAGGTGGTGAAGAGAGGCATTGCTATCTCTTGCCTCACCTCAGCCCCCAAAAAGTCATGTTTCCATGCCATTCATCGGAGTTTCTTGGGCCAGATCGAAAGACTAAAATCTTCAGGGTTCCCGAATCAGGTCTTAATCGAAGTGATAGGAACGCTGGTATAGAATGTAAAAGGGGGTGAAAAAACTAGGCGCCCAGTTGAAAAAAAAAAAAAACCGGGTGGTGGTTATGCCATACCTACACAAAATATCGCATAACCTAAAACAAGTGGCCAGCAGGTATGGTGTGCCCGTAGTACTATCAGCCCCTAAAAAAATGCGACAAATTTGTTCTAAGGTTCGTGAAAAGGCGGAAAAATTATCAAAAAACACGTGCCACAAAAAACATGTGCAGCCATTTGTTCCCTCTTCATCGGGCGTTGTATATAGCATTCCTCTTTCATGTGGAAGATGCTATGTAGGACAGACGGGACGGTGTCTGAATGACCGGCTACGAGAGCATAAACTTGCTTTAACATCCAATGTAGGAGGTCACCTTTCGGTGCACTGTAGAACTTGTATGTGCACACCATCTTTAGAAAAAAACATCAATCATTGGCTGCTTTAAAGAAAAACAAACGCGCGAGGCGCTCGAGGCGTTCACCATCTTGAACCTGACCGATCGCTGCGTTAGTCAGCCGTCGGTAGCTTTGAGCGAAAAAGAAGTTGCCTTCTTGCGATCATTTGACTGCGGATGATCTGTTTCCCCCTGGTGACGTTGTCCCCTGTAAAAAATAGTGCTTAATCTTTCTCTTCTTCACTTAATATACTAGAGTTATGAGTGCGCGCCTGTCTGTGTTCTGTGTTCCTTCCTCGTTTGTCCTCGTCTCTTTGTGCGCGATTTTAACCATGTTCATATTACGGGCGGAGCAAAATCTGACTCGCAAGAAGCGATGAAGCCAGCATGCCGCATTCTTAGCGCAACTTACCAAACGGTGGCGCCAAGCTGATCGGCGAGCAAATCAGTGTGTCGGAGCGAGTCACGTGGCAAAATGCTATTGAAACGGATTTTTGCTCTTAGTTATCCCGTGCTTCGCTCAGAGTCTCTGATTGGCTCGCAGAAAATGTAGGCTTCGCCCTTTGCGAAGTTATTCTGAGCCGAAGTATGCCTTCGCTCAGAAGGTCTGACCGGTGGTAAAATGAACCTGATTCCTCCCGACATTCGCTCGTTGTGGAGTCTCTAGCAGTAGGCTAAACGAACCGATGCCTCCTCGGCATGCGGTGAGCCTCTGTGCCTAGAGGCTTCAACCCGACTGAAAATATTATGTGCAAAGAACTTTGGGTCCGCAGTGTTTTCTTTTTTGTGTGTATGAGCGACCAGCGACGAGTCCGGACTCGCAATGCCGATCAGTGTTGCCCACTCAAAATTCAGAAACCCGCCGCAAAAATCCCGAAAACCGCTAAAACCCTGGCGTCCGACATGAAGCTTGAACTCTTTGAAGGGCAGCTCACATACCTTAAGTTTCTCGTTTCCATTGTTATGTGGTACGACATTCTTTTTCAAGTTAATGTTGTAAGTAAGAGCATGAAGGACATCGTAGCAACCACCCAGCTCACCCACTCACTTTGCCAGTGGGGAGGTGAGCTGGTGATCCTCCTCACTTAGCCAGTGTCAGTAATCACCGCTGAGAGGAGTTTCTCGAAATTAAAGTTTAATAAGACATACCTAAGATTACCCATGGCAGATGCCAGACTATTGCCATTGGCAATTTTGTCCATTGAAAACTGGATAGCTTCTATCCTGGATATGTCGCAAGCTGTAGCCTAATTCTCTCCCATAGCCAGACGTTAGCTGGCTATGGGAGACCCACTGCTGAAATTTGGTTAATCTGAGAAATATCTGTGTTTTGAACCATTTGAACATGGTGCCGACAGAACTCTCAATGCTCGCGAACGTCGTTCGGATGTGGTTCTCGACTGACAACGACAAAGTCGCGACCCATGGGTCACTCTGGCATGTCTACTAACAACGTGATGTTGGGTGCGAAAATAGGCGGGGGGTAAAGGGGGGGGGGGGGGGGGGGGCGCCACAGCCGCAGTTTGCCCAGGGCACTTGCTGCTCTAAGGCCGGCTCTGTCATAAGGTCTTACTCCTTCCTACCTCTCCGTAAGTCTTGGTGAGGGTATGTTTCAGAAACCCGTTGTGGCGCTTGGTGTAGTGAAGAAGTTAGGAATTATAGCCACCTACAAAATCGTGTCATCACTATCGTTCTTGATCAGGACTCACAGTAAGTCCTTACCCTACTGAAAAGTCCGGTATAACTTTTCGCTATCCGGATTATGGAACCGGAATTTTATTTGGATTCTACCTGGACTCTAAATGGATTTTAGATTTTCATAAATTATTCCTTTGTCTGCAATCTGGATTTCGGTTTTCCAGAAACAAATTTCCAGTTCCATAATCCGGATAGTGAAAAGTTATACCGGATTTTTCGGTAGGGTAGGAAGATTTCAAGAACTGTTGTGGTACACTGCGTATTGACAAGGCCGCGGTGGTATAACAGTATTCTACTAGATTGCGTCGTCGTGTGCGCTGCAGTAAAAAAAAACGATATACACTATTAATTTGTCTAGAAAATTACTAGTTCGGCGTTTCATAGACACCGACCAAGAAGCGTGTTCTCGCCTCCTTGGCAAGCGAGAAAACCGCACGAAGAGATCATATCACGTCACCACTGACGTTATATGATCTCACATTGTGGTGGTATACATGCAACGAGTGTTACTCCGTAGTCCCTATTGGGGTTATTTTACACCGTCAGACTGATAGTCTGAAGCCAGCAATAAGCAGTAATGACTACCAGCGCTGTGAAAGGAAATCACGAGCGCACGACGTATAATTTCTTTTACTTTAGTGTAAGCAAATCATACACGTAGAAGTACTCCAAGCCTCCTCGGGGACGAATATGTCATTGTGATGAGAAATTTTCGGGATTTTTAAAACAACTCATAGTTTGCAACACAACAGCCGGGTTTCACCCAAGGTGGAAATAAAAATCAAGATGATTTAAATTATGATTTATATCATGATTTAAATCGTAATTTAAATCACATCGATTTCCCAATTATGATTTAAAAACCTTTCCCGCAAGAAAGATATCCCAAATATTTCCTAGTTTGTCTACCATTTGATGTTTTTTCTGGATTTGTTTTGTATTTAAATTAAATATTCCGCAAACACAAAATATTTATAGCAGGCTGAAAATGGGTATTTTATTTATTTACTTATGTACGCTAAAGGTCATCAAGGGCATTACGTAGGAAGCAAAAACAGTACAATAATAATGATAATAAAAAACAAGCAGCCACATTCAAAAAGAAAAAAGATACAAGGCATGAATAAAAAAAAAATTCGACGCATTTCGGCACTTTTAGCGGTCATTGAAATATATACATAGAAAAGGTGCCATAAGAACATGGGCACAAAACAGCAGACGAAAATTTCAATTAAACTTATGGCGAATTCCACTGGTCGTTTTGGAGCGCGCCGGGATCGACCTTTTTGGAGCGAGCCTATTTCACTGGACGATCGGGATCGAGACCGACGTGTTTCAGTGGTCGTTTTGGATTAGCTCCCGCTCCAGATCTCGATCTGGATCCGAGAAAAGTCGCTCCCACGATTTCGGCGGATTCAACCGGAAGCCAGCCGGGCCAGCCCTCGGCGCACACACGTGACTTCCTTTCTCGAGGGGCATCCCGCCTGATCTCGCCCATCTCGCCTTAGGAGAAGAAGAAGCACGTCGCGGGCTGGGCTCCTAGATTGTCTCGACATCAGAAGAATTCGTAATGGCCGCTTGCTTACCCTTTGGCTCGACAGCCGGTTCGTTTTCCAGGAAGGAGAAGAGAAGGTATTTGCCGCGCTACGGGCATTCCGGCAATCTTTGCTAGAAGCTCCTGTGCCATTCCTGCCGCTCGTGCGTCGAACACATGTTAGCGCCGCGATTGCGAAAACGTCTTCGAAACGACCGCGGCGGCCGCGGAAAGGGGATTCCCGGGCAGTTGATTGACGGGAAGGCATCCGCCGATCCCGGAGCAGTGGTCATGTTCCACTGGGGATCCGTAGGCGGCGCGACCCCGTTCGTATCGTCTGC
This sequence comes from Ixodes scapularis, assembly GCF_016920785.2. Lineage (NCBI taxonomy): Eukaryota > Metazoa > Arthropoda > Arachnida > Ixodida > Ixodidae > Ixodes > Ixodes scapularis. The sequence continues at coordinate 141,546,220 of NW_024609879.1, read as the reverse complement.
TCCGGTCCGGATCTGGTCAACTGATCCCGGCGCGCTCCAAAACGCCCAGTGGAATTCGCCATTAGCTGTATTCAGACATCATCATGTTTACGGCGGAAACAAAAGTCTCATGATCACTGATGGAGGCAACTTCCCTTAAAAGACGATTCCAATCCGAATTGGCAAGAAGAAGAGTCGAATTTTTGAGCATGTTAGTTGGTGCATATATGGGGTTAATTTTATAAAGGTGACCTAAATATATGGTGAGCTGGCCGTAAGAAAACATCTTTAACTGCTGAAGAGGTTTGGTATAGTTTGTGATTGAATGATAGGCGCGCAAGATGCCTTGTGGTACGAAGGGGTGATAAATTAAGTCGAGTAAAACTTGTTGTTGGCCTAGTTGGTTCATAATGCAGTATAGAGGTTTTTTGCTCGACACAGGGGACAATTACAAGCGAGTAGACACGGACAAGCGCTTCTCCGTGTCTACTCGCTTGTAATTGTTCCCTGTGTCGCGCATAAAAACCTCTATACTGAATTAAGTCGAGGTTTGATACCGGTTACACTAGTAAAGCTGGAGCGAGCTATGAAACGAGCAGCTTTTTTTTGTAGTGATTCTATATTCTCTCCCAGATATGATTGGTGTGGATGCCGAGTGATGGATGCATTCTCCAGTTAGGGATCTAACAAAACCAGTATGGGCATCGAGTTTTGTTTCTGTGTTTCCCTGGAAGAGAGTTCGTTTGAGAAAATCAAGAGTTTTCGACGCGTTGTTAGTAGTATGTTGAACGCGAGTGTTCGATCAGATGAAAGATGAACCCCAAGATATTTAAATGAAGTTACATCTTCCATGGGATCATTCCCGATTAAGTGTGGGTGTGGAGTGGACTGATGTTTTGTGATGAATGTTATAGCTTTCGTTTTGTTTGTATTTATGTTCACCAACAACGTGGCGCGCCAGTTGGAGATTATATACAAGTCATCCTATAAAATTTTATAATCCAAAGGACTCGTAATTGGACGATAACCGATGCAATCCTCTGCGAACAGACGAGTGCAAGATTGGATGTTAGAATAGAGAACATTGACGTATATCAGAAGGAGCACAGGACCAAGTACCGATCCCTACGGCACAGCAGACGTCGCGAAGGGAGGAGGAAAAGCCTTGACCAATCACAACAGTCAGGCGTCTGTTAGTTAAGAAGTTTGTTATTTATTTAACGACGAAGGCGTATAAGTTATATTTATTCAGTTTATGTATTCCCAGAAAAGCTGTGCTCTTTTGAGCTATTCGAAGTGATGGCCAAGCTTTATTTCAACTTTCCAGTTCGTTCCTCAGTTCCCTAATTTACTATTGAATCAAAGAGCAAAAGGAAGAAACAGATACGAGGAAAATAATGTCATATTGGAAGTAAATAAGAACGGGAAAAAGAAAGAAATTAATCTTTTCACATTTAAAACGAAACATATCAAACTGCTGAAAATAATCCCTGGAGCTGGATACTGTCCAGCTCGCTTGCACCTTTGCATTTAATTGCATTATAATCAAACTGCATTGGTTTTAGTATGGTCAATTAGACTTTACTTTTAATTTAATGTAATTCTTTTCTTTAGCATCGTTTTCGGTGATTCGAATAATTTATCAATGAATTTGCCATGTTTAAAATTGCATCTAGTAATAAAACGAAAGAAAAAAGAAACACTGTAAAAATGAACACATGAACAAGTTGAAGACACAGAAAAAAAATCATTTTTGACTATTGACTGTCACTGTTCTTTTTGCCTCGAAACAAAATAGATTGACACAAAAGGAGAAGAAAAAGAGAAACGACTTCAGGACGTCCTTTTATGACAGTCACAGTCACAGTCAAAGCCACGGTGACTGTGAGAGTCACAGTCACGGCCACAGAAATCTGGCCGTCTGATTAATAAGAAAGAATTCGCCACCAGTACGTGTAATCTATTCTACATTACCACAAACGTCAGGTCCATAATGCATAATAAAACAAGCATCAAGAATTTCTCTAGCGGTCCTGATGTGTCGTTTGGCCGGTGTCTTTATAATATTTAACTGCGGTGTACGGCCACATCTATGACAATGTACAGCGAGATTTCCCGATACAGCAAAGAACTATCGCTTATGCTCCGCAAAGAAAGAGAGTGCTCACGAGCTCTATAGTAGGCAGTTTTAGTATAGCGTTGCTGGATCTTACGTACGCAATACGCAATAGTATAGCGTACGCTAAAGATGACATGCTCAGACCGAATTTAGTTGTGCGTTACGTTTTCGAGTGAACACCGCGTATGATATTGGTTAAATTTGCTAGAGCCGTAGAATTCCCGTGCTTATAGCGCAACCATGCTCCTGGAAAGAAATATTTAAAAAGAAGTGTCCAATCATTTTATTTCAGATTAAACCAAGCCACAGCTGCCTCGTCAAGCGCGCTTTTCTGCGGGGTACAGAGGCTACGAGTACGAGTGCGTAGCCAAATTCGATCACGGAGCCTCCGTCAGTCGTCCCGTGGAAACGGCAGCTTTTATCAATGCTATCGCGGAATGAAATTCATGATCCTGATGTCCAGTGCATAGCGAGAACTTCGGCGATTTCCTTTGGAGTCGTTCGTCCGTCGGCGATGAACTGTGGGAATAGGCTTAGCGTTGAGCAGATCGCAGCGTCGACGCACACTGCGAGCGGCGTACATTTCCACTGTGCACTCCTTCAGCTGCAGGGCGATCTGATTCGACCGCGGTAGGTCCCAGAAAGAATCGCCGAGCTGAACACCACGCAATTTCACGTAACACAGAACTTCGAAAACACCACGTCGCCCTTGCTGCGCCAGCTAGTCGAGGCAACCGCCATCTTGAAACTGGCGCTCTCGTTGGGTCCGAGATCTTTCGAGAGCATCCCGCAAGGCCCGCTAGCCAGCAACGCAAAATCCCCATCGTTGCGTGCGTACGCAATACGCTAGCCCTTGTATCGCGTTCTGCGCATGCGCACTTACGACCCGCAATCTCCTTGCGTACGCAAACCTGTAGCGTGCGGTCCACTAAAACTGTCTAGTGTTTACACACTTGCCCGTCTGTCCTACATAACTTTTTCTACAGGACAAAGGGGTTTTGTTTAAGACCACCGACTGCACACGCTACATATTTACAACGGTGTTTGACATCGCATAACACACGTTTTCGTCCCGCGTTTTTGATTGCGAAGCATAAGCGATAGTTTCGACGGTGCGGAGAATACTACATGTACATCAAAGTTACTGGCAACCTTTTTAAATCCTGCGTGAAATAGTATGTATATGCGGGACGACAAATGGTCGACGAGTAGGCTTATGTCGCAAGTTCGTAGGTAGATCAAGGGATGTTTTAAAGATTTGTAGGAGGGACTGCGCGACACCTACAATTGGAAAGCCCGCCGAAGGTAGCCTTTTGACCTGATTAAGAAAACTACTCAAGCTCGTATGCAGACAGGAATTAACCAGAGAAGCTGGCACACAAGAGCTTGCAATACCCCTATTTACAATCTCGGAGTGCGTGGAATCGTAATGGAGGAGATATTTTTTTTATTTTTATTTTTTTAAATTTTGAGTTCATAAACCCAACATACATGACTTTGATATAGGCGGCGGTTTAGATCTAAAAAAAAAAGTGAAAGGGATTGAACCCAGGAATCCTGAGTTCAATTACCACCCCTGCCCGTTACAATCTGGATAAACATCGTACCGGCGAGCGGTCGTGTACCATGCTAGCCCCTGGCTAGGAAATACATGAAAGGTACGACTGCTAGCCCAAGGCTAGCAGTCGTACTGCGCTGGCTAAATTGCTTATCTACATCTGAAACACCAGACGCCCACTAAGGCAGACTAACTTCCGACTGTATAAACCTACGTACACCGATTTTTTGTTTTCCCTCTGTGCACAATTGCGTTGTTTCTATTTCTCTGATCAAGCACGACTCGCCCATCTTCACACCTTACTGGAGATAAATTACTTTTTTCCAGCTGCATTGATTGATATCGAATTAATCTCATTTAAGTTCAATAAATAAGACACAAATCAAATGAATCCGATATGAATAATAAAATTAATTTAATATAAATCAAATCAGATTGATTTAAATAAAAGAAGTAATATATACCTAATTAAGAAAAAAAATGTTGACTGGATTTTATTTGCTGAAGCTGTGGGCTCTACGTACGTATGCATGAACTAATTAATCCAAAAGCAAAACATTAATCTGCGGACGCTTCTTTAGAAAGGCAGCGCCACCGCTTTCGCGTGACGTCACACGAGTTCCTGCGCAGCGCGTTTTTTCGTTTTTTCTCCGGTGATTCCAAATCAACCTAAGAAATCTTCACGGCGCTGATTGTCTGGCGAGTTGGTGGTGAATTCGAGTATACGTGATAGCGCGGGACGACAAGGACGGAACAAGAATAACCGGGCGAGTTGATGCTAAATTTGAGAATACAGGGAAAGGAGCGCGCGGTGGCGTCCCTGTCTTCGAGTGGTGGCATGTATTAAAAAAAAATGATATCTTAATCCTACTGCTGCCTTTGAAAAGCAGGATCTTTCAATGATGGTGGACCCGTCTGGAGAGCGCGGACGCTGAGTCCTTGCGTCCTTACGTGCAGCATTGTCCACATCTGGAAGATCGTTCCGCCAGCGTCGTTGTTCAGCAGCCTCCTGCTGCTACTCACCTTCGCCATGGCCTGGAAAGTGACCGTAGGCATTCGGACCTTCTTCATCAGCCTGGAGTCCGCTGTCCACCATAAGTGAGTCCGGGTGACAATGGGGAGTATTCGTAGACCGCTTTCCCCCTCCGCTAAGCCCTCCGCAATCCGCTACGATACTCGGGACTCTACAGTCAAGGCCATGGGCGCGCAGGCGCAGTAGCGGCTTCTTCGTTGCGGAGGGCATAGCGGAGGGGGAAACGCGGTCTACGAAAACTCCCCAATGGGGATGGTAATAACGCTAAAAACAATATTCATGTTGCTACAGTGATAATGAAAGTGATTTACTATACAGTGAAGGAAATAAGAAATACAGATATGGGGGTTAGTCCTTCAGAGCGTGCACCGCCTGGGTCGTCTTCTTTCTTTTTAAGTCTGGGTCGTTTTTCCGCATCTTCTTCTTCGTCACAATATTGAAGCATTGTGCTTTGAAACGGCACTTCCTAATCATAGAAACTTGTCCAAAGATTTTTTCGTTGATGTGTACCCTCTATAGATGTAGTAAAAAAATTGACGTCATGCACGAGGTCATGGTACCACGTGACCACACGTCACGTGACATCTGTGATGTCACGTCACGTGACGTCAGGTGAAGTGACATCATAGTATCTCGTGGTTCCACGATATGAAACTGGGACGTAAATTTCCCCGCTAAGTGATGAAAAAGAATACGTTCTTCTTCATACTCCAAAGTGACTCTCCAATGTCTTCCAAACAGGTTTTGGCAATCTCTCCTGTGTTTCAGCTCATAGGAGCTCACTGGCACTAGAGGGACCTAACTATACTCGCTCACAACGCCATTGACCAGGAAGCCTCTTTATTTCGATGTAATTCCGAGTATAAAAGAGAGCGTTTTCTTTTCGAACTCTCCATGGAAAACGCGATGACGTAGTTTGGAGGTCGCGGTGTTGGCATAGTCCCCCAGGGACGAAATTTATATTCGCGATGATCAATGGCTCGACAAGCATTCGAGTAGTGGCTCGTGGCGTGCAGTCGCTGAAAACACGGCAATAGCCGAACTCTAACAATGTGTGGAACTCGGCGCGCGTGCCCTGAGCTTTGCCGACCTTTGCGCGCGGCTATGATAAACATAAGCGGCTCTAGATCACGTGGCCGCTTGTTGTGGCTCCGAGTTAAGGGGAGAACGCTGCCCGCTTTTCTCGATTTGTTTTACAACTACCATTGCACGCGGTGAAAAACTAGCCCGTGTTTCACAGGTTAGAAACGTCAAGAATTCATTCTAAGTGGTATTTACGCTAAGTACAACAAATGTTGCAACACCCCTTTGAATACAGCGTCTTATACATTAGAGGACTTTGAAGAAACAGGTAGCTGGTATGCGCAAAAAGGGTGGACTACTTTTTCGCCACTAATACTTGGTGCCCATGACCATTGGGGCTCTGATATTCCTTCCCGTCCTCGCTCGCTGAAGTGATTGGAAGAATGACAAACAGATCAAACTATTCGAAGCGCTTTGTCGAACTTGTTCTACCCGAACTCGAGTTCAACCATTATCAACACGAAGGCCTCGGATACTTTGCGTCATCTTCCTCCATCGAACGCGTCTGCTATTTAGTATCGCGAAATTCAGAACAGTCATTGTGAAGTCGGCAAATGAAAATGATGCCAAAACCAACATTCAAATATACCCGCCCTTTTTAATACCGTGACGTTAGTGGCAGGCAGGCTCGCCAGTCGAGCAGGCAGTCTAAAAAATTTATTAGGCCCAACACTTGTTTTGTGCTGCTGCGCGGCTGCTGGAGTGAGCTTCCAAAGCATTCATTTGACACCATGAAACAGCTTGGTATCAGTTGGGAACGAATACTACAGTCCAAAGAGTGAACCCCCTTCCTGCCGCTGGTGTCACTTTTTTGGTGTTGCCATAGAGACCTTCAGTTTGAAATACACGTTCAGGACCAAAATTGCACTTTCTATAACTTCGCAAAAAAAAAAAAAAAAAAAAAAGAACTTTGTTTCTAGTATTTGGGATACCATTTCAGCGATGTGTGTTGGTGTGTTTACGAAACTTTCGGAGAAATTGGGAACCACGAAGAAAATGCCGGAGTACCGCTTTAAGTCCGAGTGCTGCGGCAGTGTTCGGCTCTCAGGTTCATTTGAAGCTTCGCTAATCGAGCACGAGCCGACCACTCTGGCAGAAACAAATAAGTAATTCTTGCCTTTCGTGGTACTGTTTTCCCCAACAGTTTAGTCCTCCACTAAGCCGCTAGAAGCGCGACGGTTGTATCTCCCTCCCAAATCTGTAGAAAATAATTTGACTATGGAAGCCTGCGTTGCAGCGTCATTACTGAAGGCAATGAAGGGACAGGCACCTAAATGTTGGGATAACAAAATGCACTATCGGTGCGTATATCAGCTCTCCAATGTTAACACAGAATCTGTTCTATAAGTCGAATTTCACGAGAAACCTTCATAAGGAACCGTCACGAACGACCGTCACGAAGAAGCGTCATGGATCGTCACGTAAATTTCCCCGCTTAACTTAGAGGGGGGAGAGGGAATTTTTCACGCAAATTCAATTTTCCCGGTATATTTGGTGAGCAAATGCAAGTCACGTGACCACATTATGTTAGCTCGAGTCCCGTGACGGCGATGTCCCTCGTTGTCGGTTTCCCCGTTAAATTTAGGGGGGAAGTAATTTCAGGCGACATCAATTTTCGCTGGACTTAAGCTGAAACTAAGTATGTAAGCCGGCTCTCAGATGTGCTTACGGGCCCGCCGGTCGACGCTCCCACGACAGCGTTAAGAAATGACTGCGAAGTTGACCGTCGTGTTTTCAGTTGGCCTATAGATGCCTGACGTAGTGAATTTGCACGCAGTTGCACGACCAAGAGCGGCGCTCCGGCGGTCTGGGAAAATAGCAACGTGGCGGACTTGTACAACGAGAGAGTCATCACGCAGGTGGGTATATATTTAAGTGATTTCCGAGACTACAGAGTTTGCTCTATTCTCCGTTTCACTTTAACTTCGTCCGCGGCCCCCGCCATGATCCTAAGGATCAAATCACGCATAAGAATTTCTCCGCAATTCTACGCTTTCTTCTACGCGTGATTGCTTGAGCCGGAGGTAGCAAACCCACGAAAAAAAACAAAAAAACGAACGCCGTGACGACGCACTTTTGAAGCTGCTCCATTGGCTTCGTCGGATGAAGACTCGCCGCGGTGTGCCTCCTGGTTTATTGCGCTGCGGGATGAGTTCAAAACATGGTAAACCAGCGCGCAAACGGTATGAGGACATAAGGTAATATAAGGACCCATTATATACTTTGTGTCCTTGTCGTTTGCACAACGTTTTCACTTTCTTTTTTTCTTTCCAAGTATGCACCAATTATTAGCTCGCATCGCTCCCCTAGATAGATTTATGCTAAAACAAGAGTGTTTTTTTTTTTATTTGCAAAACAGAATTTGTGTTTGACGCTGGCAGAAAGAATTTGACGCAGAGTCTCCCGGAAACTTAAGGATGGCGTACGCTTTTCACTATGTGGGCGACTTCGCTTGTGAAAAGATGGAAGAAACGTCGGCTAAACATGCTGAAGATTCCTGGAAACTCTTTGTCGAAGTGCGATTTATGCACTTATACAAGCGTTCTTTTTTTTATTTTTTTTTAATTTGCATTAAGTTTTTAAACAAAGGGAGAAAAAGTTATGTGAGTGCGGTTTTCGCTGCGTGTTTACGTGGCTCGGCGAATATTAGACGGGAATATAACCATTCCTATTATGGAAGCAAATATCTCAAATTCGTCGATTAACTTTTAGTTACTGTAATTCAGATGTATGGTTATATTACAAACTTTCAGGCGGTCGCACGTTACAACTGTTCCATATTGTAGAATTCGCGTAAGCAACCCGTGTTCCGAGATATCTGCCCCCGAGGTTTCTACTTAATCCCACTTTTCATCCAGTCAATCCGGCAAACGCTACATTAACCGGGTAAAAGTGCAAAGTTTGAGGACGAATAACGCGGAACAGCTGCGGTTACGCGAATTCTACAAAATGAAGCAGTCCTGGCATACGACCGCCTCCAAGGTTGTAATATAAACATATATTCTAATTACAGTAATTAAAAAGGTTACTTAACAAATTTTAGGTGATTAGTCTCATAAAAATTATGGTTATATTCCCATCTAATGAGCGCCGAGCCATATAATCACGCAGTGAAAACCGCATTCATATAACTCCCCCCCCCCCCCCTTTATCTAATAATTATGTGCAGCTAAAAAAAAACGCCCTGTATATTGAAATTCGTTATAAAGCCAAGAGAGGATGAAAGATAAAGTTTGACAACGTACAACTCTGGAGTCACATGGTCTCAACATTTGATGGAAAAAAAAAATAGGTGGCGCTTTGGTTTGCTTTTTAACTTACACAGAAAGTGAAAACGTTGCATTTTTAAAGTTTTAATACTATCAATATAAATATAAGACAATTCATACTGCGAACATCATTTTATCTTTCTACAAAACTCCTTAGAATAGCTTCGGCACCCATGTTGTGGGAAACAGTGAACAAAAACGGCTCCTGCCACTTTTTCACTAGCATTGACACGAGAAGTCGCTCAGCTTCTTGTGTTCGTGTTCCTTTCGCTTTCAGGTTCCTGGAGTTCGACTTTCTTTTTTACGTGTCTTTTTCAGTAAGGGTGCCAACTACTTGTTAGACACTTGAAATTGCTTGACAACATTGCGTGCCGCGTCGTAATGTCGTGGTGCGAACTGTCATTGTCTGTTCTCTCTTTCAGATTTTAGTCTGGTTCATGGTGCTAAGCTGGATCATGGCCACGTTGACCCTGGCTGTCCGTTGCGCGACGGCTGCGGATTTCTCTTCCCTTAGCGAGGGGAACCCCAGATGAGCTATTCCGTCGTGCAGTTTCTTTCCGAGGTAATTTCACGCGACTTCCCAAGAAACTCCAGTGTCGTCAGACGTATATTCTAAACACAGACAAGCATGAGAACGGCAGGGAGGAATTTCAGTTGTTCCGCCGCTAGCGAGAACACACTCTTTACCTTCGATTACGCTTCAGCGTCTAGTCAGCCTCGAAAGTATGTACGCGCAGCAACCAAGCCAAAGCACGCGACGAACGGCGGCGTCCAAGAGGCCGGGTATTGGAAGTATATAGACGCCTTATTGTTTTCACCATGGTCAGTGACCGTTGACCAACAATTTGCTTGCAAGGAAGTCAGGGTTTTGCCAGCCACGTCGTTTAACACCTGATACTGTGGTGCAGAAAAGAAGAAAAAAAAACTTTGTGTCGAAGGGACAGAACAATTAGTGACTACCAGCTCGCCTGCGCACCTAGTCTTCTCACTAAGGGTTTTGCCACACCGAGTGTAGGACTGTGACTGCTCAGAAATAAGATTCGCGTTAAGTGAATCGTCCGCGCATGCGCCGGACTGACATCAGCGCCACCGTAGTGGCGTGACGTCGAAGCCGCGTGCTTGGGTAAAACTCATAAGTTATCTTTTTTCGAACGATGCTCTAAAAAGAAAAAGAAAACAAAAAAAGAAAAACGCGAGCTCTCTATTGCACCCTGTCTTGTATGCACGTTACCCGGAAAAAGACATCGATTACAATTACTCTCGCTTAAAAAAAGTTTTCAACTAGATTACACGATTCTTCGATACGAAAAGCAATTGACCGTCAATTGAAAAAAAGAAAGGTTTCCGTTACTTATTTTTTTACATCGGATTTAAAAAACAATTGAGTTTTCTGCCGTTCCGAAAACGCGTCTTTCGTACTGTTAATTATCCGGAGCGCGAGTCGTCTGCTTCCTGCGCAGGGATCGCAGTGACGTCAGAACGACGTAGGGTTCTGATTGGCTTTGATTGAAAGGATAATGAATAGAGCTCAATGCTAGGTGGCTTAAGGTCTACCCACAAGGTTTTCAATCAGCCAATAAAGTTTGGCTTTCTGACATCATCGCAACCCCTGTGCAAGAAGCAGTCGAACTCACGTTCCGCATTGGATCAGAATCATCGAAGTACAAGTTACTTATCCTCTCAATTGATCAGTTTTGGTAAACCATTCTCCTGTCGGAGACATGGTTTGAGGGTTCCGTGCTAGGAAACTTGCGGAAAGAATGGACGCCATTTAAAACGGGAGAGTGGTAACAGTTACAAGTATAGTTTTAGTACTTCGAAAAGTAATAAAATTTCTGCTGCGATTACGTCGTAATAAAATTATTCGAATGATCACAGAATTACTTCAAAGAGTAATAAATTACGAGTAATTTTATCAGTTGTAATGAGTACGGTCCAAACCTGATTGCATTAAAGGGATACTGACAGGGTATTTATGCTCGCCAAGGATTTTATTTGTACATGGCGCATGAAGGCTCAACTACCCAGAGCACAATTCGCGACTCGAAATTCGTTCGCTTTCCACCCGAAAGCCTCCGATCAAGAACTGGCCGGTTTGAGTCGCGCTCACTCTCTTTCCCGTGGTCACGGGCAGTTTTCTGTTTCAGACACAACCACCAAAGACAATCTAAGTCGTGGGTCATCAAAGACACACACACTCAATGCTAAAAATAGACAAAAAATATTGCACCGATTTTTTGTAGCTTGTAAAAAGCTGCAAGTACGTTGATTAAAAAAAAAAAAAAAGAAGTTCCATAGCCATGTGATTTCCGGTAACTTTTCTCCTCCCTTATATTCCGTCTTCCTCCCCGGTCCAGTTTTGGTTTCGGTTTAGAGCAGTAGTGACTCTTTTACTTTATTAAGAATATACGCGATGCTGTAGCCAAATATTGATTGGGTAGTCTTCTGACACCACAATGGATCGCCTGGCAGAAAATGAAAACATTTTTTGGGGGGAGTCAGTGTCCCTCTAAGACTACCTGCGCGTACGCCTAATCTTGAAGCAATGCGGAGCGCAATTTCGTCTGCTTTTTGCACAGGGGTTGCGATGATGTCAGAACATCGAGCTCTTTTTGGCTGATCGAAAAAAAAAAAAGTGGTGGGTAGACATCGAAGCATATAGCATGAGGTCTACCCAGTATCCTTCCAATCCAAGCCAATCCGAACTCGGCGTCGTTCTGATGTCACCGCAACCCCTGCTCAAGAAGCAGACGATTTGCTCTCCGCATATGTTTCTCAGTTTGAGTTTGGCAGCTTATGTAGTCGATGGCGGCTTTAGAAACGCTGGGTGTCGCTTTCAATCTTCGCGCTTCTTCAAGGTTTGTGCTTCGGTGGTCATTAGTGGCTAATGCCGCAGGCTCATTGACTACGGAGGTATAACGTATCACACAGCTTGCAATGCTATCCATCTTGAAAACTATAGGTGGCTATAGCGCTAAAAAACACTGCTTCTGGTCCGTCGTCAACACGACGTTGACATACTTGTTGATCAGATGAATCTTCCGTAGCAAAGCGTGTTCGAAAAATGAGGAAGGTACTGAGATGGTGGTCCATTTACATATTGTTTACGAGGGAAGACGGCGAGATTGATAGTGAGCTGCGACCCCGGCGAACATGTCGCTAACTCGATCAGGAACCGTGGGTGGTGCATGTCTCGTACTGAAGATGCTCGTGTGGGCACTTGCTGAATGAAGACGAAGTTCCATCGTAACACTTCCCCCTTCTTAATAAAATTAATCAGTATTTCGAAAACGCGCTGGTTTGTTATGTAGTGCGCTTGGGGCGTGTTCTGGATGGAGGAACCGGAACGAACGAGGTGTATGGTTCCAGAGAACATTTTGGTATCGATTCAGTATTTGGCACAGAAGTGCCCTGTCCTCCGATGGCCGGTGTAGGCTCTAAAAGTGAAAACGCACCGACGGGTTCGCCGTTGAGAATTCCGTCTCTGAAAATTCTTGACCTGAGGCCCATACATATTTTGTTTCAATGGGATCCGACTCGAAAACTGGGTAACTTGAAATTCGAGGCCATGTTGAACTGCAATGTTCCGAATGTTGGGCTAACCGACTTCGCATGGGGTCGGTGTGCGTCCTTTGCATTCTTCCGTCTGACGTCGTTACTTCAAATGATTGGGAAGCATCCTGGCGGAGTACCTTAGCTTCTATCCATTTCGGTTGTACCGCGAACTCCTTAATAAAGACGGCTCGTGACTTGCTAAACTTAGCATCTTTGTAGCCTTCTTCACTTTCCTTATCCCGTAGATGGATATTGCGCAATGGGCAAGGCAGTTGTCGTCCCGACATCAACTCTGCTGGTTTTTTCCCAGTGGTTATGCATGGTGCCTAACAAGGAACACGCCAAGTTTGGACAGCGACTTTTTGGTCTCCCAAACCATTCATTCGGCTTGGTCGTTGGTAGCCGGGTGATAGGAGGCGCTCGTGATATGTCGGATGCCGTCGGCTTGAAAGAATTTTTAGGTGTCCTTGGCTAAAAATGGGGTGCTATCGTCGCTGCAGACGACTTTTGGGATGTCAACTATAGAACGCAGGGCGTCAATGAAGGTGGCAGCAGTTGCTGACGAGGAGACGTGAACTTCCAACCATTTGGAATATGCATCAACAACTATCAGCAGCATTTTTCCTTCAAAAGGATCGGCGAAGTTAATGTAAACTCCGTGGCTGCGGCGGTGCATTTAGTCACTGGCAGATTAAGAAATACAGGGCATGGCGAGTTCATATTCTCCTATTATAGCTCTAAAGTCAACGAGATTGCTGCGTTATCCGGTAAAAAAAACGTTAGGAAACGAATCACGGAGCAAGAAGCGACAACAAAATTAGCCGCGCCTTCCGTTTTCGTAAACTATTAGTGACTATAGTGATTAGGGCTCCTATAGCGCTTCACTTCCGTTCTTGCTAATCAACATACTCTTTATATTTTTTGCGTGCGCGATTCTTTTGTAGCACGCATTTTTGCGGAAGCTTTGTTAGGACGTATCACACTTGTCTAATACTCCTTCTTTTGTTTTCTCTTTTTGAATGCAGTAGCCACGAGACATCAACATTCCAACGCATCTACAGCCGTGAAAATCTCCTAGTGTGCGTCTCGTTCCAAGGTCTGTGCCATTATCGAAGGAAAATACGAAAAACTCCGAAGACGATTCTTTAAAAGTGAATTGAACGTTTATTTAAATGCAAAGTTTATTAGCTCTTCGATATGTCTAGTTTTGATAAATATGTATTCCTGTTCATAAAAATTACCACAGGAAAAAAAAAAGATAGAATGAACTTTATTTATCGAAGAACAGACGCTGTCTTCGTCCCCAGGCGGGTGGTCTCCCCAGTTCAAGAGACCATGGTCCTCGGCTGCCCGCCAAGCCCTGTCGATTGGCTCGATCTAGTCACCAGGATTCACGCTGGTCAGCCGGCTCTCCCACTGCTCTCTGGCGATTCTTTCGTAATTTGTATCGCCTTGTTGCCCTGGCATTGTCACACAATGTGGTAGAGGTTGTTGGGCACCTTGGAGGCCTTGCAGTCATATTCGTAGCAGGCTGGATGTCTCAGGTGGTAGGGTGTATCATGCGGATATGTGTTGATGTGTAGCTACCTCCAAGAGACTGCTTTCTTCCTGGACAGCTTCGAGTGAGGTGGTGAGTAGATCCTTCTCTCGAGTGGGTAGTATCCTACTATGGTGCCTGGATCGCGTCTTCGACTGGTGTGTTTAGCGTCCTATCCCGCCCATACATTAGAAGTGGTCCCGAAGTGGCAACAAACGACGTCACAGAAACCGGAGTGTCATGCTGTTGACTGTCGCGATCGTGGCGGTTAGCCGTAGAAATGCTGGCGAAAAGCACGAGCGAACGCGAGTGTCGCTGTCATGACGGCGTCCCAGGCGTCCCAACTTCCGGCTGCTGCAGCTTCCGTGGACTGTCACAGTAGGGAGCGACCTGCAGCACAACAGGCGTCTCCTCTGCTATATATACCACAACTGCTGAGACGCCGCCAGGGTCGCGACCGGCGATAGCATGACATTTCTATGACGTCATCAGGCGGAAATCGAGGGACGCACCAATCGGAGACGCGTAACGCGTTCCAGGCGCCATAGTTTTACTATCCCTGCGCTTTTTTTGGGAGTACGCCCTCATCCGTGCTCAACAGGGCTCGATCGATCGGCAGGGAAGCCCGGAGGGTATAATCTCAAGCCGAGGCGTGAGGTGCCTTATTTCCCGCCAGGTTCTCGTGCCCGGGGAATGATGGGCGAGGCGTGGGAGTCCATTTCCACCGGCTTCCCAGCAATGAAACGCCTAGCATCACATGGCAGAGAAGCTGCTGAAGTTGCCGATGAAAGCATTTGGAAACCACAAACTTTTGTACTTTTTCTTCTTTTTTTTTTTCTGGGAGGGGGAGGGTGAATGCTTGTTATCAGTGTTGTGCGATTATGCGAATTTTCGAATAGTAGTTTCGAATAATACGCTATTCGACGTCCGCTTTGAGATGAACTGGGATATTGGTATTTCTCGAAGTGTTGATTGCGGCGGGTTAGTCCAGTTGAGCGCGCTTCTTGCCGAACGCCGGTACACTGAGGAGAAGTAACACCCACGTAACGCGCTTCCGGGTGTTGCTTCTCCGCAGTGCACCGGTGCTCGGTAAGAAGCGCACTCAACGGGGCTAACCCGCCGCGGTCACTTCGAAAAGTACCAATATTGCAGTCACGTTGCTAAGAGCCCACTTTTAAAGCAGGACGGTGCACGCACGCGAGCGGTGTGTGGAAAGAGAACTTTTTGAATGTCGATATCTGCGCTACAGTAACATTATCAAAACTAAACTGCCGATTATGCATGAGTACATGTTGGACAGAGGTGTCCTTACAACCTACGTTCATCATTCATGATGGCCTTGCTTTTTTATTTTATCAGATTGCATATTTAATAAATAATATTTGCATATAGCGAGAAGATTTATAAATTTTCTTGATTATGCAAAACTGGGAATATATGTAGGTTTAATGTCAGATGCATTGTTTACTTGCCATTCCCATGTAGGCAATGGACATTCTGAGGCCAGAGTCCATAAATATACCTAGATTAAAATGAGCTTAGATATGACCAAGTGGTAGTTTTTGGAACTAGCTGCACCAGTTAAGATGGGTTTTCGTTTAGGCATGGTGCACTAGTGAAAAGCCGGGAGAAACTACTCAATATTCGATTCGAAAATATTCGAAAAAAGATACATGCTTCGAATTCGCTTGGGACTCAACATCCACTATTCGCACACGCCTACTTGCCATGCTCCGTTTCACACGCTTCGGTCCGATGGAGTCAATCAAGTCACGCAAAAAGGGCATCGTCACGGCGTTGGTCGCCTTTATGCGCGTGCTATTCGCGGCTAAACCCGCCTTTTACATTTCATTAGATGGCCACGTATTTTTATTTTGTTATCCGACTGATTTTAATTGACAAATAAATTGACAGCACAAATAGGTAAGTATTTTCAGGTGTTGAGACTGCTTTTTATTCATTGATCCGTGCGTTCACTGCCTTCATAGGAGAGTGTCATGCCCGGTTAAGGTCTGCAAAGAAAGGAAAATGATTGTTGCCTCTAAACATGGCTTATTCAAGAAACAAATGAAGCGTGTTCGTGAAACTGATCACGACTTAACGAATATTTAACAACAACAGGAACGTTATCACATTTACCGTCTTATTAGGTTGTGCTAATGTCCAGGTTGATTTTCGCGATGAAATCTAAAATGCTGCGTTGGCAAATTGACTTACCATGAAAAACGGCACAAACCACTATTTTAATTCTAAAACTATGCTTGCTAACCCTCATCCCTGTTTTCTACGAGGTCGTTTTTATCTTTCATGTATTCGAAGCATCCGCTATAAAATCATCAAAATAATCATATACAAAGAATGTGCTCGTAAAAACGTACGATGAAAACAATTCAAATTGGAATCTTGGGAAACCAGGGTTCTCACCTCGGTCGACATTTCCGCGCAATGCATATCTAAAGAACGAGTAAACATAGAGTGTAAACAACAATCGCCCCCGTAAAACTTTATGATAGAGCTGTATGAATATTGAATAAAATAAATCTGGTTGCGTCGATAGCGTCAGGGCCAACGAAACAAACGTCCGGCCAATTGCTGAAGTTATACAATACATACTCGATCCTGTACGCCTATACTACCAACAACCGAAGAAAGCCGGCTTTGTCGCTCCCCGCTATTCGCTGGATGCTCTTGCCAGATTGCAGTGATTGGCCCACTGCTTGTTCCGCGGCAAAGTAGACGCGCAGGAAGTTTTCTCATAGTACGCATACGTACCTACCGGCCGTTTCAAGTTTCACAAATGTAGGACACGACGAGCCCCCGGGAGCTTACCACTGCCCCTTAGCCAGCGAAATTGCCGTATTAGCATACAGAAAGGCACTAGGAAGGAGGATATGAGTTCGCATAATTAGCCGCACCATGTTTCTCTTAAGTCGTCAATTAATATACAGAAAGCCAGTGTTCCAAAATGGGTGTTTTTGGCGCATCCGAACGCAAGGAGGCGCGTCGATCGAAGGGCAACACGGGGAACGTGCATGGGACGCATGATGACGAGGTAGCGCAAGCGCGCGTCGATATTGGTTGAGGTCGGGGGGGGGGGGGGGGTGCAGGGGTCAAGAGCTATAGCCTCCTATATACTAACAAAGCCTGGCAGATCGCCACGAGAAGCGGCCGCCGAAATAGAAAATGTGGAGCAGCAGACAACGGATGAGAAAAGAGCCACGTGACTGGCGCCCCGCTGCGGCGAGACGCCGAAACACACTTCTCCCGAGCGAACAAGCGTGTTTGAGGTCCTCGCCGCTGCAAAAGCTGTGCGCTGACGTCCGGGTTCCCCGCGATACGGCTCTTTGATGTTCTCTGCTACCAGATCCTCGCGCTCCAAATCTGCGACCGGGGCCTCTATGGCTCCGTCGTCGAACTGCCGAGCTTTGTGAGTATAGACCTTTTCACCCTCCGCCGCATGGGCGCTGCCATCTTGGAATCACGTGATGCGGCCGCCATTAGGTTGCTTCAACTTGTTGCTCCGCTCTCCCGTCCGCGCCTTGGCGGATGCGTTGAATTCGTGTTTTTCTTCGCTCTTTACCGCGTCTCTTGCCTTACTCCGTAAAGTGTCGTCCGATACTTAAACTTACCTTGCAATTGCATTACATCATTGTGAGCGCAACTTCTGTAGTTAATTTTGTAACACGTTTTGAATATTTTTTTACCATCGGCGTGCGGGATACGTGTAAAAAGGCTTTATAGGAACAGGAATCAGCGTTAGCACTTGCGCAGATTGACTACATATATGACTTGAAGAGAGCCTCGAGCGTTCAAATACCAATAACTTACGAGAACTGAGGTTTGGTTACTGATAAGGGCGGAAAATTTGCAATAGGAAGCCTAATGTTATTGTATATATGAGTGCGCATTAGAGTCAAGGTAGGGCACAAAAACACTCAGCGTAATTAGACACGTGTTTTTCCTGAAAGCATGGTGTTTTGTAGTTACAACAGATCGAAAACAGTTTCTTTTGATTACACTAGGGAACTTGTGGACAAGACGCGGGAACAAACGTTTAGTTTGAATTTTTTTATGCTATCAAGAATGGTACCTCAACATTAGGCAACTTGTTTGTTCGCAATATCACACCTATATCTGTTTTACGTTCTTAATCGCGTGTGTGATATAAGCATTCGCTTTATCGGTTTATTTATGAATTCCACGGAATTGTATATCGTGCTTGGTCCCATGTCCGTGGTCTTTGAGTTGCTTAAGTCATTTTTTAATATAATCATGCAGTTTCAATTAATTTATTTTAACACAAATATTATGACTCCCCGCGTAAGAAACTGTCACAGACAGCTTGATGGTGCCTATGATTTACAAAATGTGACGCCGAAAAGAATCCTTCTGCATGAAAATCACCCGAGTGCAGCCGGTTGTTGACGGCGAATAAGGAGTTACTTTCAGTAGCTGGCGACGTCGAAATGTGTAAAGCGTACCGTTTCAAATCAGTGAACAGCTTTCTACACAGGTCCATTCGGTGGCGCCTGGCGTTTGACTTCAGCAAAACTTATCGGAGATCAATTCCTTTGCGCTCTTCAATTTCATTCGGCAAATTTTACGAAAGATGAATATCAGACTTCATTTGAAGTCTGGCATTCACTTATCTCATCATTCTCATACCTTGAGAACGCCGTAAGCAAATGTCCATATAACAAAAAGTTTATTTCATAAGGCCAATATTTTGAAATTCTGTTAATGAGTACTTGAGTTAAAGACATTTTCCAGTCAGCCTAGGATGGTATATCAAAATATTTCTCGAGCGCATAATTTCTTTAAATAAAACAGGCCCGAGACAATATCACTTTCTTTATATTATCTACGGGATTACATGAAACTTTTCTAGTCATTATAAAAGACGTTTCCAGTCTCGAAGTTAGAAAAGGTTGGTGTACGAATACCAAACATCGAACAGTAAACCTGTCAGTTCATCTGTTCTTGGTGATACAGCAGATTGTTAATCATATTGTCGACCTGCTTTTTCACTAAGCACTCATGCAATATAGTCTGTTGCAATATAATATGATCAGTTCAATATCTGACTTGAACGCGAGCTATCTACCTTTTGTACCGCTCGGTGCACGCACAGCCAAAGCACGGCGGCAGGCAACGAACGCACGCTGCAGGCGTAGCTTGTCCTGCTGTTTATTTATTTTTTTCTTCTGGAAATGAGTGTCCGCGGGTACGGTCGTGGAAAATGGTACTCCTCCCTGTGCATCAGTGGAGTAGTTTCACCACCGAAACTGGCCGAAATTAACGATGGACGGAATCAGACGCACATCGTGTTCGTAAAAAAATATCGCAATTTAGGCTCGAAACAACTTTGTGGTTTGCCAGGTGGCTCAATACTATTGTTTCATTCGCTGTGTGCTACAAGAAAGAAATGTATATCGCAAAATTAATCGAAAGTGACATGAAACAGCATCACAATCGCGTGCACGTTGAAACCGAAACCGACCAAATTGAAGCAACCTAATGGCGGTGAGTGCGCCAGCGCCCTCTACCCGCCGGTCAGGCAACTACTGAAATGAAAAGGTCTATAGCCTCCTATATACTGACAAAGCCTGGCAGATCGCCACGAGAAGCGGCCGCCGAAATAGAAAATGTGGAGCAGCAGACAACGGATGAGAAAAGAGCCACGTGACTGGCGCCCCGCTGCGGCGAGACGCCGAAACACACTTCTCCCGAGCGAACAAGCGTGTTTGAGGTCCTCGCCGCTGCAAAAGCTGTGCGCTGACGTTCAGGTTCCCCGCGGAACGGCTCTTTGATGTTCTCTGCTACCAGATCCTCGCGCTCCAAATCTGCGACCGGGTACTCTATAGCTCCGTCGTCGAACTGCCGAGCTTTGTGAGTATAAAGGAAGCTATGCAAGAGCACGTGGTCACGTTTAAGGGGCAAACAAACGTGCACGAGTTGTGCTCAAGGAGCAGACGAACCTGCTAGCCGTATGGTTACAACACTGATTGCCAAGGATATAGGACTTCGTGTGTGTGTGTGAATTCGTGACAAAATATGCGATCGAAGAAAACAACTTTACCTTCTGATCACCGCACGGCGTGCCGTCCAAATAAAACTTATATGTCCAATCAGGCTGGTCTCGCCAGTTCTGGTAACAGCAGCGCATGACGCAGGGATCGGATAGCCAATATTTGTATCCCCTCACATCTTCCTCCTGGCCGAAGAAAGAGTATACGGACCGTAATGTATTACACTGCCGATACCGCAGTCGCTGACAACATAAAAAACACAGGGCGTGCCTTAATATTATATCCACGTTTTTTTAATTCGCGATTTTAAGGGCGAAGCTCCTTAGTGTCTAGCCTTGTCCGGCGTCCGTGCTCACATCGATCTTGCTGGTGCTCGTGCTCGTGAGCTCACGTGCTCGTGTAGGGCAAAAGAAAAAAAAAAAACATGTTTGCGCAGTCGACAGGATTCGAACCTGTGCGGGGACACCCCAATGGATTTCTAGTCCATCGCTTTAAAGACCGACGACCAGTTCGCGCTTTACACTTTTCCCTCGCTTCCTTCTCTCTCCGCTTCTACATTGTCCAGCGTTGCCTTTTTCCTCCTTCCCCTTGGCGAAGAGGATCTTCTGCCCTGCAGAATCTCGAGTCTGGTCGTCGGCCTTTGGCCACGACTGCGGGACGAGTAGGGGGCTCTGAGATGTGGTCGTAACTCAAGAGCTGGAGATGTCATGGATGAAACGTTGCATGCAGCCGCTCTACGTCTATACAGGAGAGGGCGCTGCGGTCAAATGCGTATATAATCGCGTTAAACTTTGCATGCATTGGCTCAACGTTTATAGACGAGAGGGCGCTGCGGTCAAATGCTCAAATGCGTATATAACCACGTTCCATACCACACATTCTCTTTCTGGCATGGATGAAAACGAACGAAAAGCTCGGCATGTTGCGGCTCAGCGTCTACGCAGACACGCACCACCAGAGCTTCGCCCCAATCAACATCATTCACCACAAGGAGATGCGGTCATTTTTTTTTCTTCGTCCTTCTTATCTGCTTGTGTGTGTGCCCGTTTTTGTCTTCGTTGTCTCGGATTTGAATGATTAAAGTAATTCACCGGCTCTAACTGCGTTTTGCTTACTTTTTCATTGGTAATTTTATTTATTTTGCGTGTACTGCAGTTTCAGGCATAGCTATAAAAACCTGACCACAAGACGATAGGTTCTCGATGTGTAGTCGCTCTCAGCATAAAGACCGCCGAACGTGGCGAGTAGCGAGCATTTTACACTGTCAGAAATATAGGGTGTAAGACTTACACCCCTTTTATTCCCATATATAACACCCCAAAAAGCTACAATTCGACATGCAGTCCACTGACGACGAACCGACGATACCAACCTTCACGGGCGGCTTGAAAGTCGAGTGATACTACTTATTAAAATAGCTGATTGTTAGGTTTGCATAACACGGGTTTATTTACAAGGCCGACTTCGGCCGCGTACAAGAGTCGAAGAGGTAGAAAACGGAATGGCGAACAGTGAGTCCTTCCACGTCCGCCTACTGGAGGATGGCACTGCTATCACTCAGAGTTGCCCAATGATCTGCTGCATTCACGACATCCCTTTCCCCCTACGGGACGTAGTGCTGGTAACGCCGTGGGGGTCTTCTCTCACGTTGAGGGTACCTAGAAGCTCCTGTTGTTGCAGGTTGGCTGGGAGAGCTCTGCTCCTGTGAAAGGCTTCCTGGCAGTTTAGGACCGTTGGATCTAGGTGGGGAGGTAGTGGGGCTGGCCGGTAGACTTGGACTTGGAGAATCTTCATTCACCCCCGGCAGTGGTGGGTCCTGGCCAACAACAGAGGAGGGATCACCATCGGTCGTGTCACCACAACTGTCACTGGCAGCTCCACCAAGGTCTAGTAGACTGGCACGGTTGCGGAGTTGCTCAACGTGCCTTCGCCAAACGCGACCGTCGGACAGACGAACTTGGTATGACAAGGGTCCCGCGACTGAAGCGATGAACCCGGGAATCCACTTGGTGCTACCTTGATAGTTCCGTGCATACACCGCATCGCCGGGACAGAACTCCTGAACTCGTTGAGAGCCATCTCGGAAGTAACGCTCCAGAGATGATCCGTCCGGATGAAAACCGGGATGCAGACGGTCTATGGCAGATCGCAATCGTCTCCCCATCAGAAGCTCAGCCGGACTTTTCCCCGTAGTTGTACTGGGTAAGATGTGCTGGGGGGGGGGGGGGGGGGGGGGGGGCAACAATAAACGAGACAGCTTTGTTGCCCAGTCTCCCTGAGACAACTTGCGTAGCACTTGTTTTGTTTCCTGTACCATCCTCTCAATCTGCCCATTCGAGGACGGGTAATAGGGTGCGATTGTAATGTGGCGGATCTGGATCTTGGTTGCAAACTCAGCAAACTCTTCTGACGTGAACGCAGTTCCATTGTCCGACACTAAAACTTTGGGAATGCCAAAGCGAGCAAACATCGCCCGAAGTTCCTTGAGTACTGCTCTGGTCGACATTGATTCCATCAAGGAGACTTCCAACCACTTGGAATGTGAATCGACGACCAGCAGAAAAACTTTCCTTTTGAAGGGACCAGCAAAGTCAATGTGCAAACGAGACCAAGGGTTCTTCGTAAACTTCCATGGGTGCACCGGTGCCTTGCAGGGGGCTTGTCGAGTTTCTTGGCACATGACGTGACTGTCGATGCCCGGCCACCACACTGTGCTGCGTGCAAGACCTTTCATCCGCACTACCCCAGGGTGCGTGGTGTGTAGGGTGTCAAGGACTTGAGCCTGTGCGGCACCCGGAATCACAACACGAGATCCCCAGAGCACACAGTTTCTGTAGCTGGACTGTTCGTTCTTCCTGGCCACAAAGGGGCGTAATTCCTCTGGCAGCTTCCCCGAAAGCCAGCCCTGCAAAATCCAGCGGTGCACACGCGACAGAACCGGGTTAGTCCGTGTCAATGCTGCGATCTTGGTAGAATCTAGAGGCGCGGCCTCAAGCAGTAAGATGTCTCTCAACGGTGGCTCGTGCTCATTCTTGACAGGAACCGGAAGACGACTGAAAATGTTGGCATGTGGCAGCTTGGAGCCAGGTACGTGCAGACTCCAGCGCAACATCCCAGGTGAAAACACGGCAGGAACAGGCTTGGCCTGGTGCAAGAGGCCCAGCGACGGCTCATGGTCTTTCAAGAGTTGAAACTTCCGACCGAAAACACACTGGTGGATTATCCGAACACCAAATAGCAAACCCAGAGCCTCCCTGTCTATCTGCGCATAGTTACGTTCTGCTTTTGACAAAGTTCTCGAGGCGAAGGCCACTGGTCTTTCAACACCGTCTTCTCCCACTTGGCTCAGTACAGCACCCAGCCCACACGGAGACGCGTCGCAGGCCAGCCTTATGGGACGTGACACATCATAGTGTGCTAGGACGGCTGATGATTCCAGCAGGCTTTTGGCACTCTGGTACGCCTTTGCTTTAATCTTTGTCCAAATCCATGCCTTGTCCTGGTCCAGGAGGCGGTAAAATGGGTCCAACACATGTGAAGCTCCTTTCAGGAAACGGCCATAGAAACTTAAGGCTCCCAAGAACGGCTGTAGCTCCTTCTTGTTCGTTGGTTTCGGAGCTTGCTTGATGGCTTCAACTTTTTCACCCAACGGGCTTAATCCGTCCTTGTTGATACGGTACCCCAGGTCACTTTCTTGTCCCTGAATGCACACTTGTCTGCATTCAGACGAAGCCCATCGTCTTGGATACGCTGCAGCACCTTACGCAACCGTTTGTCGTGCTCGGCGACTGTTCTTCCACCAATGAGGATGTCATCCAGAAAACACTGAACTCCTTCAAGTCCGTTCAGTACACCTTCCATGTAACGCTGGAAGATGGCTACCGCCACTGCCACACCGAACTGCAATCGCGTCACCTCGAACAGGCCCTTGTGTGT
The DNA here is from genome assembly GCF_016920785.2 of Ixodes scapularis. Lineage (NCBI taxonomy): Eukaryota > Metazoa > Arthropoda > Arachnida > Ixodida > Ixodidae > Ixodes > Ixodes scapularis. The sequence continues at coordinate 141,522,122 of NW_024609879.1, read as the reverse complement.
TGTCACAGTCTCCAGCATGGCGGTGTCCTCGTCGACACAGAGTTGTTGGTAAGCTTGATCCAAATCAAGCCAGGAAAACACCGAGCAACCTCTCAGTCTTGCCAGCAGTTGCTGTGGAGTGGGCAGTGGGTAAGTCTCCCACTTGACGACTGGGTTGAGCGTTCCCGTATAGTCTCCGCAAATCCTCATCTTTCCGTTCTTTTTTAGAATCGGAACAATAGGAGTCGCCCAACGAGAATGCTTGACCTGGACATAAATCCCTTACTCCACCAACTTCTCGATGGCTTCGTCCACTTTCGGCAGAAGCGCGAAAGGTACTTGCCGTGACTTGTGGAACTTGGGTGTGGCTTGCTCTTCCACTTCAATCCGCACCGGAGGACCTGTGCTCTTGCCTAACCTAGGCTTGAACACATTTGGGTAGTCCCCCAGCAGAGTTTTGACACTTGTCACCACCTTGCGTACAGCTGGCTGCCCTTCTCCGCTGGAACTCTTGGAAACTGGAGCTCCGTTGAGCTTGTGCAGTCCTTCCAGGGATATGCGTAACGGTTGAAACCAGTCTCTCCCCAGAATACTGGTTCCAGACCCTTTTGTGACGAGTAGAGGTAGCTTCCACTCTCTACCGTTGTAGTACTTCACAAGAACTTCCACTTCGCCCACGATCCGGACAGGCTGCTGTGTGTAGGTCCGCACTTCTCTGGAACACGGTCGAAGTGCCTTCCTTGAGATTCCCAGGTTGCTCCGTGTCCTCAGGTTGACAATTGAACAGACGGATCCAGAGTCCACTTCCATCGATACCTGCTGTCCGTTCACGGTGACCGTTGCCATGAAAGCTGACAGTCCACTGGCGATGTGGTGAAGTTCGTACGCTCCTGAGCGTCCCAACTTGCCTGGGCGGTTGTTGTCGCTCTTGGCCCAGCTCCTTGCCTGTTCCTTTTGACGGCATTCTCGAACGATGTGCCCCTTCCGCTTTCAGAAATGACACTCTGCGTTGCGGAACCCACAGCTTGTAGCGTCGTGGTCTCCGTTGCAGCGGAAACACCACCCTGTTCTTGTCGCTTTTGGCTTTCTTGAGGGTCTTGTTTTCCGCCGGGCTTGGCACCCTTGGGCACTTGATCCATCCGATATAAATCGGACGCCGCAGGCAACGCCCCCCTGATGTTTTCCGTTTGCCGCGTGGCATACTCAGCAGCGACAGCTTTATCGTACGCTTTCTTGAAATCCAACGTAGTCTCGGCCAGGAGACGCCGTTGCAACCCTTCGTCCCTAACGCCGCAGACGAGACGGTCGCAGAGCATGTCTTCCAGGAAGACGTCGAACTCGCAGTGCTCGGAGAGTCGGCGCAAGTCCGCGACGGATTTCGCGATGTCTTCACCAGGCTGCTGACTTCGTTTGTGGAATGAGAAACGTTGTACGATTACCGAAGGCCTTGGCGTGAAGTGGCTTGTGAGCTTTGAAACGATGTCCGCGTACGGCGCCTCTGCCGGCGTCGCCGGCGACCACAGTGAGCGAAGTATAGCGTACGTAGCCGGACCGCAGGCGCTACACAGCAATGCTCTCTGATGCTGCTCCTCGACCACGCCGTTCGCCGCGAAGTAGAACTCCAGGCGTTCCCTGTACGTAAGCCAGGCTTCCGGGTGGTCCGGCGGAAACTCTTCCATGTGGCCTAGGCAACCCATGAAGACGTTTGGAACGCTAGGCTGAGCTTCCGAAGCCATCTCGTTATGCCCGCTGCCGCCGCCGCTACACAGCCGCTCGCCATCGTTGCCTCGTGTGTAGTCTCGCCGCTTGCTTTTGCTTCTTCATGCGGCCGCCGTCGCTTACTGTTGGTCCAAATGTTAGGTATGCATAACACGGGTTTATTTACAAGGCCGACTTCGGCCGCGTACAAGTGTCGAAGAAGTAGAAAACGTAATGGCGAACAGTGAGTCCTTCCACGTCCGCCTACTGGAGGATGGCGCTGCTATCGCTCACAGTTTCCCGATGATCTGCTGCACATACAACACTAATGTACGCACTGAAGACTGCAGGAAAACACTCAAGGTTTTTCATGATGGTTTTAACCCGAGACCGGGGCAGAATAAGGGAATGTTATTACAGTTGACGGGAAATTAAGTCTGAAGACGCTGTCTGTACCTGTTACTTTATCTTTAACTGTTAAAAAAACACCAAAAAACTTCCTCCTTTTCCCTCAGGTTCATGGCTTAAATAATCACGGTAAACTTCCACAAGCACGCCTGCGCACTGACTGTAATTTTGTTACTCAAAAGTTATGTTGGCCCGGCTGCAAAACCTCAGTGTGTGTTTTTTTCTTCTTTAGTCATTGATAAGTACATTAGCCATTTAATAAGTTATATCACACAGCCATCAGGCCGCTAGGCCTCACCCATACATCGACGTTTCGAACAGATGGCAGTATTTTTCAAAAAGAAGGGAGCGATAAAGCGAGGAATGTGACGTCACGATTTTCCTGGAACAGTTGAGGATGAGAGGAAGCGGCCTCGCTTCTCTCCTCTTCGCTTTGGTTCGCCTGCTTGGGGGAATGAAACGAAGAAGAGAGAAGCAAGGCCGCCTCCCCTCATCTTCATTTGTTCCAGGAAAATTGTGACGTCACATTCCTCTCTTTATCGCGCCCTTCCTTCCCAAAAATACGGCCATCTGTCTGAGATATCGACGTATGACTGATGTTTTGGGGTTTTGCAGCGTCCCGCCTGTCGCTCCAGCCTTGTTTTGTGAGCTCCACATTTCGGTTCAGTACCCCTTTAAGTGTTTTTTCTTTCTTTTTCAGTAACCGACTAACTTACTCGTTAGATTTTCCGAAATTACTAAAGAAGTCATTTCACTACAATTTCACAGTTTTGTCTATGACGTATTGCGTTACTCGTTACTTTTCGTTATAGTAGAGAGTTTTAGAATAGGGGGCCCCAAAGCTTGGGGGCCCCAAAAGAAATAGGGGCTCACCACTGCGTATGCGCAGAACCCAAACTCCGTTTGGGGTTTTGGGTTGGCGCTTGGGCCCCCAATTGCTTGGGGCCAGGCTGCGTCGGCAAACATGGCGGCGCCCTTTCCGCTCGCTTCGGAACAAATTCGTCGTGGTCGCTGCAGTATTAGCCCATTTCAGTGCCAACGAATAGTGCAACCGCCTTTCGCTTTGCTTTATCTCGCTCAAATCAAAAAGAATGAGCGGTGGACTCGCCCCATTGTAAAGATCGTCCCCGATTCTGGCCGTTTCTAACCTTAAGCATATGCGGTAACCGTTGAAATGGCAACGTATTGATACTCCGTGGCTCCAAGTAGATATCGTTCGTGGCACGATACCTTCATCTTGAAAACAAGTATTGCAAGGCTCCAAATTCGCTCCAGCTCAGATCTACAGAGTGCAGCTGCTCGCAGGGTATGCGCGCTCGCGTTCGTCTTAATCTCGGCATAGTTGAAGGCCTAAATCCTCGGCTGCAGATGGTCAAAGCGCACACAAACGGCCAAAAAATTTGAGAACGAGCGCCTATTGAAGCGCTTCTGAAGCGCTAAATGAGCGCCTACTGGAGCGCTTCTGAAGCGCTAACCGAGCGCTACGTCACGTGCAAGTCGGTCACACATGAGCGCAGAGCCGTTTATACTGAGAGAGTTTGGCCGATGGGTGGAGCTTGTTGGCCGCTAGAACAAGCGGATTTCGCGATAACACAATATGGCGTTACTTCTTTGTCTTGTTCATTCCTGAGAAATCGCGTAGAGTTCCTATGAGTCAGAGCCACAATATGGCGGACGGAAGTAGTCATCCCCCGGTTGTCAGACTACGCTGCTGTGGTTGTCAGACTGTCAAAATCTCCTTAAGAAGGCCAAACTCTCTCAGTATAAACGGCTCTGATGAGCGCTGCTTGCAGCGCTCTTGAAGCGCTGACTGAGCGCTCCGCTGTATCTGTGAACCGGCCTTTACTGTATTTTACGAATTTGATAAAAAAAGGGGGGGAAAAAACTATTATGAAATTGCTCTCAAAAGGATTAATTGCTGTCCAAGTTTGTAACCGCGGCTTATCGCTTCCAAATAGCGAAATCTACAGTAACGCAAAAATAACGTTCATTAAAGTTCGGAAGTAACGGTAACTGTATTTTGTTACATTTCCAGGACTCTACCGAACCCTAGTAACGTGATAATTGTTTTACAAACCAAGGAGTAACGCAGTCTTGCTAGTTATTTTAGGTAACGGGCACAACTTCGGGGAGTACGAAAATATCTCATGTAGTTCGTGTTGCAAAGTTTAAGGGTGGCGATTTGGGTTAGTTGGTTCATTCTGACGAAAAGGCAAACAGCGCACAGTAAATGGGGACTGAAGGAAGCAGCGCTTGTCCTGTTTGCACTTCCTTTAGTCCCCGTTTACTGTGCGCTGTTTGCCTTTTTGTGAAGTTTACTGGATCTTCCTTAAACAAAAAAACAAAAAAAAAAAGAGTATTTTTTGTACCTTGAGGTTTGAAAATCTAAAGTTATTTAGCGTCGCTCTATATGGTTCAAGTTTTCGTCCCAGTCTCGGGTATTTCGTAAAGACGGCTCTAACTTGTGAGGTGAATTGGGCTGCGGGGTAGAAATCGGATCCACGCTTTAAAGCATGAAATACTTTTTAACGCTACCCCCAATCCCAAACATGTTGTCCCTCCTTCCATCCGTTCTTGCATTTCCCGCTAAACTTAGCAGGAAAATTACGTCTTGTTGTCAAAACATCCACTTGGATTCCTCACTAAATTTAGCGGGAAATCGACGTGACGTGAAAAATACACACATACCATTACCGACTCCATTCCGCGGAAAAATTCACGTCTTGTGACCCGGACGCGAATCCAGTTTCTCCGCTACATTTAGCGGGGGAATCGTCATCACGTGACCTAACGTCACGTGAACTCTACAACCATTCTATTTCCCCACTAAATATAGCGGGAAAATATACGTCACGTGACACACTAATTCCCTGACCAATTCCGTTTAATGCGTATCTATTTTAGGACTTTGTAGGTAAAGGTCGCAGCTAATTTCTTAATGCAGTCGTTTGGATGGTGCCTAAAACCCGTCTCCCCCTGGTGCGTTCAATTGCGGCCTAAAAAGTCGTCTTTCAATTTTTCCCTGATGACGTCATAGAAGTATATCATGCCGCCGCCTCTCACAATGCTCATGGTAGAGAGGAGGCGCATGTGGCAGACGGCTGGTAGGCTGCAGGTCACTCTCCAGCTGGACAGTCCTCGGACGTTCCAACAGCCAGGAGTAGTTCGTGACGACAGGGACACTCGTGTTCTCTCGTACCTTTCGCCCGAACTTCGACGACCAACCGTCAGAATTGATAGCAACATCCGACAGGATGACGCCATTTGTTGCCAGTTCGAGACCACTTTCAATGCACGGGCGGTGTGGGACGCTGAACGCAATAGTCGAAGATGCGACGGAGGCATCGTAGTCGAAGTCTTCACTCACCGTGCACGTTCTAATTTGTTTAGCGAACGGGAGCGCCTGTCGGCAGTGGTCGTGGCCCCTCACGAGATCGGACGGCAGACCCACGTCCTTGGACACAAGTGGCACCGGAGAATCATGCCAGCAAGACGTCCTGTTATTCCTGCACACATGCGGTTTGAACAAACAACTCTCCAAAGAATAAGCTTCGCCCACCGATCATCAAACTCTGACCCGAAGGAATTTATTTACTCGTTAGTTTGATCATGATTATCCGCTTCCATTATTTGGCTGCCAAAAAACATACAGCATTAGTACCGTGGTCCGTTTTCCGCACTTACTAATAACCAAATGATAGAGAACGACTCACAGTTTTTGTTGATTATAGACAAAATCGCCCGACACCATAGACCTATCGCGTTCAGTGGCGTATTCCAATAATATTTCTACTTTATAACATTAGAAGATCACATGCACCCTACAAATTCCAGTCCGTCTAATTTCCAGCCAAGCATTTGAGAGAGCCAAGCGATGCAATCTACGGAGTGAAACTCAGAAAATGACGGGGCTTAACGAGTTCAAAGCTAAAAGAACAGTCTTGCTGTTGTAACACTAGTTGAGCACGACGTGAGTACGTAAAAAATCATGCTCCGAGTCACAGCGCAGACAGTTTCTTTAGGCGTAAAGTTATTTCTAACATCGCCATTCGACGGGCTCTCTCTGTAGATTACAGTGATTGGCTCTCAAAAGAGCTCTGCGATGAAATAGACGCGCCACTTTTCTTAGAGTCGGTACTGTACGTGTATTCCTTATAGCGAAGAACTGGAAACCACAGTTATTGGTATTTGTTGAGCGGTTCTATAGTAACGCAGGCTCACCAACAGAAAAGAAAACGAAACACAGGAAGATCAAATGGTGGATTCCTAGGACATGCGTTAGCATGATTCTTCGAAACGCCATAAATGCCCCTCTTTGGAAAACGCTAACGGTGACCCCTTCGCTTTTGATTTATAGATTTCTTTTTTGGTTCCCCTATTTTTTGCTGCCTCTTTTTTGGCCTCGTTACTTATTAAGTCACTGTTAGCGCTTCCCAAAGGGGGGCGTGTGTGGCGTTTCCCGTGGGAATGCTAAAGGATTCCCCAAGATTCCACAAATGGATCTTCCTGTAATGTTTTTTTCACCCCTTTTCTGTACTCTGACTGTCAAGGAAAGTCGACACCCTTGGATACGGTCAACCATAACACTCGTAGAAAAAACCACATCCATACTACTCGTGGAAGGAACCGTATCCGTCGTTTTAATTAAACACACACACACACCATAGCCCACGCACCGCCACTACGGAAACCCAGAGCGAAGAACAACCCGCGACGGCATGGTGGGAACTGAGCACGCCCGCATTCCACCGCGCAGCGGCGCAACACCTCCTAAATGACAAAACCGTAGTGCTGAATGAGATAGCGTCATCAGAGAAGGCCAACGCTGGGCACAAATGGGACACAACGATTGTGTGAACGATCGGCTAGCTTGAGTCGAAGCCAAGCCCAGAAGCAGTATTCGTTTCCCATCTGTGTCCAGCGTCGCCTATCTCTGATTCCGCCATCTCATTCAGCACTACGGCTTCGTTACCTAGGAGGTGTTGCCCGGTGCCTCTCCTCTCTGGCTCCGCGCCGCCTGTGGGCGTGACTTTGCCGAAAACGAAAGCGCTCGTTGTAACGAAACCCCACCGGTGTCTGTCAGTTTGTCATCGCCTGGGAGAGAGTGAGAGATTAGCCGCTGGCTGATGTCAGCGCTTCAAAATAATGGAAGCGTCGCAGGCGTCACCTTCTCCCTCTCTCTCCGGTGCTAACAAACGAGGGACACCGTCGGGTTTTTGTAAAAACGAACGTTCTAAGGCTAACGCACTAAAAGCGTATATACTCTTTTTGCTATTGAGGCTGAATTGCCGTTGGAGTATGATGCCAATCGCCCTTCTCATCGGCTGGATTATTTTTATACAACGGTCAGTGATTGGTGTTTGTGACTCTCGCAGGCGAGTACATCACCAAGCCGCGGCTTCTGGAAGTTTCATTACTGGGAAATAGAACCAACCGTCGCGAGGAGATCGCTCTGACCCGTTTGTTGTCCCCACACCTAGTGCTTACCCAACACAAGGCCTGTGGACATGCCCACAGGCCTTGTGGGCATGTCGCACAGTGTAACGTAAAAAAACACTAACAATAAAAGAAGTGGCGTTTATTGTTAGTGCCGGATTCCTCCCGAAAGCAGTCGCCAGAGAATGCGATCTTGACCTACTTAGGCTTTTGTGATGAGCATGTGCAGCGTGGATGCTGCATTGTTCATTCAGGCCGAAATAAATAAACAAATAAAAACTAAAAAAAGCCTCTTCCTTCTTAGGCGACCGGAGAACTAGAACTCCAACCCAACGCTGACGTGCCTTCGATTCCATCAGCCCATCATTGAGTCAATGGTATTTGTTTTCCCCATACGTGTAGCTCTAAAGTTAGCCGATTGGGGCGCGCCACGGTCTGATCTCCTCCCCATATATAAAGCGGCTAGCTTCTGAAAGAAATCTATGGTGGCGACAACCTGAAATATCTGTTGGTGTTCTTGACGCAGTGCCCGGGTGGCGTAATCAAGCGCTGCGTTCAAAGGGGGTTCGTGGTCAATGAGTGAAACACCAATTGAACACCACGAATCCCAGCTACACGCTGACTGAGCACTCGCGTCCAATTCGATCGATAATGGTGACGTAAAAAAGCAGTTCACAATTTTTGTGTTGGGTAAACACCGAACCCTGCTTAAACGAAGCTGGCAAAATGCGCCCCCTATAATTCGATCTCCTCGCCAATAGGACCGCGTTAACGTATGCAAAAATTTCCTACATCACATAGTTCCGAGCGATGTCGAAGAGGCCACAAGGTGAGATGTCCAGCCTCTGAAGCCATCCTTTCAGGTTGGACAGAATAAAGCCCTCCGATTGGGCACATCCATAGAGGCCCGGAGTATCCGGCAATGCACCGATCCTGCGTTAAATTAGGCGAAAACATAAATGTAGGTCATGCCATCCTCATGTGATTGAGAAGATAAGTGAGAGTTGGGCGAAATCCTTCCAATAACTTTACAAAAAAAAAAAAAAAAACACGACTGCCGGTTTTCAGCGTTAGAGGTCATCGTTTTTGTAAACATATCCAAAATTCAGTACCTAGAGTACAGTTAGCAAGGAAGTGTGAGTGTATACTCTCATCATTCTCTGATAGTACAGCGACCCATTCACTGGTCGGTGATGAATTAAACGTAACACTTTGCGCATGACACAGGCCGTAGTCCTTTTGAGAGCAGGTTTTAAAGTCGTTGGAACTTACGACATGCTCACCAGCTGCACCAGGGTCGAGACCTCATCGAAGAAGGCACCGTCCGCGTACGCTATGCCCACCTTTCTTTGGGTGCACACTCCTTCTCGGTATGCGTAGCCTGGAAGCCAAGAAAAAGAAGCAAGAAAAGCACTCAGAAGCCTCGGTGACACTGCTCATGGATCACACAAGAGACAGTCTGCAGATACCTTCTGAGGTGTTTTTTTCTTCCTCGCACGACAGTCTTTTCACATTGATCATGGAAAAACAGTGTGCGGACGTGCTCGAAACAGACGGGTGCACAAAGCGAACATGTTTCCAACGAGTTTGAGGCGCGTCCCCAGGTAATTCCCTCATCGTGTAAGCAGCAACCGTCGTGTGTTTTGTGTTATATGTAGGAGCAGGGTGAATGCGGCTTTAGGTTGCACACTGCACCCCGATTTAGTCAAAACACGAATACCTTATATATCTTTCTTAATCAGCCTAGACAATAAGATTGGCGAGTGACGTCATGCACTACACTTTACCGTCTCTGTTTCAAAAGGGCGTGGATGTCGTTTAGTCACTTAGGGTGGCGTGTTGATTCGAAAGCGCCACCAGTAACCATTCTTGTTGGCTAAGCGAATTAAAAGAATATAGAAGATTAGTGGTGCTAGCGCATCGCGGTGCAGTATAAAGTGAAAAGTTTCTCGGTTTACTTGGTGATAAAAAAAAAGAATTCCTCTTTGTCGTACTAAATACCATTATTTAGACGAAACAAAAGTTAAAGACGGTTACGATTTTTTGTAACGGCGAATTAGAGTGCAGCTCTTGAGGAGGAGGGGCGGGTATAACCCTCTTCCTCCCCCGTCAAATTGAGCGGGGAAATGTTTACGGTAAATTTACCGGGAAAATTTTACCCTCGTAGAGGTCGTTCTTTACGTCGTGTTATACGACGTCCTCTAGGACGTCGTCCTCCTCGTCATCCTAGACGTCGCACGTGACGTCTCGTGACGTCACGTGCGACGTCACTCGTGTCGTCACACGTGACTTCACGCGGGTAAATTTAGCGCGAATATTTTTCCGGCAAATTTAGCGGGAATATCGGCAATGTTAGATGCGTGTGACATCACGTGACGTCACACATGACTTCATTGTCACGTGTTTCCTATAATGACGTCATACGTGACGTCACATTTGACGTCACGTGGGTAACCTTCGCCACTCTCGTGAGGGCAACTCGTGGCCCTCGTGAGGGTAACCCCCGTGACCCTCGTGAGGGTAACCCTGATGACCTTCGTGAGGGTAACAATAGTGACCCTCGTGAGGGTAACCATCGTGACCCTCCTGAGGGTAACCATGGTGACCCTCACGAGGGTAACCCTCGTGACGTCGCACGTGACCTCACGTGAGACGTCATTATGGGAGACGTCCCATAATGCAACCCGCGGTTAAGCCGACGGCGACGGCGACGCCACTCAAGCCGGAAACGGGTGCCTAAAAGCTGCGCTCTAAAAAAACTTAGCGCGCACCCACTTTTTTTAAATGTTTTTTTTACAGCAAGTTAGGAAGGTTGTGAAATTTCATCGATGTTAGGTTCTGCCCCTTCTGTATCACGGCCCTGACTGGGACAAGCGGTATTATTAAATAAATAAAAAACAGGGTCCATGTGGCCGGAATTCGAAAGACCGCATGGGAATGGTAGGCAGCCGCTATGGACCTTTTTCCTTCAGCCTTTGCGCATCCGTAAACCCTGTCGCCTTATTTTTCTACCCGCTTTCACCGTTTTTAGAGGACACCGTCCCAGATGACCAGTATTGTCGGCACCTATCTTTGATGATTGATCATATTAGTGTGACAGTATTCTTTAGCTACATTACCCGGTTTTCGCGATGCGGTATCTGACCTCGAGTGCGCCGTGCGTATGCGGAGGTGCCGCGCGTCGGTGTCCGCATACGCAGGCGCCGCGCATATACGGACGTCGCCCTCGACGTCGTCCGAGGGGTCGTCCGTGATGTCGTCTTCCACGTTGGCATCTAGGACGTCATCCTCGACGTCGTTCTTGGCGTCGTTCTTGAGGTCGTCCTTGAGATCGCACTAAAGATCGTTCTAGAAGCCGTTCTAGACGTCGTCTTTGACGTCATTTTCTAGGACATCGTCTTCCACGTCGTCCTTAAGGTCGTCCTAGAGGCTGTCGTTGAAATTGTCCTAGAGGTCGTTCTTTACGCCGTGTTTGACGACGTCCTCTCGGACGTCGTCCTCCTCGTCATCCTAGACGTCGTCCTTGAAGTTTTTCTGGAGGTAGCCTTAGGAGTTGTCCTTGAGATCGCCCTAGAGGTCGTCCCAGACGCCGCCTCTTACGGTGTCCTCCAGGACGTCGTCCTAGCATGCAAATGAACCCGCGCCGTGCATACACGGAATGGCAGTACGCACACATTCAAAATTTGCGCCCAAGCTTCGAAGCAATTACCGGTTCGAGCTGATCTAGATGGTACATGTTCAATGATGGTGATGAAACAGCTTGAAGGTTAAACGATTAGACAGGGACAGGGCAAGACACACGCACACGAAGCTACAGTGGTGGAGGGGAAATAGCTTGAACATTAAACGATTACACGGGATCAGAAGATTAAACGATTGCAAAGAGCCGAAGCATTCACTCAATTTCGAAGTGGCGCGCTGCAGTCGCGCTAACGTCCATGATTGCGCCGTAAACCGTTCATAAAAACTTGGTGGACGCTTAAGCTTCGCCTTTAGCAGTGGAACGCGATAGCGAAACATATAATCAATCAATCAATCAATCAATCAATAAAATCTTTATTCAACATCGCACAGATGTTGGGGGCGCAGGCAAAAAGCCTATAAAAGGCTTGACTAAGGTTCTCCACCCTTAGTCATATTAGGGACCTTTAGCAAACCGTTGCAGTGCTCCGCGTACCGCACTACCGGAGCCTTGGTACCATGACCGCGGGCTCCGGTAGTGCGACGTGGAGCACGGTAACGGTTTGCTAAAGGTCTCTAATAACTCCCGTTTGTGCTCAAGCTGTGCAAGAGTGCCTCATGGCTGAAATAAAGAAAAGAAAAAAAAAAGCGTGCCTTGCATGGCATGGTCAGTAGCGTGTCTGGCTTGCAACCGTAGGGTCGTGGGTTCCGATCCCGCCTACAGTTCTTCACAATTTTCTTTAAGGCAAATGAATTACTTTATAGAGTGAAGTCATTTGGAGAGCGCGGGGAACTTTGATTCAGATTACATGTAATGTTTTCTTATCACTTTCATTCCACACGTGACGTCACGTTTCACGTTGGCGTTGTGCACGTTGTTTGGGATTCCCGCGCGAGGTCATGTGACTGTGACGTCATGACCCTATCGACCAACCTGGATTTTCGCGGCACGCCACCGAAGCCGGCTTTTCTCATGACTCAACCGACGCCGGATTTTCTGCGGCACGAGCTTCTTAACGCTCTCGCGTTAAAATAAAGTGATTACTCAAAATTTGCGTTGTCGTATTTATACACAGTGAGGTGCGTCGTGACTCTCACGACGAATGAATGCCCCAGGTCACGTGACCTGGGGGGGGGGGTCACGTGACCTGGGGGGGTCACGCGACTTTACGGTTACGCCGACGGCGACGCCCACGCCGACGGCGACGCCGCTCAAGCCGGAAACGGGCGCCTAAGAGCTGCGCTCTAAAAAAGACAACAATTTGAAGCAAACGTACAGAACACATAACCTCATTATTTATATTATCACGAATGACTAGTGATGGGGCGACGAAAACTGAAATAAACTAAACGTGTAATGAGGCGAACTTGTGCCCAAAACTAAAGGGAATGAGAAGATAACAATAGAGCGTCGCGGGCGTCGAAGTCGGCGTAACAGCGGAAGTCGGCGTAACAGCTGGTGCGAGACTGACTCGACAAGGCCTCTTATCTAGAGTGCGTCACTATCTGGAAGATTCGGCAAAGGCTGGAGCGTCGCGCGCTCGAGTGAAAAATGAACACGCATTTTCTAGAACAACAAAACGCAGGAATAAATGATAGAACTTAGGTCCGGAGCAAGAATAAACGTGAACATTCTAGAAGTTCGTGACCGAGCGTTGCTTTCTCGGTCCTGCGCGCGGCAATATTATACATGGACATTCGCGTTAAGCTTCAGATTAGTACAAAATGCCCCTTTAAAATATTTTTATACACACGTGACTTTATACTCACCCGTTAGTTTGTCCCATGTACTAAAATTCGAACTCATCAAATTGTTTCTGAAAATAGTAAACCAATAAAAACAAACCAATGTCGTTACACTGCACATAACGGTTATCACTAAAGCGAGTTAAATTAAGCAACTCAAACGAGTTTTTATCATGGCACATGTTGTGAGTTATAATAAATAAAATAAACTTAGCGGATGCTGCAGCACAAGGGTTCTCAAAACGTTTTGCCTAAGGGGCCGAATCGGATTTGCCGCTGTCTGGCCGTCCGGAAAACAGATATGTAAATATAAACGAGGAAAACTAGATAAGCACTCCTAGATAAGCATTTAAATACAAGGTTCAAAGATAGGCAACAAATTAAAAAAAAATATATATATATAATGTGAACGAAAACGTCACTTTATATTGATATCCAATAGTTAGCTCATTTTGACCAAGTACTTTAGATGGGGATACTGGACACTCCTTAAAGCCCTTAGATAAGAGCTTCCTACAAGTAGCGACATTCTTTGAAGCGCCGACTGCGTGACGGTGCAGATTTTAGGAAGCGAAAGGCGGCACACAACAGAGGTTAAAACTGAATGCCGCCATTTTGTTCCAGCGAAATGTGCTTTGTCATTGGTCTTGGTTGTCGTTACTCGTAAAGGAGGTACCAATGGACTCTAGACACTCCCCAGAAATACATTAAAAATAATTCGATGACGAATATCTGCAAAAACACGCGTGACATTAGCGGTATTGCCCTCCGAAGAGTCGCCGAATCACGTGCTCTGGCGGCGAAAAGAAGGGGGGGGGGGGGGGGGGAGGGGCGTCGACAAGTAAACCACTCCAAAAGGGGTGGTTTATGGCGCGGCCGTCGTTCTGTCTTAGGCCAATGAGGATAGTCTCCTGTATTCCCCTGTTACAGTATTTGTTATGGCATTGCACAACATTTGGGTACAAAAAGCCATCTGGCCTAAATCAACACTTAGGATGAAAAACCAAAGACGTTTACAATTCTCTGTAAGGCTGAATTAGAGCGCAGCTATTGAGGAGGAGGAGGGGAGGGTATGGAGGGGAGGGTACGCCCCTCCTTCCCCAGGTACCCTTCCCTCCTCCTCTCCTGCTCCCTTCCCATTTAGCGGGAAATGTTCGCCAAATTTCCCGCTAAATATAGCGGAACAAATTCCCCGCTATATTTTATTTAGCGGAGAATTTTTTCCGCCAAGTTTAGCGGAAAGCTTTTTCCGTTAAATTTAGCGGCGAAATTTTTCCGCTAAATGTGGCGGGGTAATTTTTCCGCTAACTTTAAATTTAGCGGGGAATTTTTCCGCTAAATTTAGCCCCGTGTGACGTCACCCCTGACCCTCGTGACGTCAAACGTGACCCTCGTGACGTCATTAGTGACGTCACGTGTGACGTAATTATGGAGAACGACCCATAATGCAACGCTTGGTTAGGCCGACGCAGCGACGCCGCTCAAACCGGAAACGGGCACCTAAGAGCTGCGCTCTAAAACAGCTTGAAAAACACAAGGACACAGAGAGAGAATTACACAGAGGACAAGTCGGTGACTATCAACTTTTTTATTTTGAAAAACACGTGGGCATAGGGTCTGCTATCTCCTTCACTGTGGAATTGCTTCTTGTAGCTCGTTTCTTCGAATGAGTAGTTATCCAAGGTCCAAAAAAAGTCGTCTCACTGTCCCTGACGTTCGCAGATGGTTGTCTTACGCACGTTGTTTTCTTTTTTGCTGTTATCTCCCTGGATAACTGAGTTTGGTGTTCGTACAAGGTATTTGTGTCTCTGAACCATGGTTGACAGCCGAAGTCCCTGCAGTGCATCGCTAAATAGGAGTGTGGTCCACCTTTTAACCACATGTGATGTTTGCAAAATCTGATGTTTAAGCATCTCCCCACTTGTTCTATGTATGAGTGTCCGCAGAAAAGTGGGATTTCGTGAACTGTCACCTTTAGATGTCTAAATCATGCACGCGGTTTTCTTTTCTGCTTTATGGTACGCCTCGAATAGACCGATTTCACTCAGCGTTCGGCGCACGCGTGATGCCGGCATAACTTTAGTTCACGGACGGCCGCTCATGCGAGGGTTCGTGCCGTCTCGTGCTCCACAAGCGCAGAGATCCAGAAATATAAAGTTCCCTCGATGCACTCCGGCAGCGGTGGCGTAGTCAGAATGGCTGATGAGATCAGTCTATTATCTCTGTACAAAACTGAGCTTGGTGTTTATCCCATTTCCTGCGGATATACTCACACGTCGGACAAACGGGAAGATGCTTAGACGAACATCACAGTTCGTTAAAAGGTGGAGCATACTCACATTTAGCAATGCATTGCAGTGACTGCTGCTCTGAACCACAGTTCAGAGGCACAAATATCTTGTACGAACACCAAACTTTATTATACAGGGAGATAATTGAGGCTATACCATACAGCAAAAAACAAAACCAACGTGCGTAAGCCAACCATGTGTGAAGCTCAAGAACAGTGAGATTACTTTTTTGGATCTTGGATAACTTTTCACTTAAAGAAACGAGAAAGAAGAAGCGATTCCAAAGTGAAAAAAAAAAGAAGACCCTACGCTCGCGTGTTTATCAAAAGAAGAAAGATTGTCAAGGCCTTGTCCTGTGCGTAATTCACTCCCTGTGTCCTGGAGTTTTTCGTTCTGTTCTTCATCATGAACGCATCCCAATTAGGCTTTAGCCCATCTGTCCATCCTCGTATCAGATATTATAATAACTTTGAAATGTCGCAACAAAAGACAACCGGGAATGATAGAACTGATGCTGACCATATGTTGTACTGCAGGTACGACACAGGCCACAAAGCACATCCAACATGGGAACGTAAAGAAGTTTGAACGACCTAGATAGAGAACAATGGAATAGGAATTAGCGGCGAGATGTTTCGGTGGCGCCCTCCTACGGTTCCCCCTTGTGACGTCATTACCTTGCAAACAACAAGTTCGATGGTGTTTGTAAATAGCATGGTGGAAGCTTGAAATCATTGCACTCTCAAAAAAACACTATCAACACCGTCAAAATTAAAGTTATTTCAGTCATTTTATTTCCGTCAATGATAAATCCTTTTCTGACGTCATAGTCAGCGCTCGGCCAATCGTGGAAGGCCGACCACAGCGACGCTTTCGGTCGCGCACGTCGTTAATTAGGACGCTGGCGATGGCAACTCCCAATGAAAAATATGACAAGACACGCCTTACGATATACAGTTTTATCTTCTTTTTTTTTTCTGGTATCTTCGTTCACGCGGTTGATGCGCGAGGCAGCGCCGTTTCCTTACGCGAGCTCACTTTTGCGCTGGTCGCAGCGGACCTGCTGGAAGCTGGCCGGGCTTCATTATAATAGGGTGCCTTCATGTGCGCTTTGCCTAGGGTGGAGACATCTGGCCATTTTGTTCCCACTTTTACATTTATTTTTTGTTCGGAGGCGCGTGAAAGAGCTGTGTTCCTGCACGCGTCTGTGGCGCTGACTGTGCTATGGCGACATTTTGTTTTCGTCGACTTCTTTGTATTTCCCCCGTGAGCGCGTGCTGTCGGCATCGGGTACTACAAAGGGTGGCATCACCCTAAACAGAAGTTCATTGAGGCACCCTACATTATAATAATCTCGATGATCCACGGGCCGATTGAAAGACCTCCAGTGGCCACATTCGGCCGGCGGGCCAGGATTTGAAGATGCCTGCTCTAGAATGGCGTGCATGGTGCTTGATAAAAATAAAGCAACATTTATTTAGATCTTTTATGAATGCGCTGCTAAAAGGTTAACTCGTTAAACGGAAGACGGACAGACAATCAATATCTCTCCGGATTATAATCTCCCATAAAACATACATGGGATGTATGTGATACGTACCCAACCTAAAATAAAACCAAACATGTATAGGCTAAAAAAAAAAATTGAGAGATTTAGTACAGGTGGCGTCCCCTGAATTATTGGCGTTTTTGGAAACTTTCGATCACCGGTTCACAAAAGTGAAACTTTCATTCGACCGAGGATTTCGTTCTACAATACGTTTTTTTCGTAGGCTGCCTCGTGAGTTGGCACTTTTATTTGTATTTTGCATGATTTAGCGCATCATAGCTATGGCTAAGAAAACTGCTGTTTATAAAACATTTGACATTCAAGTTTAGATGTACTGAAATTTCTTGTGTTCTTCTAAGACGAGTCATTTATCCACAAGGCTCAATTCCCTTATCCCGATTTTTTTTTATTTTTGTTTACAGGAGATTGTAATGTGAGTTTTTAACCTAAACCGTTCCTTAGCAGAGTGTTATATGCCCGGTCCGGATTTACTAAACGTAATTTGTTCTTTTTTGTGGAACTATAACTATACGCAGAACCTTAATAAAAGCGTGAATGATGATTCTAAATCAATATTAATTTGAGTTTTTAAACTTACCCTGTGAGTAAAATGACCAGATCACTGCCACGAAACTTCTCTTTATCCACAACGTATCGCCGAAACCTTTCAATTACATCTTCCAGGTGTATCCTGAAGTCCGTGTTATTCAGTCCCAAAGCGTTGTGTTCCCCTTTCTAACGAAAGAAACCAAGAACTGGTTCAAACGTTCCCATTATTTGGTCATAAATTATTTTTAGAATAAATGAACAAGTTATTTTATCCGTAGCGCAGACAAGCAGTATTATCCCAATCTCGGATGTTAGTTTTTCCTATCTAAAAAAGCTAATCTCGAAACCCGCCGTTTTAAAAAAAAGTTTATTTGATTCGAAAATATTAATCAAGGTATATTTTTTTCTTTCATATTTTCATGAACTTTATATAATTTAGCTGTACCCTCATGGTAATTTACAACCGTTCCATACGAATTATATTTAAATTATCAATAACAACTTAAGTCGAACATGCGTCGTTTGCTGTTATATATTTAAATACCGCGTTCTCTTCAGAATGTTTAATGATCATTCCGTATAACATTGTCATGATGACGTCGGATGTATGTTGTCGACTTATTAAAGAAAATAATTATTGATTTCAAAAATTTGCATAGGCAAGATCGCCTCTTTTCGCTGCAATACCTAGCTTATGTGGGGCAGCTCAGGGGGCAACTTCCTTAAAGAAACGTCTACGGATAGACTGCAGTTTCCAAGGGGTTCGTTATTTTTATTTTTAACTTGAACGCAGGAAAAGTGCTCAAATTAAAAATCATCTCTTGTGAGTGCTAGAGATTGAATGACCTAAACAACTATGCTAGGGGCACTCTATAGAACCTTATAAACCTTATAAATGGCTCTTTGCGGAAGCTGGGAGTAATTTCTAGAATTACACGTGAGTTCTCCACATCAACCTGTATTCTTCGGTTATATTTCTCGTTAATCCGGACCAAGTTGGAGTTTTCCTCTGTAGTCTGGAATTGTATTAGTTCTACGAGTCAAGAAATGATTGAAAATGTTCAAAAGCGTTTTTTTTTTCGAATTGTTTACGATCGTTACATTGGTCGCACTGTTTATTATTCTTATGCGAGACTCTTGGAACGATGCAAAGGCCCTACTTTGAGTTCCAGACGGCGTGAGCGCGATCTTGATTTCTTGTATAATTGTATTCATGGATTAATTGATTGCCCATGCAGATCTCACATCTGCTATTAATATTCACGTTCCGTGTCGAGTTTTACGGGTTTCTCCAACTTTACATGCTGATCACATAATCCAAACCGGTCCAATGACCCGTATTCAACACTTCTACAATACCTCCAGGGGAGCAGATATTGATGTTTTTAACCCAAATTTCGTAGCTTTTAAGACTTTTGTAACTAACTTGTGAACAATTTGTTGTGCATCATTACCAAGGTGTCAAGCTGTTCATGACGAAAGTAATCTTTGGAGAAGGGGAACAAGAGGGACAAAGGACAAACATAAATCATTCTTGTCCAGCCCGCTTGCACCTTTGCATTTAATTGCATTATAATTAAAGCTGTTCATGAGCACAGAAAATAAACAAATGAATGAAAATGAATGAATGAATAGAAAAGGAATATGTGACTAGCATCACAGCAATTATGACGGCAAAACATTCGAATCTTAGCTTTTGAATATCATACGGCGTTTTATATTCGACGTAGACACTTCATACTGTCAATTCTGTGATTCCGACGAGAGTGAGGTCCACTTTCGGATACTTGATGTTCTTCATGAGCAGTTGGACCTAAAAATCGAAGGACTGAACATTACTTATAATTGCACCCAACTATACTCTTTGCCATCTAAGGAACCATAGTAAAAGAACAAAAAAACATCTGGTTCTTTGCAGAACGTTACTAATTTCCCCTTCCATGTGTTCAATTAAGATCCATATGTGCGGGCATCTTAGATAAGCTTGACTTTAACTTATCAAGTCGTTTGCGTTTCAATACCCTAAGGCGTCGTTTCTTTTTTCGACAACCAAATCTTGTATGAACTATTTCGCGCAGCGCGTGAATAATTCGCAAATCTTCTTTTTTTGTTTTTTTGTTTGTGTGACAACGGGGATAGGTTTGCAATCGTTTCTGCGAAATCTAAGAACAGAAAAACAAAACAAGTTTTAATTTTGAAGAAAGGAAAGAATAGTATCACTTTGAGGATACACACACACAAAAAAGATAAGTTAAAGTCTGAATGAAAGAAGATGCTTTCCTAGGTACTTAGATACGGGGATAAAATGCGGCATGGTAAGCGTAAGAGGTACCAAACGCAATTTTTCATTAAACGCTGGTTGACGATGGTACCGGGTACATTGTGCCATTCTTTTAAAATTAAATATTGTTGATATAGTATTTCAGTTTCTTATATTTAAGGCGCGAATCGAGTGTGTCAAAAGACCTCAGTAGTCGTTGAAAAAATAAAACTAGCGAAATTACACTCTCTTTCGTGTTCACAAAGAAACTATCATCTGACAGTAAAATACGGGAGTTTCCCAGTGACCTCAGTTTGAGGAGAGGCAGTACGCGCTTATTGTAACATCAAATAACTACTTTGTCAGCTCATCGAAATCAGACTTCATTGAAATTAGAAACGTTTGTTTCTCGTGCTACTGCACTACGATTTGCCACAAGACTGCCTCATACATTTGTTTTTATGAAAGCATTGATAAAATAAAACTATATCTGTTTCAAGGTATCACAACCAAAAACGAACTTTCCATGGCGATCAGTACAAAGGTAACTCCTCATCAAATATCGCCAAGGAAAGCACTTCTATGGGCAGTTCTAGTTTTTGATCGAACAAAACGAGGAATGGTACCAAAGTCGTGATTTTTTCCTTGCCACCATTTGATGTGTACTCCATCATGCATCCTAATGACAAACAACATATTTTTGTTATATAGGGGAATAATACAATTCTCGAGGTCCACCAGTTCTATGAAGCTTTTTTAGTAGATATATTTTCCTTTAATATTTAAAAATAGGTACAATTTAATCATAATACCTTTTATTATGATATGAGCAAGCGCCGGGTTCGTCCAGCGAACCCGGCGCTTGCTTCAACGGCAGACTGTGCGTAGGTGTGTTGGTGAAGGGGTGACGGAGGGGTAGGGGTTTTCGCAGGACCAATAAAGAGGTTTTCCACCACCACCACCACCTTTTATTACCATCAATGTGGTGTCGTTGGAGGAGACCAAGGAAAAAAGCTGTCTCGTAACAGCTTGACGAGCCCTTGGCTTCCTTTACAAACGGCACCCTTGTGGTAGATTACAATTATCGTGCATAAAAAATAGAATGGTTTATTTTATTTTGTTTAGGCCTATACATTTTAAGCTGTTTCTGGAATGCGTTTTAACATTTGTTCGAGCTACAAGCATTGATAATACGAATTCCATTTTTTTTTTGTTTTGTTTTGTTTTGTTTCGAGTACTCACGTTATTCAGTACGGCTGTTAGGTAGGTTGTCGTGTGGATAGTATTAGGAACTTTACTCCGGCGCTCAACAAATTCTTGGTCCAATACAAAGTGAATTCCCAGTTTCATCTCCGATTCTGGAACACGGTTTAGGACTATGTAATTATTCTCATCTTTTTGGAGGTAAGTTTAAGATCACCTAAAAAAGCGCGAAAAGAACACAAGGACGAGGAACTAGACAGAGAAGAGCCCACTCGCAACTGGTTTTCATTTGTGAAAACAAATAATTAATATAGCCTTGAACAAACAAATATTGTTTCGTAAGTTCTGTGTAACCCCCCCAACAAGAAGGAATACTCATTCACCGATAAGGAAAGAGACGCGCCACTTATGCATTCTTCGTCCTTTGCCTGGATTTAGAAGGCCTCATGCAGCTCTCTAGAAACACTATCCGAGTGTCTAGCCAGAAACCTGGTGTCGCCAAAGGACGGGGCACATCGGCAACGACTGCAGTTAGTGGCAAGATGTCCCGATGAAGTGGCCTTCGTCGTCGCGGCGTGTTCACGTGCACGATCATTGAAGCACCTTCCCGTCTCGCCGATATACGACGAGCCGTGTGATGTTGGAATTTTGCAGACAACACTCGTAGTACACTCCGTGCAGTAGGATCAACAATCCCATTGTATCGAAAGATCCCTGTGATTTCGGGCACCACACAAGACACACGGAGTGTACTACGGGTGTTGCCTACAACATTCGAACATCATGCGACTCGTCCTATATCAGCCAGACGGGAAGGTGCTTCAATAGGGAGTTTCCGTAGGTCATTTTGGCAATCCCGCAACGCTCTCCGCAATCTCTACTATACCCGGAACTCTACAGTCAAGGTTATCGGCGCGCAGGCGCAGTAGCGGCTTCTTCGTTGCGGAGGGCTTAGCGGAGGGGCGAAACGCGGTCTGCGAAACCTCCCTAAAGATCGTGCACGTGAGCACGCCGCGGTGACGATGGCCACCCCATCGGAACATCTTGGCCTTGCCACTCATTGCAGGCGTTGCCCATATGCCCCATTATTCGGCGACACCATGTTTCTGGCTATGAATACTCGGATAGAGTTCATAGAGAGCTGCGTCAGGCCTTCGAAATCATGACAAAGGGCGCAAAATGCCTAAGTGATTCTTCCCTTTCCTTATCAGTGAATGAGTATACCGTCTTGTTGCGGGGATTACACAGAACTTAGGAGAGAATATTTGTTTGTTCAAAGCTATATATATGATTAGTTTTCACAAATAAAAACCAGTTGCGAGTGTGCTCTTGTCTGTCTACTTCCTCGTCCTTCTGTTTGTTTGTTTTTTAGCTTGGTTAGGTGATTATGAGCCAACTAGCCCCAACGGCTACCTTAATAAGTTTAAGAATTTAACATCATGCAATAACGGTTTAAGATTCATCCAGTCAAGAGAACTATAATTAAATATGGCACACGATGCCGAGGAAACAAGCCTTGTTTCTTTTAAGTATCATTATATTGGGTGGCATATTTTTGTCCTGTTAGGTTACAGGATATGTACCATAAAACCCTTCTGAAATCATATGCAATCGAACCTTACGGAACACTCCTTTTGTGAGAGGGTAACAAGTTGTCTTTCCGGTACGCAACCACCACATGAGCCCCGCTGGTTTTAATATGCATTACATTTTGGGACAATGAACACTTTTTCTTATGGATACACAACTAAATGTTTTCCCTAGCCAGCCGCCTATTACGCTTCACATGATACCTATAGACGCTTTGCAGCAGCTGTGCATGGGCGCCGCCATAACCGACCTTCAATTTTTGTTTCCTCTTATTCCGTTCGCTTCACTTCACCGTTGCCACAGCAGGACAGGTTATGGCCACTTTAAGTGCTAGTGTGTCCTCTTCCCCAGCAGAGGCCCTGTGGAGACTCGTCAACGGCCGCTTAAGTGGCTAGGCATCTCGGTAATACCAGAGAAGGTCGGATATGGCGGCTCAGTCTGGCGCGTGTTTAAAGCGTCTATATCTGAGCACTTAAAATTATACTGTCCAAGTCTTCAGCACTCACCTTTGCTCGAGGCCGGAGCTTGTTTCCGTGGTGGAAGTTATTGCCTCCAGAAATATCATTACTTCCGCCCGGCAGTTTAAATAGGTCAATATTTATGACCATTACTTCATTTCAGCCGATCTACGATTCCGCGCTTTAAATGTCAGAGGTGCCTTTGTTCACGCATAAAGTAATTCATAATTTTGTGGACAAATTCTCTTTTCTGTTGAGTGCGCTTGTGATTAATGTGAAAAAATGTGTAAAGTGTTGAAGTATGCTTTTTTTCTTCAGACATCATTCTCATTATGGCATAATTTTATTGGCTGGCGTTGTGAACCTACAGTTTCGTAATGCTGACAATTTTGTACAACTCTGTGTCCGTAAAAACGTCGGGTTCAAATTAAGTCGGGCACATGGAGAAGCTTTCGCAAAATCAAAAACCAACTAAAGGCAAGTTCCTCAAATACGCCGTGAATGAATGAGCAAAGTAGCAAAAATAACAAAAGTAATTGAAATATTGAATTTGATTGGACGAAACTATAGTTGCCATTGTCTTAATAACAACATAACCATTATCAAGATATACAATGATTCATAACTTCTAGTGGATATTCCACACGCACTTGTACAAACGAACACAAAAAAGAGACGGCATCTCCACGTGATGAATGATGTTGATTGGGACGAAGCTCAGGTGGTGCTGATGATACTGATTTTATTGTTAATAGGTAGTACGGATGGTGCTGATTATTTTTTTTATTGCTTATAAATATTGCTGAGTTCCGGGTTGCATTTCGACTTCATTATTACTGCTTTACGGTCGGTGAAATGCAGACCCAGTGATTCTTCTAGCGGATCAGCTTGGATCCGCTAGAACCCGTGTGAACGCATCTCCACCGCTTAAGTCAACGGTCCATGCAAGTCAGAAAGAGAATGTGTGGTATGGATCGTGGTTATATACGCAGTTGAGCATTTGACTGCAGCGCCCTCTCTTCTATGAGCGTTGAGCCAATGCATGCAAAGTTTAACGCGATTATGACCGCAGCACCCTCTCCTGTATAGACGTTGAGCGACTACATGCTACGTTGGAGTGTAGCGTGGGAGAAGCGCGTGCCACCATTCGGAACGGTCGCAAGTTTGATGAGCTCCCGAGGAGCGTCTGCAACGGCTTTCAACGGCCGTGGTTCATCATCTGAAATGTCTCAGGATTCTTACCGAGTGGTTCTGCCGTCCCTGCCCACAGGTACCGAAGTTTAGAACTCTCTATTTGCGCATTGTGATACCTCCGGACGCCCATACAAGATAGACGATTTTCGAACACATATGAAACGCTATGGCGTTCTACAAGATTTGATTGGAGCTGGCTAGTAACAAATGAACCATGTTTGGCTCTCTACGTTTAACTCTCTGACTGCGAAGAGAAAGCTTCTTGCGGCAAAAGAACTGGTCCTGAAAGAAAAACGCTGTTTGCTCATCGACCCTGACGAATGCGAGGTCCGACTACGACTGCACTGGACACCGATTCACATTAGCGACGACGCGGTACGGAGGGCCCTGGAGACTTACGGGAAGGTGAACGAAGTGTCCCGGGACACGGGGAGGGTGGAAGGATTCCAGAATGTTCAGACGACAACGAGATTTGTTAAAATGAACCTGAAGGAGCGCACAGCAGAAGATCACCTCCCGCACCAGCTGGTTATGTTCGGCAGCAAGGTCCTGGTCGTCGTTCCAGGGAGAGCGCCACTCTGCCTCCAATGCAAGAGGACAGGCCACATTCGCAGATGGCGCCGAGTTCCCCTCTGCGACAAGTGCAATCGTTATGGCCACGAGCAAGAGGACTGCGTTCGAACATATGCCACCGTGATGCTGCCTGCTCCTGGGGAAGACAACTCGGAGTTCTTCATCGATGAAGAAGCTGAGAAAATCGAAGACGACATTCGACAACCAGTCACTACCGGTGACCCAAAGGTTACAGACAAACGACAAAAACACCTAGAACGGAAGAATGACACCACCTTGTCAAGTTGTCCAACTGGTCGTGAGGGAGACCCTGCACGAGAGGACGACACTTTGGTGTCTAATTGCCAAGCAGGTCGTGAAAGAGACCTATCCCGGAAGAACAACACCATCTCATCTAGTCCTCTGGCCGGTCGTTGCCCGACTGCGAGGCTCAAGCCGAACTTTTCCCGCGTGGCGGCGACGTCACGCCAGCCACGCGCACATCGGATGCGCCGCCTTGATAAGGCAGATCAGAGGCGGCGCACGGAGAGTCGCTCCCTGGACTCCGGCAGCGCCGGTAGTAATGTTAATTGTCTTGTCCATGTCCAATTAAATGTAGTTTCTTGTTGTTGAAACCGTTGGCTCCGTGTTATTCCTCCGGGTCGGGTATGCAGCAAGGCAAACCGACCACAATGGCGCCCAACCGTGGTATGCTACCCACTCGCAGGAATTTCACGGGGCTTGGTTTCTTCTTTCGGTAAGCCTTTTTTATATTCCCCGTCTTTCCTATCGTTGTTTCGTGCTTCCGTCACGTCCACGTTTGTTGTATTGGCGTGTTTCTGACTGTGTTTTTGTGACCGCGGCAATCGTTTTGCGCGCTTGTGTTGGGTTTTTGGGGGCGTTTCTTTTTTTGTGCTTGCAGGAATGCTTGCAGGACGCAGCCCCCAGATGAAAGTCTGGTCCGGTACGTTCGGGTCATGCAAGAGCTTTTCAAGAGGGCGGACCCGAAGTTACCGGAATCGGACAGAGTAGCTCGGGTCAGAAGACGGTGTCACCCCAGGTACCATGGCTACCTGATCAACCGCACCTTTGAGACCCTTGAAGAGCTAGCCCGGGGCGCCCGCCTCATCGAGGAAGCTCTTCATGTCGAGCGGAACTACGTGCCGCCGCCACCAGCCAAGTACGCGCTCGAGCCGGCATGCGCATGGCGGGGCCCCGAGGCCTCCACGCAAGTGGACTGTCCGTACGAGACCTCCCTTCCCCACCACGTCAACCAGGAGAGTTGGCGTGGCATGCATGGTGAACTCCCGTGCGGGATAAGCGTATGCTCGCCTAACTCTCCCCGAGAGGTCCCCGGAGGTCACAGCGAGGCCCGTGAGGGTTTCGGGCGGGGGTCGCCGCGACAGGTGGGAGGTCGTTGGCCGTGCCCTATCGCAAGCTGGGGCCCAACGGAGATCACCACCCAAGCGAACCATCTTCATCAGTCTGCTCCTGCAAGTGCTGGCGAAAACTGGCACGGTGCGGTCGCAAACCCGCAGCCCAGCAGCATTGACCCCCGCCGCAACGGAACAAGCCCTCCTGACAACAGCCAGCCGCAAGCCTGGTGGAGGCCCTCCCATAGTGGTTCCTTATCCGATCACTGGAGGCGGTCCGACGGGCACCTCGGTGCGGGTGACCTAAGCAGGCAACTGTCGTCGGACTGCCGCTACCACTGCGAGCAGCCCGGCCATCACCGAAACCAGTGTCCAAGACTTCTGGACACTACAAACAAGAGGTGACACGAGACGGCGGCAAAGGGCCGGAACCAGAACCAGGGAAACTACTACGGCCGGCGACGCTGAAACCAGACAGCCACTCGCCGACGGCCGTTGCAGTCCCTGGGAGCAGTGAGGCCGTGGCACAGATTCCATCGGTATGTCGAATCCAGCCCGAGCCTAATATCATTGAACCGCGCATGACGATTTCACTGCTCGATTTTCCCATTGCCGCACTTTTGGATTCCGGGGCCGCTATCTCGCTCATAGAGGATTTCGTTTTCGAACTCTGCAAAGCAAAAAAGATAAGCCTCCGGGAGTGCGAAACCCGTTTGCAGCTAGGTTCTGGTACAGCGATAACAGCTGGAGGAGCCGTGAGGCTGCAGATTCGGTTTAATAGAAAGAAGCGGCGTCAGCGATATCTTTATCTGCCAGGACTCGTGGTACCTGTGATCTTGGGCCGAGATTTCATTACAGGCGAAAGCATGTAATGAAATGCTGGACGAGCCAGCGCGGCGCCTGCCGGCGCCTGCTGGCTCGTCCAGCAGGCGCCGCGCTCGTCAGCAGCCGCCGCGCTCGTCAGCAGCCGCCGCGCTCGTCCAGCAGGCGCCGCGCTCGTCAGCAGCCGCCGCGCTCGTCAGCAGCCGCCGCGCTCGTCAGCAGCCGCCGCGCTCGTCAGCAGCCGCCGCGCTCGTCAGCAGCCGCCGCGCTCGTCAGCAGCCGCCGCGCTCGTCCAGCAGGCGCCGCGCTCGTCAGCAGCCGCCGCGCTCGTCCAGCAGGCGCCGCGCTCGTCAGCAGCCGCAGCGCTCGTCAGCAGCCGCCGCGCTCGTCCAGCAGGCGCCGCGCTCGTCAGCAGCCGCCGCGCTCGTCAGCAGCCGCCGCGCTCGTCAGCAGCCGCCGCGCTCGTCAGCAGCCGCCGCGCTCGTCAGCAGCCGCCGCGCTCGTCCAGCAGGCGCCGCGCTCGTCAGCAGCCGCCGCGCTCGTCCAGCAGGCGCCGCGCTCGTCAGCAGCCGCCGCGCTCGTCAGCAGCCGCCGCGCTCGTCAGCAGCCGCCGCGCTCGTCAGCAGCCGCCGCGCTCCTCAGCAGCCGCCGCGCTCGTCAGCAGCCGCCGCGCTCGTCAGCAGCCACCGCGCTCGTCAGCAGCCGCCGCGCTCGTCAGCAGGCGCCGCGCTCGTCAGCAGCCGCCGCGCTCCTCAGCAGCCGCCGCGCTCGTCAGCAGCCGCCGCGCTCGTCAGCAGCCGCCGCGCTCGTCAGCAGCCGCCGCGCTCGTCAGCAGCCGCCGCGCTCGTCAGCAGCCGCCGCGCTCGTCAGCAGCCGCCGCGCTCGTCAGCTGCCGCCGCGCTCGTCAGCAGCCGCCGCGCTCGTCCAGCAGGCGCCGCGCTCGTCAGCAGCCGCCGCGCTCGTCCAGCAGGCGCCGCGCTCGTCAGCAGCCGCCGCGCTCGTCAGCAGCCGCCGCGCTCGTCAGCAGCCGCCGCGCTCGTTAGCAGCCGCCGCGCTCGTCAGCAGCCGCCGCGCTCGTCCAGCAGGCGCCGCGCTCGTGAGCAGCCGCCGCGCTCGTCAGCAGCCGCCGCGCTCGTCCAGCAGGCGCCGCGCTCGTGAGCAGCCGCCGCGCTCGTCAGCAGCCGCCGCGCTCGTCCAGCAGCCGCCGCGCTCGTCCAGCAGGCGCCGCGCTCGTCAGCAGCCGCCGCGCTCGTCAGCAGCCGCCGCGCTCGTCAGCAGCCGCCGCGCTCGTTAGCAGCCGCCGCGCTCGTCAGCAGCCGCCGCGCTCGTCCAGCAGGCGCCGCGCTCGTGAGCAGCCGCCGCGCTCGTCAGCAGCCGCCGCGCTCGTCCAGCAGCCGCCGCGCTCGTCCAGCAGGCGCCGCGCTCGTCAGCAGCCGCCGCGCTCGTCAGCAGCCGCCGCGCTCGTCAGCAGCCGCCGCGCTCGTCAGCAGCCGCCGCGCTCGTCAGCAGCCGCCGCGCTCGTCCAGCAGGCGCCGCGCTCGTCAGCAGCCGCCGCGC
Source organism: Ixodes scapularis (assembly GCF_016920785.2). Classification (NCBI taxonomy): domain Eukaryota; kingdom Metazoa; phylum Arthropoda; class Arachnida; order Ixodida; family Ixodidae; genus Ixodes; species Ixodes scapularis. The sequence continues at coordinate 141,493,776 of NW_024609879.1, read as the reverse complement.
TCGTCAGCAGCCGCCGCGCTCGTCAGCAGCCGCCGCGCTCGTTAGCAGCCGCCGCGCTCGTCAGCAGCCGCCGCGCTCGTCCAGCAGGCGCCGCGCTCGTGAGCAGCCGCCGCGCTCGTCAGCAGCCGCCGCGCTCGTCCAGCAGGCGCCGCGCTCGTGAGCAGCCGCCGCGCTCGTCAGCAGCCGCCGCGCTCGTCCAGCAGCCGCCGCGCTCGTCAGCAGCCGCCGCGCTCGTCCAGCAGCCGCCGCGCTCGTCAGCAGCCGCCGCGCTCGTCCAGCAGGCGCCGCGCTCGTCAGCAACCGCCGCGCTCGTCCAGCAGCCGCCGCGCTCGTCCAGCAGCCGCCGCGCTCGTCCAGCAGCCGCCGCGCTCGTCAGCAGCCGCCGCGCTCGTCCAGCAGGCGCCGCGCTCGTCAGCAACCGCCGCGCTCGTCCAGCAGCCGCCGCGCTCGTCAGCAGCCGCCGCGCTCGTCCAGCAGGCGCCGCGCTCGTCAGCAGCCGCCGCGCTCGTCAGCAGCCGCCGCGCTCGTCCAGCAGGCGCCGCGCTCGTCAGCAGCCGCCGCGCTCGTCAGCAGCCGCCGCGCTCGTCAGCAGCCGCCGCGCTCGTCCAGCAGGCGCCGCGCTCGTCAGCAGCCGCCGCGCTCGTCCAGCAGGCGCCGCGCTCGTCAGCAGCCACCGCGCTCGTCCAGCAGCCGCCGCGCTCGTCAGCAGCCGCCGCGCTCGTCCAGCAGGCGCCGCGCTCGTCAGCAGCCGCCGCGCTCGTCAGCAGCCGCCGCGCTCGTCCAGCAGGCGCCGCGCTCGTCAGCAGCCGCCGCGCTCGTCGGCAGCCGCCGCGCTCGTCCAGCAGCCGCCGCGCTCGTCAGCAGCCGCCGCGCTCGTCCAGCAGGCGCCGCGCTCGTCCAGCAGGCGCCGCGCTCGTCAGCAGCCGCCGCGCTCGTCAGCAGCCACCGCGCTCGTCCAGCAGGCGCCGCGCTCGTCCAGCAGGCGCCGCGCTCGTCAGCAGCCGCCGCGCTCGTCCAGCAGGCGCCGCGCTCGTCCAGCAGGCGCCGCGCTCGTCAGCAGCCGCCGCGCTCGTCAGCAGCCGCCGCGCTCGTCCAGCAGCCGCCGCGCTCGTCCAGCAGGCGCCGCGCTCGTCAGCAGCCGCCGTGCTCGTCCAGCAGGCGCCGCGCTCGTCAGCAGCCGCCGCGCTCGTCCAGCAGGCGCCGCGCTCGTCAGCAGCCGCCGCGCTCGTCAGCAGCCGCCGCGCTCGTCCAGCAGGCGCCGCGCTCGTCAGCAGCCGCAGCGCTCGTCCAGCAGCCGCCGCGCTCGTCAGCAGCCGCCGCGCTCGTCAGCAGCCGCCGCGCTCGTCCAGCAGGCGCCGCGCTCGTCCAGCAGGCGCCGCGCTCGTCAGCAGCCGCCGCGCTCGTCAGCAGCCGCCGCGCTCGTCAGCAGCCGCCGCGCTCGTCAGCAGCCGCCGCGCTCGTCAGCAGCCGCCGCGCTCGTCCAGCAGCCGCCGCGCTCGTCAGCAGCCGCCGCGCTCGTCCAGCAGCCGCCGCGCTCGTCAGCAGCCGCCGCGCTCGTCAGCAGCCGCCGCGCTCGTCAGCAGCCGCCGCGCTCGTCAGCAGCCGCCGCGCTCGTCAGCAGCCGCCGCGCTCGTCCAGCAGCCGCCGCGCTCGTCAGCAGCCGCCGCGCTCGTCCAGCAGCCGCCGCGCTCGTCAGCAGCCGCCGCGCTCGTCAGCAGCCGCCGCGCTCGTCAGCAGCCGCCGCGCTCGTCAGCAGCCGCCGCGCTCGTCAGCAGCCGCCGCGCTCGTCCAGCAGCCGCCGCGCTCGTCAGCAGCCGCCGCGCTCGTCAGCAGCCGCCGCGCTCGTCCAGCAGCCGCCGCGCTCGTCAGCAGCCGCCGCGCTCGTCCAGCAGGCGCCGCGCTCGTCAGCAGCCGCCGCGCTCGTCAGCAGCCGCCGCGCTCGTCAGCAGCCGCCGCGCTCGTCCAGCAGGCGCCGCGCTCGTCAGCAGCCGCCGCGCTCGTCCAGCAGGCGCCGCGCTCGTCAGCAGCCGCCGCGCTCGTCAGCAGCCGCCGCGCTCGTCAGCAGCCGCCGCGCTCGTCCAGCAGGCGCCGCGCTCGTCAGCAGCCGCCGCACTCGTCCAGCAGGCGCCGCGCTCGTCAGCAGCCGCCGCGCTCGTCAGCAGGCGCCGCGCTCGTCAGCAGCCGCCGCGCTCGTCAGCAGCCGCCGCGCTCGTCAGCAGCCGCCGCGCTCGTCAGCAGCCGCCGCGCTCGTCAGCAGCCGCCGCGCTCGTCAGCAGGCGCCGCGCTCGTCAGCAGCCGCCGCGCTCGTCAGCAGCCGCCGCGCTCGTCAGCAGCCGCCGCGCTCGTCAGCAGCCGCCGCGCTCGTCAGCAGGCGCCGCGCTCGTCAGCAGGCGCCGCGCTCGTCAGCAGCCGCCGCGCTCGTCAGCAGCCGCCGCGCTCGTCAGCAGCCGCCGCGCTCGTCAGCAGGCGCCGCGCTCGTCAGCAGGCGCCGCGCTCGTCAGCAGCCGCCGCGCTCGTCAGCAGCCGCCGCGCTCGTCAGCAGCCGCCGCGCTCGTCAGCAGCCGCCGCGCTCGTCAGCAGCCGCCGCGCTCGTCAGCAGCCGCCGCGCTCGTCAGCAGCCGCCGCGCTCGTCAGCAGCCGCCGCGCTCGTCAGCAGCCGCCGCGCTCGTCAGCAGCCGCCGCGCTCGTCAGCAGCCGCCGCGCTCGTCCAGCAGGCGCCGGCCGGACTTACAACGTCAGTCCGCCCAACAACCCCATCCACCCCTGACGGCCACAACGTCTCCGTCATCGACATGCCGGACGAAGCGTGAGGGGGGGGGAAGTGTGGGCACCCTGGCGGCTCCCAAGCCAAGTTGCCCGACTGCGAGGCTCAAGCCGAACTTTTCCCGCGTGGCGGCGACGTCACGCCAGCCACGCGCACATCGGATGTGCCGCCTTGATAAGGCAGATCAGAGGCGGCGCACGGAGAGTCGCTGCCTGGACTCCGGCAGCACCGGTAGCAATGTTAATCGTCTTGTCCATGTCCAATTAAATGTAGTTTCTTGTTGTTGAAACCGTTGGCTCCGTGTTATTCCTCCGGGTCGGGTATGCAGCAAGGCAAACCGACCACACCCTTTCAGATGTGAGTGGCATGACCGATGACCTTGGGCGTTTTATTTTGTGTGACTTTAATTTGATGGAAGAGCAGTAGAGAGTAATCTACATCTGTGCCCCTTGTAAAGTTAGTCAACGGGAGGCATTCTTCAGAGGGATTTGACATTACATTAAATGTGATCGGACCACTATACTTCTAGGCGACTTTAATTGCATTTGTGAAACAAGGGACAGAACTCCATTCACGCACGTGATTCCAGTGCGAATGTCCTGAGTGAAATAATCGCTGAGAATAATTTGGAAGATGTTTTTTTCATTTCAAAAAGTATAAAAAAATTCAGTTCACACATTTTCAGAAATCCTCTCACGCACGCCTTGACCGCATTTATTTTTCTAGCGACATGGTAAATAACATTGGATCTTATCACGTAAAACCTGTGTTCTTTAGTGACCACTGTCTCGTAAATGTTACAGTTGGAGAAAAGCAAACCCCTAGGTCAAAGTTTAACTGGCGATTGTGGAAGTTGAACGCAGGCCTACTTAAAGACAAGTCATTTGAAGCTGCAGTGGACGATCTCCTTGATAAACTGGTTGAGCAAAGCGGGATGTGCCCCTTAGAACGGTGGGAGCGGTTCAAAGAGGAGGTTAAAATGTCGGCAATCGAAAGATCGAGCACGCTCAAGTTTTACGCCAGGGCAGAAGAGCGAAAACTGGAGCACAATTTAGAGGCCCTAAGTGAAGCAGAATGCATACTAACCCTGGTCGAGGAGTAAAAGACAGGAAGTATTAAAGCACAACTCGAACACTTTCACAAAGCGCGATATAAAGGCGCTGTGGTGCGCGCAAGAACGCAAAAATTTCTTTGCGGCGATCAACCTACCAAGCAAGGTTTGATAGCTGAAAAAAGATATGCAATGTCCAAAGAAATAACCGAAATCGAGAGGAAAGGCACCCTCACCGCGGATAGCACAAACATCGAGGAAGCGTTTGTAGGACATTACCAACGGATATTTTCACTGACTTCAGGAAGGCACGATTGTGAAATGAAAAACCTTTTGTCTCTTATGCCGAGGCTAGACGACAACACGCGGGAATGGCTGGAGGAACCCATCAGCGTTGAAGAAGTAAAAAGAGCAATAAGCGACTTGCCCGGGGGTAAAACGCCAGGCCCTGACGGACTTTGTTCAACTTTTTACAAAAAATTTAAAAGTCGGCTCTGTCCCATTTTGCTCGCTTTCATCAAAGAATCTTATAAAAGAAAAGTATTGCCGCTGTCTTTCATGAGAACTCACACGGTTTTAATTCCTAAATCTGAGGATATCGCCAAATTGCGTCGTGTAGAGGGCTATAAGCCAATAAGCCTCTGCAATGTATAATTATAAAATATTTGCAAAAAATCTCAATAGAAGGCTGCAGCATGCAATATGCCAATTGGTAGGCGATCATCAAACATGTGGTATAAAGGGTAGAACAATACAAACAAATATTTACGTAGCCAGAAGCATTCAAGACTGTTGCGTACCGATAGAGAAGATCAGATTGCCATGCTACAGATTGACCTCGTGAAGGCATTCGACCGTGTGCACCATAAATTCCCCTGGGCCGATTTGCGACATGTTAATATTGGACACGTTTTATATGACGGAGTGCGAATGGCATATCAGAACTGTTCTACACGACTGAGAGTAAACCGCAACGTAACTGAGAGCATTCCCGTACTGTCTTCAGTGCGACAGGGTTGCCCCCTCTCACCATTGTTTTTCGCACCTTATTTGGAACCTCTGTGTTTGAGCCTCGCGAACAACGCGAATGCACAAGTTTTTCTGTTCAACGCGCTCGAAGTCAAGGTATTGGCGTACGCCGACGATGTTGCAGTTTTCTGCAGCGATAAAAAAAGTGTGACCAACGCTATCGCATTGGTTAAACACTTTTGCGACTTTAGCGGTGCGGCTGTAAATCTAGAAAAATGCTATGGTTTTTGGCACGGCTCATGGGCTACAAAGCCATTGAAGTTTGAAGGAATCAAATGGGGCTTGACGCCTACAAGATACCTTGGTGTACCACCCCAGCATATGCACAATCCTAGTGTTTACTGGTCCGAAGCAACAGCCGAACTGAAACGGAAAGTATCACGCTGGCCGAACCGTGACTTGTCAATTTTGGCGAGGGCAACGGCCTGTAACATCTTCCTTGTCGCCAAGCTCATGTATCTGCTTCAAGTGTTGCAATGTGCTCGAAGTAGTATGCAAAAAGTCCATAGAATCAGTGCTATGTTTATCTGGAAATCAAGCTGGGAGCCGATGAGAAGGGATAACCTTTTCCGTCGCATCCCTTTCGAGGGACTGGGCCTTGCACACCTGTTCGTACGAAAACTTGTGTCACGATTCTTTTTTCTACGAGATATCGAACAACCATTTATGCGCACTGTCATTCAAACAAAATTGACGTGGCACTTGCCTACTTTTTGGTCTCAAGCTGCGGGGAGAAACCATCCAAAACAGGAGGGTTTCTCAAGGAGCTTGTCGATACGTACAATTTTTTGTCAGTTCGCTTTTCTAGGGACTTTTTGTCATCTGTAAATAGGAAGGGCCTGTCCAATGCCCCTTATGACACCCTTTTCCCAGAGCCCTTGTATCGTATTGTATCTTTGTCGTGTTAAGAAAATGGCGATCCCGCCGCGTGCAAAAGGTTTCTTCTTTAAACTTCACACCTCGACCCTCCCAGTGAAAGCATGGCTCCACGAGAAAGGTATTTTTGTTCCTTGGACCACCAACGGCCTACTGTGTAAAACACCTGACACCATAGAGCATGTATTTATTTTTTTGTTGGGACGCCCTTTTGTTTTGGGACGTGTTACAGAGGACATTGAAAAAGGACTTAGAAATAACGTCACAATCGATTCGTTTTCTTCCAATTACTTCTCATGAACTTGTGCTGTACGACCTCATAATGCTAGTTGGTCTATACAGTATTTGGTGCTCGAGGATGGTAGTTAGAAACGCAGACCTTAATCCACGGCCAGTTGAAGCATACTTCGTGGAATTTGTAACACAAATACGCTTTACCTCCACAGATCAAGATGACCTACCTCCGCGGGTAAAGAAATGTGAAAAACTATGTGAAAACTCTAAACCTTCCTAATGATATGTGCTAAGCAAATGCATATGTAGCCTGAACATGTCATTGGTGAATAAAACTGTTATAAAGACAAAAAAAATTTGGAGTGTAGCGTCGTGGCTAAGACGTCTGCCTCGTAAGCAAGCGGTCCTGAGCGGACCCCGTGCGGGCGTACGTACTTTTTTTTTATTTTTTTATTAAGTGGGCCGATTCCGGAGGCAATGCAATCGATGTGAGCACGGACGCCGGATGAATGGACAAGGCTATACCCTAAGGAGCTTCGCCCTTAAAAATCATTTGGCATGAAGCAAACAAATACAAAATCCGCCTAAAATATTGCATTCAAGAGAAAAAAGAAACTCAAGTCTGCGACTAAAGCGTCCAGGTCATAAGCTTCTAACACTAGAATATTTCCTACTTACCAGCGTCGTTCTCAGGAAATGTAGCTAGGCAGACAACGTAAAAAATGGTAACCGTGCAGGCTTTGAACGGGTCTCCTGGCTTGATATTTGCTGACATCGTAAAGATGAAACAGTTCAGGAAGCGATACATAGCAGGAGAAGCACTGCCCCTTGCGTAGCGCGATAAGAAAATATTCACTGGAAAGTTTCGCATATTCCCCGATGCAGCTGGCAGAAAGCTGCTGCTGACGGACAAAGCACACTGTTAAGAAAGCATTTTCATCAGAAGCCCGTTTCACCTTAAGTCAAACTTGTTTATTTTTTTTAGGCTTGCCCTACTGAAAAAATTAATATCCCACATGTCCTATAATACCACATGTAAGAACAATACGACATATTATACGCATTTTTGCTCTATAAGGAACGTATAGGTAAATGGAATACTTGGCTATGATTGTTTACCGTACTCTTCCAATGAGATGGCACATACATGACATTGTTTTCTTTCGCCTGTCTTTGGTCATTTTCCATGTAGCGGTGTTTCGACGAAATAGATGCGGCGCAGGCCACCGACGACAACATCTTGTGTGTATTCGGACGGCTGAGGGTGTTGGTGCGTACTTAATGAAAAAGAAAGATGGACATAGAAGACATATTATTTTGTGAGCGACGTCCCTTTTTCGCTTTTATAATTTTATGTATAATTGTATGTATGTACCACCCAAAAAAAAAAAATACAGGATATTATTATTACTTATCTTTTTTAAAAAAATAAAGTACGCATCTTCGAACGCTGATTTTCCGCTCAAATGTGTCGCTAGCTTTTCGAAACAAATGCTAATGTTACAAGACCAACTCTTATCTCATTGGAAAGTTATGCTATTTTCTAAAATATTCAGTGGAAAAATTACGGCCAAAGGAACTTTCGAATATTTGGAGCTGGAGGGCGCCATGCCGTTACTCAAAAACGAAAGAAAACGAACCCTATTTTTTCATTACATGAAAAAAAAAAAAAAAAATCACTCACCGCTTCTGAATAAAGGTTGAACCTGAAACTTTGGCATCTAATTTGAACTGCTAGGACTACATTTGGGCGGAGATTAAGCATTCGGTAATGCGTTGTTTATTTTTGTGACAAAAAGCTGTTTTTTTTTAAAGCACGCTGTATATTACGACATGGAAATAACGACCTTGTGAACCTCCTCACCCTCTAATACTAATCCCGTCTTGTGTGGTCAATCAACACTGAAACTCTTCCGTTTTTCTTCACTACGCATTAATGTGCTCACAGATCTTTTCTCCTGCAGTCCTATCATTTCGATTTTTTTTTTCCATCATCCACTGCACTCAGGCCCTACCAATCTTGGCCGGGATAAGAGTAGATGCCTCTCCTCGTCTTTCCTGAAACATATTCCGTTTCGATACTACGCCAGCGAGTGTGTTCCCCCTTTTCTTCGTCCAGCTGTGTTCCCTTAAGGTTTCTTGTCGCCCTGCTATGGTTGCCTTAACTTCACTGTCCCACCAGCTTTTCGGTGTGTGTTTCCTTCTCTTTCTTCCTCTTTGTTCGATTTTTAACTTCTCTAACTCTCTTTTAAAAGTTCTTACTAAATCGTCATATGTCCGTTCTGTCCCCAGTGGTCTGGATACAATAGTCTCAATTCGTTCTGATACTTCTTGTAGTTGGGCATGGTTTAGCATTGTCGCCAGACCTAAAAGTTGAGAATTGTTTTTTCCGGGCGAAAAAAAAAACGTTTTTAGGTTTATTTTTATCTCATACTGACACAGGTTTTCCCAGATAAGTTGATATTCTGCAAGATAATTGTATCGGTGTCGTCTTTGCGTGTTTACTGGCAACTTTACAGCGACCTTTTTCAAAAGTGGTGCGACAACAAAGTTGGGTGGTAGCAGGGTAGCGTGCACAGTCACGATACGTGAGTTTCGGTTTTGAGGCCTCATCAGCTCAAGCCTGCAAGGGTGTACATACATTTCTGAAATGAATGCGGTAACACTGTGTTCTAACTTTTCCTGCGAGTCACCGTTTCGTGCACAAAGATGAATGCAACGGCTGCTGGGCCTTCACCAGAATAAATAACAATGTTATTGTAAATACGCTTGTTTTTGTTTTTCGTGTTTGAGCCACTTCAACTTTTGCACGAAAGTGCGCGTCTCATATTCGAAACGTCTTTTTAACTTTTAAAATTCGGTTTCTGATGTTAGGACACACGAGGACGTTTAGGAGTTGGGAATGTCTCCGCTACCGTCCTCTCCATTCTTCCCTTTCAATTTCCCTATTTGTCTTTTTTGCGCTCATCGGTCATTCTTTCTCTCTGAACTGAACGCCTAAGAAACAAGGACAGGATGAAGCAGAGATAACAGGTTGGCGTTTTCTCCCTTCTTCTTGCTCTTTCGCTCCCTCAGACGCGCGGAGCGCGATGCAATACCCAAGGCTACAGCTGCGCCGCCCGGTCCCGTGACTTTGAACACCGCAGGAATGGATGCAGGTTGCAGGATAGAAAAAGAAAAACAAAAATAAAGTGGATTCGAACGAGATGATGCAAAAGGGCTCCTGTACGTGTTTGTGCAGTTGGTAGAGTTTATGCGTTCCGTTAGAGAAACATCCGGCAGCGATAGAGACAAGGTTGAAGCCAACCCACCAAGTAGGTATGGTTTATTCGTCGAATCCTACAAGAGCGCTGAGTAACCTCAGTACGACAAAATTTCACAAAATAATTAAGCGTTTTTAATATAATCTTTTGATAACTCTATCCAATTGATTATCTTTTCTTGCAATTATTTTAACCCAAAAAAATACTATTTTGTTTGACCTTCAAAGAGCAACTCCACTTCGTTTTTGTTTTTGAAAGAAACAATGCAGTCCTCTTCAGTATGACCTGGGAAGACTACAGGTCAAATATCGCGAGGTAGTTCTATTTAAATGTTTCTTAAACGGTCCGGCAAAGTTTGCAAATCGGCTGACTCGAGCGGGCAAACTGAGGTGCAGCAACCAACAGCGCACTCGAGGCTACGGCGTGGGCGATACCAACATAGGCCTCCTGCGCTGAAGCTTTGAACGAACTGTGGCTCCCTCATTTTGTGTAGTAGAAGCTCACCTGATAGGGCTTCGCCTAGGGAGCCTTCATGTGCGCTTTGCTAGCGTGATGCCACCCTTTGTAATACCACTCGCCGACAAACCAGCAGCCATTTTGTTCCTCGGCGATAATCCGTGGGGCTTATAACCCTCCCGGAAACAAGCACCTTATCTCAGAAGTTCGGAGCAGCGTTGTGGAACCCACGGAGAGAGGATTAGCATTTTCCCCCTCGGATGGGATTACCGATGGACACAAAGGCCACTTTCCGGCGCACGGGGAAACAATGAGAGAAAAAAAATGGCGGTGGAAGAGGGTGTGGGAAAGGGAAACAGGCAGTTGGCATCACTCTATGCGAAGCGCACATGAAGGCACTCTACGTACGCCACATTCGTAGAGCTTTTTCCTTTCTCCGTAGAGCTCAACGAGGTAGAGGGACTTAGAGTGATAAACCGGAAGCTCTGAAGCGGCACCGTGCCGGTTGCCGCCATGTTGTACGCAAATCTGACCACTCGTCACGTGACCTCACAAGAACCGTGACGTCATCGGTAAGATGGCGGCGCCCAGAGCAGGCGGAGGCGAGTTTGTTCGGTGCGCGGTAGCCGTGATGTGCAGCTGCTTTCCGACGACTTCGGGCTTTTTCGTGCTTGCTGACGCAGGTATAATGTGAAAACATGAAGGAATCAAACTTTATACCCTTTTTTAGCAAGATCGCTCTTGATCATCTGGATACTAACCAGGGACGGCGCCAGGCTTTTCTTAGTGAGGGGGCAGTAGGGAGGCGCACGGCATTTTTGGGGAGGCATGAGCTTTCGATCCGACTAAAAGAACAAACATCCAGGGACGATAACTTGGCACTTAGGGAGTTTTTAATAGAAATCAGCTCAGTTTATTTCATTATTTTACAGCCTATGTACAACTCTGGTTAATGTAGCATTTCACCTGCAAAATATTCAGGCATGTTTACATTCCGCAATACTAAATAAGCACGCTCACGCTTGTCGTGACTCATCATCTGCTCTTTAGGCAGTCCCCTAAAACCGGAGCACGTCAGCGATCATGCAGATGTAGTGACGATTCTCCCTTCTTTGCTGAATACGCCTGGCAAAGGTACACGGCGACTGTTTAGCCGCGCCACTTTTCTTCATCTCCTTGAAGGAAGCCGATATGTTTGGGACATCTTGCGTGCCGCACTGTTGGAGTGGCATCGTAGTCCTCCTTCCATCTGAAGAGCTTTCTTCCAGTTTCGATAGCCCTCTGTCAAAACACAGCACTTCCACTGTTTTCCTCCGTCCCTCCCTACCTCCCTCTCTCCCCCCCTCTCTCTCTTTCTCTCTCCTCCCCCCCCCCCCCCCCCCCACACACACACACACACACAATACAGAAACACTTTCAGCTTTCCTCCAACCTCGAGGGATCGTCCATCGAAGGGACTCCGTGCCTGCCCCAGGGTCACTAATGATGGGAGCATGGCAGTTCTCGAACCGCCAGGCTCACCAAAGTTGCTTCAAGGACCCCATAGAGACTTGAAATAAGCAGGATGACCTAGACACATCAAAGCCGCCCCTTGGGAACCCGCATTCGGCCCGAGCGTGTCAGGACTTTGGGAGATTTCCTCAGTCAGAACATGAACAGTGCCCTTGAGTTCCTTTGTCTGGCAGGTACGAAGCGACGGTGCAGTGCAGATGGGATTTCAAGCCTCTCGGAGTAATCACTTGGGTGAAGCTACTTTCAGAAAGTCTTTTTTTGGTTGGCGACAGAGAAAATGAGTGGTCGACGACGCTTCTTAGCTTCGGCAGGCCATACCGATATTCATGCATCGTTCTTCACGGGGTACGGAAAGAAAATAAAGTGGACGGCACGAAAAAGTTGAAAACGTCCGGTGTGAGGCCCCTTTAGGCTGGCTATCCTTCAAGCCAATGCTATTTCCATGGGACGAGGAAATAAGGAAAATGACGAGCCATGTAGCGTATGCGGGTCTGCGCGCGAAAATTAAGGTGAGGGGGGGGGGGGGGGGGGGGAGGGTGTAAAGGCTGGCATATTTTTGGGGTGGCAGGACAAATTTTAGGGGAGGCGCCCGCCACCCCTCGCCTCCCTTTGGCGCCGTCCCTGATACTAACGCTTGTGAGACAGCATCAGCCGTATCGCCGTACCGGTGCTCGGATTCCCGGACGTGTTCGAGGATCGATAGAACTTTGAGTGCTTTTGGCATAAAATCTTCGCATTCTCTTAGCTTTGTTTAAACGTTGGAATGCCTTAGAATCCACGCGAGGTGTATGCGTCGGACGTAGGGCCTAGGGGAGTTCGTTTCGGCCCTAGGTAACTGCATAATCACAGCCAACTTTAGCGAGGAAGCTCCTGCGATCTTTACGTTTTGTATTTGTCAACAATTTTACGATATAACTCCTAGCATAAAATATTCGCATTTTTCTAGCTTCGTTTGAACGTCTGAGGATCGAAGCGAAAGGTACACGTCGCGTTAGGGCCTAGGCGAAGTGCCCTGCGCAGGGCGAAGTGCCTTCAGCCCTGCGTCACCGAATAACCATAGAAACCTTTGGCGAGGAAGCTCCTGCAATCTTTAACCTTTTGTGCTAATCGACGATTCTACATTCGATCGCTTTTCTTCCTTTTTTTGTGAGTGCGAAGTGCACACTTATTTTCAGCTGCGAGGATGGCGTTTTATTGAGTGTGGGGATGACTAAATCGTTGCAGGCACCTACTTCAAAGCTATTCGTCTTGCTATAAGAACAACCGTTTTGGTGTACGCATAGCTTAACTGCACATTTTTCTCTTTCGTAGGATTTATTGCAGCAATGCTTTTTTTTTTTCATCAAGAGTACATTGTATCAGTCGATCAATTATTTACTTGTTTTAATTACCTGGACAAGATTACTCATATTTGTGTTTATCCCTTGTCCGAAGAGCAGTCTTGCTGAAAAATTTTGACTATTTTGAAAAAGTCTATTGATTTTGAAATTTTAAAAAAGTCTATTGAAAAGACCTTTCGGTCTTTTCAATAGACTTTTTTTCAAAGTATGGGGCTGCCTATGCTACGTATTACCGTAACTTGTAAAATGGCAACGGCCACAGCCCCCTCGTGCCAATCAGAGAGACGGAGTGAAGGTGTGTGAAAAATCTGTGCTGACGAGCACTCTTATATGTTGTCATGTGCCTCTCTCCAACGTGAATATTGACTCACCGAGACTGTAGCCTTTGCTGTTTGCCAAATTGTGATGGAACGAATTACAGCAGCTGCTACTCTAATTGCCCAAGGCCTTCATACTTTGGGAATTTGTTCAACAAGAGCGTTATGTCCGCCATCACTGTGAACTCGGCTAAACGCCTATTGGACTCAAATTCTGCATTAGCGTTCGACGTGAACTGGGGCCCGTTCGTGTGCTTTACGCCGAAAAAAAATGGCGACAGTCGTGTGGCTTGATGGGGTTTTCAAATGGTCTATTGTGTCATATGTATAGGAAGTTTCCTGATATAAAAGAATGCATCAACACATACTGTTAAACTAGATGCTCAGAGGTGTGTTTGTTTTTGCAATTAACAAGTTACAGCAGTGTGCTTTAATGTTATTATCATGTGTGTAGTTTTAAGTATCCTCTTTGGAATGCCTACAAAGGCCCCTGGAGGGAATAAATTAATAAATAACATTTTCACATCACTGGAGTTGGCTTTCGGATGTGCCACATGTTCGGGAGAATTGGAACGAGTGCAGCCCAATGCAACCAGTCTGCCAGTCTGGTATCTCTCATTAATTAATATTGAGGGGTCAGAGATGCGAGTGTCCTCAAAAGGTCCAGCACGCGCGGTGAACACAATTCTTAGTGTATAGACTTTGAAGGCGCAAAAACGAGCGGAAATATGTTTGTTTGGTTAGTGTATTAAATATGTTTATTTCCACTTAATTGCATAATTATTGGTTCTTTGCAAATGGTTTCATAACGAGTTCTTTCTGAGACAGTCTTGTGTCAGGTGTTCAGTCGTAGTACCTGTGGTCTTTGTTCTCGGATGACGCTCCTGGCACATCGGTGTTCAGTTTGGTCGAGTGACAACGTTGACCGATTGATGCCGTCTTGTAATCATACCGTATACGTCATGCGCGGCCACTGATATCTGACGCACTGAAGCTGCAGGGCTGGCTTCTAATCCGCAAATTTTCCTGGTAGTTTTCTGCATCAATGCAGCAAGCTCGGGCATGTATGAATGCTTCGGCGGTGGGTTGTCTCGTTGAATTGGCATTGAATAGTAACGGGTGGCTGGTGGCGGTCTTAGTGACTTTGTGGCATAAGTCGCCCTCGGTTCGTCAGATGCCGCTTCGCTCGAAGAAGTATCCCGTTGAAATGCCTGTCGAACTTGTTCCGAAACAATCTCGGCAGTCAAAATAAAAGCCGGGCAACTGATGGCAGGAAGTAGCTTCCTGATCTCCTCCCCGACAACGTTGTGGATGATGTCGCGGAAGCCTGGGAGGCTGGCGTCGAAGTTGCAGCTGGACGACTCGAGTATCGAGAGGATGGGGAGCTGTTGATATTGGCAGGCTTGGGCCTGCAGTGTGCATTCAATGTTGGAAGCCTCGGTATTATGAACCCTTCGACTGTTGTAACTTGTCCTGTAGTTGCGGATAAGGGTGCCGAAGGTGTTGTCCCTCACATGAGGGACATGGGATTCTTAGCTTTTAGTCTTCTGCAGCATCAGGGTTGGCATGGGTGCTCGATCAGGCGCAAAACATCCTCCACGAAGGCGGCAATGCTCTCGTTGGGGCCGTGTCCTGGACAGAATAAGGAATTCGGTACTCTCTCATCAATGCTGGTTGATGAACGTGCACTTCAGCTCGATCTTGCAAACTTTTCACGACGTTAAGCAGGATGCGTGGTTCTCAAACCAGTGCCTGGCAGTTTCTTCCATGAGAAGTATAGGTTCTGCAGGAGCTGGTTGTCTGTCTACCCACTGTGGCGAGCGACACGGTCGTATATTTCAATCCAGCCCTCGGCGTCTTCATACACCTTGCGTGAAAGGGCACCGGAGTGCGAGGTGCGACGGGCATGCAAACGATGGCGGGAGCGGACGCAGTCTGCTCAGGTTTGTCATTGTTGGCTTAGTCAGCTTTGGTTTTTCTGGCAAAAGACCAAATTCCAATGGTTATTGCTGGTATAGCAGCGACTGGCTCGGATTTCAGGTTCTTCGTTGTCTGTTTCCGAGGTCCGCCCTTGTGGTACTCACTCGTCTTGCGGTTTTTCTGCCGGGCTCGGGATAGGACTTGGTTCCCGGCTCGCCGGGGGTTTAAGACGCGGGATAACCTGCCACCCGTGTCTTGTTATCGGGCAACTCGGCTGAGGAGCCACCAGGGTCCACACAAAGTGAAGGGCTATAAGTAAGGTGCGCAGCACCTCCACCAGGACATACAATGACAGGTGAGCATGACCTGCAACTTTTCAGAATAGTAAATATTGATAGAAAATAGGACTGGAGCAAGCATCCGTGACAATATAACAAAACAGACAGAAGAGAGTCTATCCTGATTACTAAAGAAGCTGCACTGCTTTATACTGGCATTCTGTCCGAATGAATCGTCTCCTTCGGGGTTTGGCGACTGCTGTGGACGAGCTGAACTGAAATGGATGTGGGATCACTTTTCTGGTAATGAGCCGCTGCAGACTGTTGTCGCAAAGCGGCGTGAACGGGTGGACTGGCTCGGTTACACGCGCGATGAAATGTCCATACAGCTTGCAATTCGCGTAACGAGTGTTGATGAAACTTTTGTATCGACGAAACGTGCGACAGACCAGCGGAATCAATACCAACTGCAACACCTGTGCTCCGTGAAAGTGAAAGTGCACGTCTACACCGGAACAATTTGGGAAGCAGCACAGCATCATTTGGCACGGCACGGGGACTACCAGCTTCAAGGCAGCTCTCCGGTTCACCGCACAACCAAAGTGAGCCTTCGGTTATTTGAACGAAACGGCACCACGATTGCACACTGCCAAGCACGACTCACGTAATTTCCGTAGCTAAACTGTGCATCCAGATACATGGCACACGCTTCACGGCAGACCTCGAAGATTCCGATGGTCAACGAGAGCACAGGAACGTCGCCTTGAAATTCATCCTAATGGTATCCGAATCAATCAGAGGTCCGAGCAACGTAGGGCCGATTGTCTCTTTCCTGGCAATATCCCCGCCGGTCACCAGCGAAATGCACACCGTTCCTTCGTATTTTTACGTTATACCTACGTCATACGCCACGCTGAACTCTGGAGTCGTTTTCAGCCGGCCTCATATAAGGGCTTCCGCGTCTGAAATCAACTCGCCGAGACGAACGACAACCAACAAAGCATCCAACAAGCTCCGGCCCAGCTGGGGCCAGGCACTGCATGGTAGCTGCCATCTTTCCTGTGACGTCACGTATTTGGTTTGGTCATGTGACGAGTGGTCAACTTTGCGTACAATGACAGCCGCCTTATGGGGGTCACTTTCGAGTGCAGACCGGAACCCCGGTTTATCGCTCTAAGCCCCTCTACCTCGTTGGTTCGTGTAGACATCAACACACTGCTGCGGTGGCGCTGCTCGGTTTCACTTTCCACAATACAAAGGAACTGCGCGTCTAGAAGCAAAAACTGTTTCAAAACGTTCGCCGATATTTTTTTCTTTCTTTTTGCTCTTTTTTGTTGTTGTTGCAACTGTTCTATTGATCCGTTTGCGTTTCAGGTTGAAACAGGAATTGACCGCTAAACGTTATTTCGACGGGACCAGAGGCACCATGAGCAACGAGGAAATCAGAGAACGGTACGTCCGAGACTTCCTGCCTCGAGTTTCCGTGAAGAAGCTAGGAGGTCGCACTGGTGTCCGCTCATTCTACCAGAGGGAGCTTCATTCTATCTTTGCTTCTCGTAAGTACGCAGATGTCGAGTTTACTCCCCTATCAGAAATCGGTTGGCTCCAATGATAGGTTTATCGGAGCAGTACAAGTTTAAAACGTTTATGTAATTGTATGTGGCATTTGTTTCATGCACAGCAAACTTTCAAGGCACGGCCCACTTAGAGCACTATATAGCTCCTGCGGAGCAGAGTAGCGCAATCCTTTGAACCCCGTGTTTTGCCGACAACATGGCCGACAGAGCGGCTCGGCGCGAGTCACGTGGTACTCAGGGTTCCAGGAGGCGGCCCGCCCTATGGGAGAATACATGGAGATCGACACAACACGGCTGATTAAAAAATGAACGGCGAGTTCACGCTTTTCAAAACTAGTCTGTCGTGAAGTTAGTAAAGCACTTAACACTTTATCAAAGTTTTAATAATATCGGATGCGTGTGAAAGTTTTGAGAAAGCAATCTCCAAGGCAATGGCGTTTGAAGCAGACGATTTTTGCTCGCTGCGGAGATGGGCTTTTCGGGTTGGCCGGAGTGGGTCACGTGAATGGTGTGCCGTCGCCGTGTCGTCTGCTGCATGATGCTGCTCAGGCGATTTTTAAAAAAAAAGTTTCGTCCTTGCGTGAAACAAAACTTAGCGCAAATTATTCTAAAATGTTCCATTATTATGTCAAAAACGATTGCCATTCCGTACATCCCCACAATACTGAAGAAACAACGATTTTCTCAAATTCTCCATGCATTTCTGACCGCAGTTGGAACCTCCGGGCGTTCGCCGCTAGTCGCCGAGAGACGGCGTTCTAGATTGCGCTACTCTGCTCCGAAGGAGCTATATAGTGCTCTAGGCCCACTTAGCTCGAACGCAACATTGACAATTCTTCACATTTCACTAGGACGAGAACAATGTTAGTGCAAAGTTAATATTCCGGACGAGTATACATATTTCATCAGGTTAGGGTCCGTTGCACGCTCGGACTAGCAGGACAAGCCCGCCCACAAAGTTCTCTCCTTGCCGTAATTGGTGGTTTCCTCCTCTCCGTTCGCCTCCTCTTCAGCCTTCGCTCCATTAATCTGGAGAAAGTTTAGGGCTTGGCAGGAGGAGCTTGCTCGCTATTTGCAGCCTGCAATAGACTATTAATAGTCTCTATGACACCTCCGCAGTTGCGGCCAAAAAGACGGATATTCCTCGTTCGGGCTAAACGCACGACGCCCAACGCGAATCGGCAACTTTTTTGTCGAGCAAGGCAGAAAAACGTCAAAATTAGTGCTTCGTCATAGAAAACAAGAAGTTCAAAAACATGTCAAGGAGCTCCAGGGAGACACATTAGAACAGATGGTTCATGTTTGACTTTTAGCCCGCATGTTGCAACGCTGTTACCTAAACTTCTTTTCTGTAAGCCTAGATGTGCAAATGAAGTATAAAGTCACGCTATGATGAAAAAGCTACAGTGAGGCTACGAGGCAAGGGAAGGCACTGAAAAACACGAGGGAGAGGTCAGGCTCTTGAACCCTTGCCGTCATATACGAGTTGGAACAGAGAGGGTGTTGGCACGCTCTCGGTAATGTCCTAACGGTACGACATGACAATAGACCGATATCACCAGCCAGTTTCGCTACGCCACCGCTGCCGCAATGCATCGTGGGAACTTTAGCCTTTTAGCACGTGGGACAACCTCGCTAAAGCACTGCGCGTGCCGAGCATGACACGGCACGAGGCGTCTCGAGAACATGCCGCCGGCCTCCCATTGAACTAAAGTTATGGCGGCGTCACGCCTACGCCAAACACTCGGTGAGCCTCGGTTTATTGATTTCGCTTTCAAACGTTCCATTCTCCAATTTTCGCGCGCTGCATGCGGAGCGATCGTAAAATATCAGCCCAGCCTCGCGCATTGTTTCGCGTAGCAAGAAAGGTAGTCATCTTTTTATTTTGCGTCACGTTCGCCCCTTTTAATAAACCTTCGAGAACTTGAAGGACAACTGTTTTTGCACTCTCGGTAAATACCACCTAAGATTATACTTCGACATTCATCACCAATTAAACACACGTCAGTTTTTTTGTTTTTTTTTCTGCGAAATAAAAGTTGCAGAACAAAAGTCGGTAGAAACGTGAAGCGTTCAACTTCACCACCTGAACTAACAGCCCGAACAAGCGGCCGCGTGATCTGCAGCCGATCATATTATATGATACTATATGCCGCCAATAATAAAAATACTACTACTAATAATAATATTAATAATTTTTATACTTTTTAGCAATACAGAAAATCGGGTCCGTCAAAGCTTAAGCCTACAGGCTTGTACGACGTGGCCCCGCAGCCGCGAATAGTAATCTAAACAACGCTGCCATTTCCGTTGAAAAAGAAACAAAATAACAATACACCAATGACAGTGAAAAGACGGTGAGAGTGCAGGCGAGCTGGTAGTAGCTAATCATGTCGTATTACACCTGAGACTGCGGTGGAAGAAATCGGAAGAACTTTCAGTAGAAGGAACAGACACAGAGAACGTCTTTGAGACGTTCTCTGTGTCTGTTCCTTCTACTGAAAGTTCTTCCGATTTCTTCCACCGCAGTCTCAGGTGTAATACGACATGATTACCAATGACAGGTTGACTCATTTTGGAAATATACATATTAAAGCAACAAAAAAAGGATACTTTGTTTCTTTTATTATCAGAACCAAACAGTTGATATACAAAAAATCACGCCCGCCGAAAAAAACAGGAACGTTCTCTTTTTATCACAACCAAACAATAAAACGACAACTTTTAACCGTAAGCGTTTAGAGCAAAACAATTCTGCCTCGCAATACAACAGATTTAGGCGACACATATAAGGTGAAGTGATTTATGAAAGAGAACATCAAAGTATATAAAAATGTTTACATTTTATTTTGCAAACACTGTTATGAATTTGTTTTTTAACTTCTTTAAAAGAGTGCTAGACTAATGAGTTCTGGTATCTCACTGATAATATAAGGAACATTAAAACTTCTCATTCTTTTTCCGTAATGCGTATGTATCCTTGGCAAAGGATATCTGTCTATATTTCTGAGAGGCCGTTTCTGTACCGGATGTTTGTATTCTGTTCTGGAGAAGTAATTTGTTGTTATGGCTATATATTTAAATAAAGCACTCAAAGGCATTATACTAAATGCTTCGAGTTTGTTGATCAGGTCTAAATGTTGAACTTGTGTATCATATGCAATATTGTTTACTCTACTATATATTACTTTATTAATTTACATTTTACAGTTTAATTATTCTTTATAATTTTAACTTTATCATTTTATTTTACAATTCATTATTTCAATTTATAAATTTATGTTTATCATAGTCACGCGCTGTGGTTGGCAAAGCACTGGGCGCGGGCTGAGTTTGCCGATTCTTTCACACAGTCAGCGGGCACGAGTCCTGAATGCATGTCAAGGCATTGATTATTACGAGCCCAAATCGAAATCTCACGCAGTTCACTGCATCGGCCGCGTTCAAATATCGTCACCGCGGCAATCGCAAAGTTTGATAAGAAAATCATGGGGATCGCATTGTTAACAGCGCTAAGGATGCCATCCCAACCGCTTCGTCATCCAGTTTTCGCAAGCGTAAGATAAAAAAAAAGTCCTGTTTTATACTTAAAATTAAGTAGCGACAAATAAGATTCTTGGCCAGTGAGGTTGCGTTCGAGTATACTTGGGTCCCCCTATATAGTGCCACTAAGCTTGCGTAAAATGAGAAACATTCCGAGTAAATACCGTTGCACGGTCCCTCTAAAATAATCAGCGGCTTTGATTATGATGGCACCCGTCTTCTTTGTACAGCGGTGTCCGAGTCCTGGCGAACGCTTCTGGAAGTTGGCTGTGGGCCCACGGTTGCCAACATCTTTCCGGCGACGAGAAAGATCCGTAGCATTGTCCTCAGTGACCTGGTACCAAGAAACATAGAGGAAGTAGAGAAGTGGGTTGAGAAGGCACCGGATGCCATGGACTTGTCCTTCATGAGCGAACCATTGGCCATCTTGGAAGGATACAAGTGAGAAGGGTTTTCACGAATTTGTTCATAAACAGTTGACCCTTGACATGGAGATTCCTTTGTCTCTAGTTTTTTTGAACTAGGGCGTACCTTATCAATTTACATAAAAATTGTTTCATTATTCTAATCAAGTAGCAAAATGGGCTCCACGCGCCAGTTACCCGCCCGCGCTTATCGTCGTCTTTATTTCATTTTTACCAGTGAGATCGGTCATCCCTCCAGCCTGTAACTGCTCGGCGCTCGCTTTCCTCCTTGGCTGAACGGAATAAATTCCGATGATTGGTGTTTCAAAGGCGTCCTGGTACTAAGCTTTCAGCGACCTCTGAAAATGAAATTATCGTCTGCCTTCGTGCGAGGACATAGCTTTCTGTAGCAAAGCACGATCGATAGATGGATATGGCTGAACCCCTTTAACCGGGCGGCTGCTTGCACCATTTAGTGAAATATTTTAATTTCGAATAAAAAGCAAACACTAAGATTAAGCCTTTAAACGGTATAATAAATTTAAATTTTAAATTAGTGGAGCAAGGTAAGGAGTCTCATATCGCTCCTAAGCACGATCATTCTCTTGCCATTCTCCACTGCTAAAAGTGACATCCCGTGTGACCGTGGAGCCTCTTCACAAGCTGGTGCGCGCACGCGGTGGTCCAGTCGGCGCCGTCTGAGAGCACGTCCAGTCAATGGCGAGGCGTATAAAATTAAAAAAAAAAAAACCTCGACTCGTAAACGCGATTTACAACGAAACAATGAGCAAGCGGGGAATCGAGTACCTTTAATATTGTCCCTGACAGTGAGTACTTTCTTCACGTCAAATTATGTGTTAGAAACATCCTTATCTGGTCACGCTTTATTGACCACAATATATAGCCCCATACGAATTTCATAGAAACGTATGGGCGACTGAAAGCTTTTGAAACGCTAGGCATGGCTTACAATGTTCGAAATCTACTTTCTAATTCGTTCGTCAGCGTTGCTATCAGCCAATGTCTCAATCTCATCGGTGTGATGATAAGATAGTCAGAACTCGCCAGAAAATGTGTTTCATAGCAGTGGGTGAGTGTCGAGTCATGACAATAATCGTTTATTTGGGGCTACCGCGCCTTCGTTGGGCTGTGGATCGCGTCCCAATCATGGCAATCTCTCACTTCGGAGAACCCTTGTGTTGCGAGGCGTGTAGAGCCCTGAAAATGTGTGACAGCGCACTTTTTTTGGGGTTCCGAGCGCTGGACAGCATGTTCTCTCCACGCGCAGGCATTCCTAGGACTGTGGGAGTGCCGCTGCTCTATCCGTTCAGTATATATACTGAAAAACTACGAACGTGTCACGGATTAGTTTTAGTTATGCCCGAGTCCCACTCGAGCGATAAACAGAAACAAACGACAGCGACAAGCCTCTAACACGAGTCGTTCGCAATTTGACAGGCTTTGTAGAATAAAGGAGGCTATGTACTACGCTCAAACATGAGCATCAGGCTCGTGAGGATATATTTTTGGCAGGCTTGCAATGACTAGTGCTTACTTCACGACCACCGAACAACGAAACGACTGCCAAAGGTTCCATCGCGAGCACGTTGCATATTTTTTAGGCTTGTCGACTTCGTTTGGTTCTGTTTGTCGCTCTAGTGGAACTCGGGCATAACTCTACAGTGCCTGGCGTGCGTCTCTGACTGGTGTTTTGAACGGGTCCACAAACGTAGTTCCTAGATCTCCGCCTGATGATATGAAACAAAGTGTCATGCTCTCGCCCGTCGCGATCCTGACGGTGTTACAGCAGCAGAGGGATTGCGGAAGATTCCCCTTTTTCTGCAGGTTGCTCTATTTCCAGAGAGTCGATAGAAATCAAAAGCAGAATGTAGTTGGGACGCCGCGCTTACAGCGATCCTTGTTTCCGATCGGCTTTCTAGACAACATTTTTTTTTTTGTTTACAACCAACCGCCATTGTGGAGACATCCGATAGCATGACACACAGGCCCCTGCGACGCAATTGGTTGTTCCTTTAGAAGCGCTTTAGATGCACGGGTGGTATAGGAAGGTAAACACGCCAGTCGAGAACTCGTTCCAGGCATCGTGCTAAAAACACCAACCCTTTGACGCAGGGACGCGAAAATAGGAGTCGAGGACATCGAAGAAAGGACGCGTGCGGCCGTCAAGAAAGTGATTTCCTGCGACGTGCTGAACCCGAGTGTCCTTCCAGAAGGACACAGGGAAGCCTTCGATGTCGTCCTATCGAGCCTGTGCCTCCAGTCTGCAAGTCAAGACGAAACCAGCTATCAAAGGGCCACTCGTAACGTCTCAAGCCTGATCCGCAAGAGAGGGCACCTGATACTGTGCGGCATTGCCGGATCGACAGACTACACTGTTGGCGACGTTACCTTCCCCGAAGTTTGCCTTTCTAAAGCCATGGTGGAGGATGCACTGAGCAGGTCGGGGCTTGAGATCAAACGCTGGAGCTCACTTGACAACCCGGTCTCATCTGAGAGTCAGAAAAGATGGGACTTCGCGTTTGTCGTCCTAGCCGAAAAGCTTTAAAAAGCCGTGACGAGAATATAAAGGAGGGGAATTGTGCTGTATTTTTGTTTTTCCAGCCAGAAGTCAGTCTCTCATCTGATGATGGGAAGTTTCGCAAGTGCAATACAATAGCGATGGCGTTAAACACCCCAGGCTAGCTCTCTGATTGTCCTGAGAGGTGGTTTCCTCTCCTCCAAGCTTGACCAAGGTCAAGTGCGGAGTCGGCCAATCACGGCGGCCAGATTTCTCGCCGACGTTTTCGCCAGGTGTCCCGATTAGGGCCCCAACTCGCGTACGGCTGCTTCTGGACTTGGAATAAAACCAATATTTTCTCTGTCGAAGCTTGTTTTAACATCTCTGGAGGACTCAAAAGAGTTCTTTTGTGTGTGTGTGTGTGTGATTTTAGTTAAAGTATTAAATTACAGGCAACAATGATTTTAAGCGCAAGGGTGACTAACGTATCATCGTTCAAAAGCGTTGCATATATTTAGTGGCTCTAGTTTCTACTCTCGACACCACAGAAGACGAACTTAACCGTTTCTACAATGGGCACAGTCGATGTTAAGAACAAAATATCGCTCAAGTCGCTGTCACGGTGCATCACACAAAAGCCAGTTTGAAGACACTGTCCGAGGCGAGCTTCATCCATATATGGCGGTCCTCTAATACAATAACTGCATTCAGACATGTTCGAACATGCCTACGAATGAAGGAACAATACGTCGAGCTATATATGCTTCAGGCGTCTCCGCGGAAAACTCTGTCATCGTCTCTGCAGAGAACTCCGCGGGTCTTCCGTGTGATGCACGAGGAGTGAGGCCGCGGCTTTCAGACTCAGAGTATCGGCACTCGATGCTCCGAGTTTCTTGTGGGCGACGCCATTTTGTGTGACGAGTCCTGAGCGGGTGCAGTTGGTGGTCGTTGCTCTTTAAAAATACGAGTGCCAGGAGTTTAGTGTTGGCGTCAAGAAGCCGCAAGCGATATCGTTCTGTCTCTGTCGCGAACTGTTTTTCACATTTCTGGAGGTGGGAAAGCCGTTTTCTCGTGCGATTTCAAACGAGGCTTACTTCAGATCAGAGCCACAGTGATTTCAAGCACCAAGATGGCTGTAATATCGTTCCGGTGAAGCGTAGCTGCATTTAGTGTCGCTACGTTGAAACTCCGATGAACGGCATTAAGCGGGTTATTTGCCGTCAAGAGATGTGTTTTTTATGACTGACATTTAATGGCCCGTTTTGTCCCGTGGGGCAAAATGGAGCACTTGACGACAAAAAGGGATTTGCGCCCAATATTGTTCCAAATTATATTGTGCGCCGAAATCACCACGATGAACACACACAAAAACAGAAATAAACAATTAAGATATATACAAACGAAAGTCCTTCTTCTGAGCCTTTTGGTCGGGCATTGTGAAAATGTTTTTTTGTGGATTCTTTAGGTCCTATTCGTTTCCCTCGGCTCCACTCCCGCAGCACTTCCGCTCCAATGCCCTTGGATATGAAAGATCTTCGTATCTGCCATTAACGTATAAATGTATTTTCCTTCAATCTGAAACTTAGAGCAATCCTTTTTGTGGTGCATTTGTGTCCGGTTTTTCAAACTGTAGACCGTTCTCACCAGCCAGTTTGACTACGCCAGCGCTGCCGCAATGCATCTAGGGAACTTTAGTTTTTCTGCACGTGCGACAACCTCGCTGGAGCTCTGCGCGTGAGGAGCACCAGACGGCACAAGCCCCCTCGTGCACTGCAGCCCGACTCCTGTGAACTAAAGTTATGGCGGCGTCACGCATGCGCAGAACGCTTGGTGAGATCGGTCTATTGGGGGGAACTAAGCCCGCCCGTGGCCTCCGCAGCCCTGCGCCTACCGGCCACGATCCATGCTTTGGTCAGCACGAGCACCGTCTGCGTCGCCCGGAGAAATGGCGCCGTAGATTGAAACAGGTGGTCTATTTTTTTTTTGCTCTTTTTTGAACGAAACAAATATATTGGTTGTTATTTTACCTTATGCGTGCACCACCTCGGGCCAGACAATGGAGAGTTTTAGTAGATCGTTCCGATACCTCCGATAGCCCCGATAACGATACTATGCATGCGCAAGGGAGGCGGTGGCGGAGTATCGGGATATCGTTATCGGAGTCATGGGAACGATCTACTAAAACTCTCTAGTAGGGCAGCACGCCTTGCGATTTCTATACTGTCTGCGACTAGCTATGCGGAGCGCAAGTGTGTCTGCTTCCTGCGCCGGGGTTGCGGTGACGTCAGAACGCCGAGCTCTGATTGGCTCGATTGGAAGGATAATAGGTAGACATCAAGGCAGCTAACATTAGAGAGTTTTAGTAGATCGTTCCGATACCTCCGATAGTCCCGATAACGATACTATGCATGCGCAAGGGAGGTGGTGGCGGAGTATCGGGTATCGTTATCGGAGTCATGGGAACGATCTACTAAAACTCTCTATTGAGGTCTACCCACTATCCTTCCAATCCGAGCCAATCGAAACTTGGCTTTTTGACGTTCCCTCAATCCCTGAGCAAGAAGCAGACGAACTTGCGCTCAGCATATAGTATCATACAGTTATATCCATTCAACTCAACTCAATTTAATGTTGATTTACCATTTTATAACGGAATGGCCTGGTAGAACAAAGCCGTGAAAACAGCTCGACGGCCTCTGACATACAGAGTGAAGTTCTGCGTGTATTCTGTCACTCTGTGGGTATGTCCATCGCTGACATACATGAAGTAGATTTCTGTGCTCGGCGGGCAGACTTTGAGCACCGCAATAGCCGCGTCGCACTAGGGCGACAGACAGCAACAAACGACAGCGACACACGACAACGAGCGATAGACGACACCGACAGACAGCCTGTTTGTCGGAGCCCGCCGTCCCACTTGGCGGACACGACGCAGATTTGCAGAACACGGGGACAAGGAAACTTCGCTCTCAAGAAGTTTGGGACGCTTCCTTGGGACGCTTCCTCCCGGAACGAAAAGCCAAGGGCTTCTCCTTTCGGGAGGAAGGGTCGAATGGTGGGAATAGAGTGCCTTCATGTGCGCGCACATGAAGGCTCCCTAGGTGGGAAGGGAGGCAACACAAGGCACAAGCGGGCGAGGAGGATAAGTCTGCCTCCGAGAGACGCTCCTCAGTGGGACTGCTTCCTGCGCTTCAAGTCTAACGACAGACAAGAATTCGTCCGTTGTCCATAGTTTGTCGTCGCATGTCGCGGTGATTGTCGCGGGTGTTGGTCGATGCAGTAGGACAGCATCGGCGACACGGAACTTTGTGGTGTCGCCGGACAAAAACCGGTGTTTGTCGCTCTAGGGGGACGAGGTTACAACCATCTTTTGGTGCCTGTCGAGAAACAACTGCTTTCGCGTGGGTGTCCGAGACATTTGAGTTCCCATTTGACATTGGATAATCCGGCCCTGGCCTTACAAGTACTTTGTCGCCAACGCGACCTTGACCACGTGTCCGTACGCCCTTGGCAACGTTTAAGGACGATCCATCGTCACAGTTGTCGTAACCAAGTCACGTGATGTCAAGCACCGCTGGAACGGATGCAGGATGCGGGATAAAAAAAAAGTGGGGTCAAAGGAGGTCATAAATTACGATTCCCGGATGTGTTTTTGTAGCGAGTTCAAACGACCAGAAACAACATCTGGTAGCGATACAGAGAAGACGTCAGCTCTCCCGGTAAGTAGAGCTGATACGTTGAGTTATACTTCTGCACCATCGAACGCAGCGATCGGAGTGTCCTGAAGAGTTGATACTCCGGGTGGCTACATCGTGTTTTGCTAAAGCTACGGTGCGTTGAACGGGTCTTCGACTGTTGCCGGCCAACTGAATAGCTGGGTAACTCTGTTTATTTTTATTTAAATATAAAGTGAAAAAAATATATAGACGCTTTTAGGTGGTTACGCACGGGCTCCACCATTACCGACTTTTAGTTTTTGTTTCCTCTTATTCCGTTTGCTTTACTTCATCATTGCCACAGTAGGACAAGTTATAGCCTCTTTAGGTGCTACTGTGTCCTCCCTTGCATAGACCTTTGTAGAGGCTCGTCAATGCTCGCTTCAGTGGCTCGGAATCTCGGTCAGACAGGAGAAGGTTGGCAATGGCGGTTCAATTTGGCGCGTGTTTAAAGCTTCTATAGCCACCACCTATAGACGCTATAGACACAAAGCGTCTATAGCGTCTATAGACCAGTAAAAATAATGGACAGCGACACAGATTGCTTCAAACCGAAGCTTCGTTTTTAACTTAGAAAACCTAAGTTTATATACAAGAGAAACCTCTTTGATGGTTACAAATCAGTAACTCAGGATTTGGGAGTTAGTTCGCCAGGTTGCCTAAGTATTTTACCACGCCCAGCCAGAACTGAATGAATAGCCCCGCCAAGATGAATCTTTTTCAACTAACGGAGAAGGGAACCTAAATTGTAGCACTACATAGTGTTGGGCACACTACGTTATGACGTCTTTGTTTCTTCGCTTCGTCTTCGTCGTTTGAGCTGTTTTTAATCATGTATTACGTTTTCCAGCTCGCCCAATTCACCCCGTAAGTGTTGACGTCACAACATAGCTCTCCGCTCCAAACAAACAGCTGCTAGGGCCGTTCTAATGGAAAAATGCATAGGCGCTCTACGTAAGGTTAGAAATTGTCTGCTGGAAAATGAAAGACGTTTACAATTCCCTGTATTGCCGAATCAGAGCACAGCTCTTGAGAAGGAGGAGGGGGGGTACGGAGAGGAGGGTATGCCCCTCCTCCTCCTCCGTGCCCTCTCATTTTCCCCTTCTCCTTTGATAATAATAGTTTATTTCCATGAAGCATGGTGGAGCGAAGGGTAAAAACCTCCAAACAATGGCATTAAAGTAAAAAAAAAGCGCACGAAATTACAAGACAGCTATTAATCACCTAAACAGTTGCATGCACAGTCCGTGCAAACGAGGAATCAGAAAAAAAATGAGTGCATTTTATGTAGCCTAAACGAATTTAAAAAATCCATTGAGTGGGCGGAGATAAATCACTGCTACAGATAAAAAGAACGCAAAGACTTAAAGGACATAGTGTCAATGCAAACTTAATTTTTTTAAGGAAATGTAACAGTTTTGGTATGCTGTATTGCAACGTTGGCCTACCATAGTTAGTAGAACACTAGACAACCTTCCAATATTCCATGTGTCTAGTTAAATGACCATGTTGATTTGGTGTCATGGCCGCCAGGGTTGACAACGATTTATTATGTTTCATTTTTTTTTCTAATTTTGAGCTCTGGGTCAATCTGTATTCATAAAGACTATACATTTTTAATAAGCTAAATCTTTTAAACAAACTGCCTGTATGGAAATCATAAGGCAGGTTGCACATTATTCTCCTCCTCCCACTCTCCTCCCTTGTGACGGGACTCGTGAAGGCCTCGTGAAGGTCGTGACCTTCACTGTGAAGGTTGTGAGCTTCGTCGTGACCTTCACAAGTGACCTTCGTGACGTCACTTGGGACCCTCGTGACGTCATACGTCACGTCACGTGTGACGTTATTATGTGAAACATCCCATAATGCAATGCGCGGTTACGCCGATGGCGACGGGGATGCCGTTCAAGCCGGTAACGGGCGTCTAAGAGCTGAGCTCTAAAAGTAAATCATTGTTTGTACGCATACTGTCTTTTCAATATCTAGTCATTAAGACTTTTTCTATCGTCCCAGTACCACAAAGCGATCACAAAAGGTCACAATAAAGTTTTACAGCCGGTTTTGCCTTGCTAGCAGACAACAGGGGCTTCGCGGGTTCAATGGTCCTTTCTGAGGGAGTAGGCGACCGCGTTGAATGAAGTTGGTGATGATTGACGAAACTTCTATTCTCGGGGTCAACTTCTCTGGGATCTTTGGAAGCGAAGAGTGCCCGGCACAGCTTCGACCAACGCTCGAAGCGCACGAAAGCCCTTCCGTGGACCTGACTTTCGCAATATTTGAAAAGGTGAAGACACCGTGAAGCCGAATTGACCGAATCACGTACGACGATGACGTTGAGTGAATCAAGGTCGAAGTGCAGGACCAGCACACGCTTTAAGGATTTCTGACAGCAGAGTTGCTTCAGTGCACACAATGCTGCCAACCTTAGGGATGTTCCCTGGATCTAGGGATTTCCATCGTCGTCTAGGGGCAAAGAGAAATTTGTTCGAATCTAGGGATTGTTTTTTAATGGGCTTCAGAGGGCTTTAGAGACACGTTCCTTCCCTTTTTCTTCCTCGTTCCGGCCGACTGCAGGGGGGGAAAAGGCTTCTTTGTATATTGTCGGGGCCAGACATTATCTACAATGGTAACAACAACGATTTTACGGGGCCACACAATGCCAAAGTAACAACGTTTAATTATCTAGAAAGGTTTTAGCGACGCAAATTTAGCACTTAAATGTCCACCCAACTAAGGGAATCTATTCTTAAAGGGGCACTGACACATCAAAATTGTAATTTATTTTATTATCCGAACCGATTGAAAATGATGCCGGGACATTACCCTCAAAATTCGAAACTTGGGAATTCAGTATTTGTGAACTAAAAAAACAATTTCCAAATGCCGAATTTGAAGTTCCCGCGCGATCCGCGCCAGCGCAGTGAGTCAAATTTTGCGGTCTCCTGCGACTCGACTTTCTTTCGGACCTCCGCGCCACGCTGTGAAGCAAAGCGCCGTTGCTACCGCGACCCGAAGCGAGGAAAAGGTGAGGAGCGGGATAGAAGGGTGCCGGCGCGGGGAAAACCGGTTTCTTCCCCGACTCGGCGATAAGCCTCTGCTCGAGCGCCGCCAAGTTTTCCGAGGGAGAACACAAATCCAGGAAGCGACATCACACCGAAATCTGATTTTTGGTATTTCAAAAAGAAAGGCCGTAGTGCGTTCGTCATTGCGTTAAAAAACATGTTTTACGATTGCCGTTATTAAATGTTATAGAAATGTCGCCTACAAAGCTTCTAAATTTCCTGATTTTTGACTTCACCGATCAAAAGAAGCAAGGAGGTAAGCGCGGGAAATATAAACGCCCAAAAATAAAAAGGCGCGCGCCCGCGCGGAGAAATTTTTTTCCCGATGCGTTTTTTTTTTTGCGTGTCTATGACTTCAACTTGCATCGTTTTAGACAATAAAAAAGAGTACGACCTTTGGGGTGTCAGTGCCCCTTTAAAGGGTAACTGCAAAAAACAAAAAAAGAAGTGTTTTTAAACAGTCTTATTGGGACAAGCATGTCACAAAACAAATCTTCCGCGAAAAAAACAAACATTTTTTTAGCAATATTTACGCCACTGGACGTAATTTAGTCGGAGTCACAATTTCTCCACATTTCAAACTCCCGCTCTTTCTACGCGCGCGGAGTGGCTGTTAGACGTGACTCCGTGACGTATAGCAGCTACTCCGTGACGTATGATACCAACTTTGTGGCGTGCCATTTAAAACGGACGAAAAAGCCGCAAACTAAAAGTAGTCTCGCACAAAAAAAAATGTAAACAATTGTTTTTCGCGGAACATTTGTTCTGTGACATGCTTGTCCCAACTAGGCTGTTTAAGATTACACTTTTTTTTCTTTGCAGTTACCCCTTAAGCTAGCCCATAAGGATATTCTCAATATTGACGTAACTGAACACATCTTCTGAAGAGCTAGGGAGATCTAGGGAATTTGCCGATCAAATTCGGGGAAGAAACGACTGAGGAGGTTGGCAACTCAGTGCACATCTTTGTTGTCAAACGAACTTTCTGTAACAGATATAGATTATCGCAGATGGAAGCGGACCCGGAAGCTTTAAACAAAAAAAAAAAAAATTAAGATTTTTTTGTTCTTTTGTTTTTCGAGTTCTCTCCGAACGCTGACAAGACCCTCGTTCCCAATATGCTCAGAGTACGCGATCAAACAATGTCGGACTTAGATAACTAATGTAGCAGCTGCTAGATGGCGTGCGCGCTTTTGAAAAAGGTTACATTGTCCTCAACTTTTTCATCGGTTTATTTTTCTTGTCAGGTTAAAGCACGAAACTTTACCTCTCAACAAAAATCGACAAAAAAATGAAAGCCGTTAGAGCGCAGTTCTTGAGGAGGAGAAGGGAAGGGTACTGAAGGGAAGGTATACCCCTCCTTCCTCCCCCTCACGACCTCATCCTGTCTGCTACTCCTCCCTCCGAGCGGCGTCGCCGTCGCCTCACGAGGGTCACGTTACGCCAGCGGGGTCACGTGACCTTGCGGGGGCCACGTGACGTCACCGGTGTCGCGTAACCTCACGGGGGCCACGTGACCCCTGTGAGGTCACGTGACGACGACAATGACGTTATCACGATGATGTCATCGTCATTACGTCATCAGTAACGTTAGGCGTGACGTCATCGGCATCGTCCCTGATGACGTCATCAGTGACGCCACGCGTCCCATAATGCACCGCGCGGTTTCGCCGACGGCGACGGCGACGCCGCTAAAGCCGGAAACGGGCACCTAAGAGACTGTAAAAAAAATAATAACGTCATCGTCGTTGTATTGTTGGAACCGCAGCACCATGAGCAACGAGGAAGTGAGAGAAAAATACATACGGGAATTCCGGCCCAGAGAATACCCGGAGGCAATGAAAGGGATCCCCGACGTGCACTCCTTTTACCAGAAGGAGCTTCACTTCATCTTCAACTCTCGTAAGCACACAGAGCTCCATCTCTGCCGATGTTTCGGTTAACGTCGAGATAAGTTCTAGCTGTAGTAGAAACAAAGCGCACTTGCCGCTCATTCACACAGAAAGTCGGCGTTCGCAAAGCGGTTGCGAACGCAGTTGTATAAAAAGATCCAGTACAATTGCACGCGCATTTGACGTCATCGAGTGCGCGTGCAATTGTTGTGGATCCTTATAGAACCGCGTTAACAACCGCTTTGCGAACGCGGATCCGCTTCCAGTGTGAATGAGTGGTTACAGTTGTCAGCGGGCTCACATGCGGTGTCTCTCATGTATCTCTCGAACACCGACACCTATAAGCCTCGTGCACGTGCAGCAGGCACGCGAGGGTAATTTTGTCAAGCTTGCAGTCACTCGTGTTTACATCACGAACAAAAAGCCAGCCATAGGCGTCTTCGCGTGCATGCTCCTCGTGCTGCAGGATTGTCGGTGTTGGTTATTTCTGTTTGGCGCTACAGTGAAACTGGTATAGACCTTTCCAATGTTTACAAATCCACAGCTCAGCGTGCGATCTCCACAGCTCAGCACGCGCGTGTGCGTCGCTTCGGAAAGCGAGCAAATCACGCGTGATACGCACGAACACTGAAAATGAAACCGGCCAGCAGCCCTTTTCTGGAAAGGTCTATAGATGCTTTCAGGCAGCTGTGCACGGGCGCCGCCATAACTGACCTTCAGTTTTTGTTCCGTATTATTCCGTTCGCTCCACTTCATCATTACAACAGCAGGACCGGTTATTGCCATTTTAACTGTTACTGTGACCTTCTCCCCAGCATAGGCCTTTGTGGAGGCTCGTCAACGCCCGCTTCAGTGCCTCGGCATCTCGGTAAAACAAGAGAAGGTCGGCTATGGCGGCTCAATCTGGCGCGCGCTGAAAGCGTCTATACTTTGTCTCACCTTATGGACTAGCCGCGAAAGCTGCGAAAGCACGAGCGGCTAGCCTTGACCGGAACACTCGCTGCACGGGCGCTGATGCAGCCGTTCATCCAAAGCAACCAGCTCGCGCTTTTAGCATGCACGGCTAACAATAGTCCATGCTAAGCTGAGACGAAGTATACATTCGATAACGCTAATCATATTGTTTGTCGTTCTTTCTTCTGCATTTGATAAAACAAGAAAAGCCCGCTCAGATTTCAAGATTGTCCTGTAGCGACCCTCCCATGGCATAGTGGACGGCACTAGGCTCCGCGTCCAGCAGGCAATTGTTAACTTTCGCCGTTCTTTGGCTGCCCCTGTGACGATCCCCAACTTTCGTGCACACCAACGCCTCGGCGCAGGCACTAAAATCAGAATTTCAATTGAACAACAACAAACGTCACAATGTTCCTCGGGAATATTTTAGATGACAATCATAAAATATTAATAACCAGTAATTAAAACTTGGACGCGTATAAATTTTATTCCATGGCCCTCCAATTTCTTTTGTTTTTTCGAGGTGAATAATATGGGTTCAGTTCACAAAATTATGCATTTCTGCTTTTTTTTTTGACGTAATATTGTAATGCTCCCGAGTACTGTAGTTGCTTGGGCATCATATAACTTAAAAATCAATTATAATCTGGTATTTTTAAAAAGCTTTCTGGGACACGGAATGTCCCAGAAATGTGGCCATGCAATAAAAGGCCGGCAGACCGCGCTCCAGATGGAGTACCCACTGAGGTCTTGACGTGTCACCGACTATAAGCGTCGAGATGTTTCGGTGGCCCCCTCTTACGCCCGAGTCCCTCTAGAGCGACAAACAAGAACAAAGCCGACATCAACAAACCTCGAGCACGTGCAGCCTGCACACCAAGGTACTTCTGGCAGGCTCTCGTCTCCCGGGCTTGCTTCCCGAGCCTGACTTTGGGTCCTTCACGTGCATGCTGAACGTGTTGGAGGCTTGTCGGTGTCGGCGGTTTCTGCTTCTCGCTCTAGAAAGACTAGGGCATTATGGTTTCCATTCCTGACAGCGTGATCGGAAGTTTCCTTTATATCGCGTCAAAAACCAGCCAGCGCCTGCGCTGGCTGGTTTTTGACGCGATATAAAGGAAACTTATATCGCAACTTTTGACGATATAAAGGTTTTTGACGCGACAAAACCAGCCTGCGCCGCTGGCTGGTTTTGGGGCTTCCGCGGTGTCGGCCACGACCCACTAAAGGGATTTCCCAGTCCTCCTTCTTTTTCTTTATTTTTTTTTTCTCCTTTTGGTGCTGGGTGCTGCAGGCCTCTGGCATGGACCCTCGGTCTTTCTGCTCTCCCCGGCATCTCTTTCTGAGTGCAAATAAATATTATCAAATATATTATCAAAAAAAAAAACGATTCCTCGCTACTTATCAGCAGTAGCACACTACAAGTTACTTGGGTCTGTTTAAAAAACACGACGGAAGCATAAAGGTATCTCATTTTAAACTCTCACCGTCAACGTTGAGAGTCTGACATTTTGATATCAACGTTACAATTTTGTTGTCTTCGTCCGTTTTCTTTTTTTTATTGTTCTCCATCTCAGGGTGTACAAGATTCCTTACCAGCTCGTCTGCACTCTTTCACTGCTGACATTGTTCTTATCTTTGTCGATAAAAGCGAAATTAATAATAAAAATGGGCATTATAGTGACACAGACAGATGCGCTAGGCTCGCAATGCTGGCTATCACGATCGCCAGCCTCTGCCAGCGCTCATGGCTTCGGAGCCAGGGTAATAAAGAGAAAGAAGTTGACTCGAGCCAAAGCTCTGGTTCGGACGCCTGCCTTTTTCCTCCGGCGTTTATAGCACACCGCCGACATCATAGTGAGCCTCTGACCAATGCGAATGCCAAACTAAAGGCCGGTTCAGACACTTGCGTTTGAGTGCGTTTGACTGCGTTGCGGCGAAAACCGAAAGCGAGTCACCGGCACATCTGTGCTTCGTATGAAGCGTGGAATCCAATTCAAAGAATCTTCTTGGCACGCGATATAAGCAGCAGGGATGTCCTGGTGTCTCGCTGCCGCAACGCAGTCAAACGCAGTCAAACGCAACTGTGTGAACCGGGCTTAAGCAACACCTTTCATCGTGCACCTTAATAGACATGGCAAGCTTAGCTCCACGAAAAAATAAGAAAGCAGAAAAGGAAATAGAGAGGAAGCCGGAACGCTTCGAGAAGACTTCGCGAGTCGCCAAAACCTTACGGAAAACGCAAGGCAAAAAAAGTGGTAGAAAAGGAGCACCTGGCGACGCTTTGAAAAGACACGGCGGCAAGCGTCAGCAATACCGAAACTGAACGTAAAGACAAACACCGGTTATTACTGCGATAGTTGTTAGTGGGACCCTTCGCGGGTTTCGCGCCACGGACCGCGCTCCATATCGACTCGGGCCATTTTCGGCACTCGGCCAAAGGTATCCGCATTGACGACAGGCCGCCGACACCCCGTCGCCCATCACGTCCCCTGTTACCTGGCGTCAGCTGATGCCATGACGTGACATTGTCATCTCAAGTCACGTTGTCTGCAGTGACGCCAAGGGACTCGACATCGGATGACACCGTGAGTCAAGTAATGTCATGACGTCACGTGAAATTCAGACGTCACTTGACAACACGTCGTCACGTGACGGCACCATAACGGCACGTAGAAACATAAACATGAGACTGCTGCTAATGGAAACAATAAAAACATAATGTT
The DNA here is from genome assembly GCF_016920785.2 of Ixodes scapularis. Classification (NCBI taxonomy): domain Eukaryota; kingdom Metazoa; phylum Arthropoda; class Arachnida; order Ixodida; family Ixodidae; genus Ixodes; species Ixodes scapularis. The sequence goes on along the minus strand of NW_024609879.1, from coordinate 141,458,347 downwards.
TTCGCAAACTGTGTTAGGAAGGTTCTCGGGTGATAAAACCAATAAAGCTAGATGGGTGTTAAGCCGGCAAAACCACGGGCGTGAGATTAGCTGGAGCTATAGATTAAAAAATTCAGTGCGCAATTTTGGAAGTGTTCTTCAGTGACCACAAGGCGGTGTTAGTTTGCGTCCAATAACATTGCATATTGCCGCGCGCAAGGCTGAGAAAGCAACGCTCGGTCACGGTCCTCCAGCAAGTTCCCGTTTATTCATGTACCGCACGTAACTTCTATCATTTATCCCTGCTTTTGTTTTCTAGAAAGTGCGTGTTCATTCTCGCCCCGATCACGCGACGCTCGAACCGCTTTCGCCGAATCTTCGAGATAGCGGCGCACTCTAGATAAGAGGCCGCCCGCGACCTTGTCGAGTCGGTCTCGCCCCAGCGTTCGACTCTGCTGCCACGCCGACTTCGACGCCCGCGACGCTCTATTATTATCTTTTGTACTCTTTTATTTTTGGCACAAGTTCGCCACATTAAACGTTTATTTCTTCTTGTTTATTTCCTGTTTTCTTTTGGTCACCACCCGTGACATTTTGGTGGAGGTGCGGGGTACCGCATGCCCGTGCAGCGTTCTCCTCCAAGGGACCGCAGTGCAAGTCCGATTCCCGGCTCGGTGAGAAGACCACTCACTGCAGAACCTGAAATTCGGACCAGCCGCCGCACCAAGGGAGAGGATCCTGAGTACGGTTTGCTCCTGGACAAGCCCAAGCCGCAGAAGACGACGATGGCCAACCAGTCGCAAGCCCCCGCCGCTTCTCCCGTCGTCTACATGCCCGTCGCACCGCGGACGGCTGCCCCCTTCCACGTTGAACTCTACGAAGACGTCGAAGACTGGATTGACCAGTATGAACGCGTTGCCCGCCACAATGGCTGGACCGACGAGCAACGCCTGCACAACGTTTACTTCTCGCTTGAGGGAACCGCCAAGCACTGGTACGAGAACCATGAGTCCTCTTTGACGTCGTGGGACATCTTCAAGACCGACCTGAAGGCTACGTTCGTCAACCACCACCGCCGAGAGAGAGCCGAGGACCTACTGCGAACCAGGACCCAGGGCCCCAATGAAAGCGTCACGAGCTTTGTGGAAGACGTGCTCCGCCTGAGCTCCCGCGCCGATCCTCAAGCCACCGAGGGAAAGAAGCTGCGCATTTTGATGCGGGGCGTGAAGGACGACATCTTCGGAGGCCTCGTCCGCAACCCGCCGGCAACCGTCGACGCCTTCGTCAGCGAGGCGACAAACATCGAGCGCGCCCTCCAAGCGCGCGCTTCCCACTACCAGCGGCAGCCAAGCGTCACTGCAACCGCGCTGCTTAGCGGTGAAAACGTGCCTGGTACGGACATCCGCGAAATTATCCGGGAGGTTGTCCGGGAGGAACTGCGAAGGTTGCTGCCAACCACCAGCCGTCCGCCAACCATTTCCATCGCCGAGGCTGTCCGAGAAGAAGTGCATCGCGCGCTCCAACCAGAGGTTCCCGTCACCAGGGTGGCACCGGAGGAACCGACGTTGAGCTACGCCGCCATGGCCCGACGACCGCCGCAAGCTTCCCGCCAAGCCACGGCGCCACCCCGAAGAGACGCCCCAACGCCGCAGTACCCCCGACGGCCGGAAGATCAGGCGCACGTTCCCCCAGAGCGACCTGCGCCGAGGAAGACAGACGTCTGGAGGACGGCCGACCGACGCCCGCTGTGTTACCACTGCGGGAAAGCTGACCATGTGTACCGCCGATGCCCATACCGACGACTCGGGCTGCGCGGATTCCATCCAAGCGACCCGCGCCCCCGGTATGGTGAACGCCCTCGGGAGATCGACGAGTACCTGCGACGACCCCAGTCCCCCGAGCCTGCGTCACGCCGAGAGTTCCGGTCGCCGTCACCACGACGTCCAGCTTCGCCGATGCACCGACCCCGACGTGAAAGCCTGTCACCCCTCGCTCCACGCCGGGGAAACTAGGCGCGGCAACCCCTGGAGGTGGAGTTGCCGAAGACGACCGACGCCAAGATCCTCCACGAACGTCGGAGGGCCCCCACTCGAACGCTACCGGAGACCGAAACGACGCTCCTGAAACGGTGTCCAACAACCTAAACGTCATCATCGACGGCCACGACGCATCGGCACTCGTGGACACCGGAGCAGACTACTCAGTTTTGAGTGGGAGGCTCTCCCGCCGCCTTCGAAAAGTCACGACGCCGTGGGAGGGACCTCAAATACGAACCGCCGGTGGGCACCTCATCACACCAGTCGGGCGATGCACCGCTCGCGTCGAGATCCACGGTGAGACGTGCCCTGTAAAGTTCGTCGTTCTGCAAGACTGTTCGAGGGACGTTATCCCCGGAATGGACTTCCTCTGCGAGTATGGCGCCGTCATCGACCTCGGAGCAAACCGGTTGACGCTGCGAAAGCCTGTTTCACCACCGGAGGAACCCAAAGCGACGTCATCTGCGGTCCGAGTCCTCGCCAGCCACGTGAACTTACCGCCGCGGTCGAGTGTTTTCGTACCCGTCGGGATCACCGAAGATTTCTGCGGCGAAGTTCTGCTCGAAGGAAGCCTGCAGTTGCTTCTGGGAAGAGGAATAGGCGTCGCAAGAGGAGTTGCTGAACTTCAGGATGGCCGCACTGTGGTCCTCGTCACGAACTTCCGAAATGAAGCGCAACACCTCACAAAAGGTGCAGCCGTGGGCCAGGTCGAGGAACTCCAGAACTCCGCCGCTGTCGCCGCCATTACTGACGAATTTTCGCCACCTCAGCAAGACAGTGCGTCGCCAGCGCAGCTCGACATTGACCCTAAACTCCCGGGCCCGAAACGACGACAGTTGATTAACCTTCTCGCCGAATACCGCGACTGCTTTGCCACGTCGTCGAAGGTGCGCCAAACCACCGTTGCGAAGCACCGCATCGTTACCGAGGACGACGCGCGCCCGGTGCATCGATCGCCATACAGAGTCTCCGTTAAAGAAAGGCAGGCGATCCAGGAGCAAGTTCAAGAAATGCTGAACGACGACATAATTCAACCTTCAAGCAGTCCTTGGGCCTCTCCAGTCGTACTGGTTAAGAAGAAAGACGGGACGCTTAGGTTCTGTGTAGACTACCGGCAGCTGAACACGGTGACGAAGAAAGACGTCTACCCACTCCCCCGCATCGACGACACTCTAGACCGGCTGCGCCACTCTCGTTATTTCTCATCGATGGACCTGAAGAGCGGCTACTGGCAGATCGAAGTCGACGAAAGGGACCGAGAAAAGACAGCCTTCGTCACGCCGGATGGACTGTACGAGTTCAAAGTGATGCCCTTCGGACTGTGCACGGCGCCAGCAACTTTCCAACGTGTCATGGACACCGTACTGGCAGGACTAAAGTGGCAGAGCTGTCTCGTCTACCTCGACGACGTCGTCGTGTTTTCCAGCGACTTCGACGAGCACTTGCGACGACTCCGAGCAGTTCTCCAAGCCATACGGACCGCCGGACTCACCCTGAAGCCGTCAAAGTGTCGGTTCGCTTATGACGAACTGAAGTTCCTCGGCCCCGTGGTTAGTAACGAAGGTGTCCGCCCAGACCCCGAGAAGACTCGTGCCGTCGCAGCATTTCCAGCGCCAAGAGACAAGAAGGCCGTCCGAAGGTTCCTTGGGCTATGTGCCTACTATCGGCGCTTCGTTCGAGATTTCGCAAGAATTTCCTCACCGCTCACACACCTCACGAAGGACGCCGAGAAGTTCGAATGGGCCGATGAACAGCAGCAGGCATTTGACGAGCTGAAGCGACGACTACAGACTCCTCCTGTTCTTGGACATTTCGACCAGGATGCGGAAACCGAGATTCACACGGACGCAAGTAACGCAGGGCTTGGCGCGGTTTTGGTTCAAGTACAAGAAGGCACCGAGCGAGTCATCGCCTACGCAAGTCGGACATTGACCAAGGCGGAGAGAAATTACTCCACGACTGAGAAAGAATGCCTTGCGGTCGTCTGGGCAATCACGAAGTTTCGTCCGTACTTATACGGGAGCCCGTTCCGGGTAGTCACGGACCACCACTCGCTCTGCTGGCTTGCGAACCTCAAGGACCCGTCAGGACGCCTCGCGCGGTGGAGTCTCCGACTACAAGAGTTCAACATGACCGTCGTCTACAAGTCAGGCCGCAAGCACAGCGACGCCGACTGCCTGTCCAGAGCTCCCGTCGCAACACCTTCCGGCAGCAGCGACGACGATGACGACGAGTGTTTTCTGGGCGCAGTGAACATCGACGACATGGCCCGGCGTCAACGAGACGATCCTGAGCTGCTCGCACTAATAGAGCACCTGGAAGGGCGCGGGAGTGCGATGCCACGTGTTTTTTCACGAGCGCTGCCGACCTTCGCCATTAGACAAGGTGTACTCTACAAAGAGAACTTCGGGAACAACAACTCGCCATAGCTGCTGGTAATCCCGACCGACCTTCGGGAGGAGATCTTTCAAGCCTGCCACGACGACCCGACGTCCGGACACCTTGGTTACAGCCGGACCCTGGCACGTATTCGTGAAAAGTATTACTGGCCCAAGCTCCCCAAAACCGTCCACCTGTACACGCGATCATGTCATGAATGCCAGCGACGAAAGAAACCTCCGACGAGGCCGGCCGGACTCTTGCAGTCAATTCCTCCGCCAACAGCACCCTTCCAGCAGATCGGAATGGATCTACTTGGCCCTTTTCCGCCGTCGACGTCGGGAAATCGCTGGATCATCGTCGCCACAGATTATCTCACGCGGTATGCCGAAACGAAAGCCCTTCCTTCCGGAACTGCTGTGGAAGTTGCCAAGTTTTTCATTGAATCCATCGTCCTCCGGCACGGCGCTCCCGAAGTCCTGATCTCAGACCGTGGATCCTCATTCATGGCCCAGCTGACGCAAGAAGTCCTTCGTCTCAGCCACACCAGCCATCGCCGCACCACGGCGTACCACCCGCAGACCAACGGGCTAACGGAGAGACTCAACAAGACCATCGCCGACATGATCTCCATGTACGTCGACGTAGAGCACAAGACATGGGACGAGGTGCTGCCGTACGTCACATTTGCCTACAACACGGCCGTACAAGAGACCACCGGAATGACACCCTTTCAGCTGGTGCATGGGCGCAAGGTAACGACAATGCTGGACGCTATGTTACCCCACGAAGCGGCTGTCGATGCAAGCGACGACGCCCAGGTGGTTGCCCAAAGGGCAGAAGAAGTCCGTCAGCTCGCCAGACTTCGGATTCAGGCTCAACAACGTGTCGACACTGGCCGCTACAACCTTCGTCGTCGGGACGTCCACTTCCAACCCGGAGACAGGGTGTGGGTGTGGACACCGATCCGTCGCCGCGGCCTCAGTGAGAAACTGCTGAAACGGTACTTTGGACCATACAAGGTACTTCGTCGTCTCGGCGAGCTGAACTACGAGGTGATGCCCGACGGAACACGAACATCGTCACGCCGCCCACCACGACCTGAGGTCGTCCACGTCGTGCGCCTGAAGCCGTACTACGCTCGATAGGACTGTGGACCTTTTGTGCTCCAAAAGACTCTTTAGTTTATCGTTCTTTTTTATTTTGATTTGTTTTACACTGCATCGGGGCGATGCACTTTTAAAGGGGGGAGTAATGCCGCGCGCAAGGCTGAGAAAGCAACGCTCGGTCACGGTCCTCCAGCAAGTTCCCGTTTATTCATGTACCGCACGTAACTTCTATCATTTATCCCTGCTTTTGTTTTCTAGAAAGTGCGTGTTCATTCTCGCCCCGATCACGCGACGCTCGAACCGCTTTCGCCGAATCTTCGAGATAGCGGCGCACTCTAAATAAGAGGCCGCCCGCGACCTTGTCGAGTCGGTCTCGCCCCAGCGTTCGACTCTGCTGCCACGCCGACTTCGACGCCCGCGACGCTCTATTATTATCTTTTGTACTCTTTTATTTTTGGCACAAGTTCGCCACATTAAACGTTTATTTCTTCTTGTTTATTTCCTGTTTTCTTTTGGTCACCACCCGTGACAATATGACGTTCAGGCAACCGCACCAACGACATGGAATGATTCACGCATACATATGCAATTCCGTCGTTTATGGAAATGCAACTTGGGCGCGCGATTTTGGATGTGTTCTTCAATTACCGCAAGGCACTCCTAGTTTGTGTCCAATAAAATTGTTTAACCGACTCACGAAGGGCTCTCTACTTAATGCACCCTTATCGATTCCAAACAACGCTATGGAGATTTCGTTCTGTAAGTTACTTGATTTAATATATACGAAACGTCTATACGGACTCAATAGTGCGCGATCGCACCTCTGCCGTTCATTCAGTTCATCTCTTCGGAAATGACACCTTAGCGGCTGCGACGTGCCACCTGCAGCTGTCGGAGTGTTTCACATTACGGGTTGCGTAAGTGCCTTGACTTTTTGATTATTTATGGCTCAGTTATTGTCTTGTCTTCCAACCCTGTGAGTTTCACATCCCACAAACGACTCCGATTCATGTAGAATGTGATTTACTTTTGCTTCACGATATATTCGTACCTCTCTCAAATTTAGAGGAAGTAAGATCTTTGCGAGCCTTCGAGTGGTTCAGTGAGATCAATTCTTACAGCGATGTCCGACTCCTGGCGAACGCTTCTGGACGTTGGGTGTGGGCCCACTGTTGCCAACGTCTTTCCGGCGACAAGAAGGAAGATTCGGAGCATTGTCTTCAGTGACTTGGTGCCCAGAAACCGAGAGGAAGTAGAAAAGTGGATTCAAGGGGCTTCGGATGCCATGGACTGGTCCTTCATGAGCGAACCACTGGCCATCTTGGAAGGATGCAAGTGAGAAGGGGTTTTAACAGATCTGTAGACTTGCAGCGAACTAATAACAGGTAGGTTCCTTTAGCCGCAGCTCCAAATACATCTTACAAAAGAAAGTCTCCACTCTCTGTCTCAGACGTGTTTTCTTCTTGTATGATGGTTCAGTCCTGTTGGTCATACCGAAACCGTCAGCAGACATTTTCCAAGCATAGACGTATGTATGACGCAAACATGGCTCGGACACACATTAGACGTGTCCTCGGATTATTTTGTCATCCTGTCTACAACGAATACCATGTTTTTTTAATGATGCGCGAGAAAGGTGACTGTGGCTTTTGTCTTTACATTCTAAAAACTTGTTCACACATGTAGCGGAGCGCTACAAGAATAGCGCTGACCTCGCGCTAAGCGCGTGCTGACGGGAGCGTTCACCAGCTTTGTGTCGCACCGTCAATACTGTTTGTTGTTCATGGCAGACAATAAGTAGCAAACGACACCTGAGAAGCGCTACATTAGCGCTTCGCTGCATGTGAACTGGCCTTAAAATCACACCCCATTTGGACTTCTTTTTCTACGGCGATATTCGTTATTGGCGAGGTTAACGCAGAAGCTTAGATGCGTGCTTCATGCTCGTCGCCGACGGCTCAATTTATCGGGAAATCAGACTGCCAGGAGATGTTCCAGGGCCGCATGAACACCCTCCGCTAAATTCGCCGGTTCGAAAAGTCCGCTGTATTTTAAACGCGGCGGTAACTGCTGGCAGCAGTGTGCAGCATCTCGGCGGTCGCCGCCGTTCATTCGATGCGCGCTCCGAGCAACCGGAACTTGTTTCTTACTCCGGTCAGTGACAATTTGAGAAACTATAGTTGATGCTTGGGCGAGTTGGTACATACTTCGGAATTAAAAACAGCGCGGAAAGACGAGGACCAGACAAAGAAGTGACACGGACGTAGCGCTGACTTACAACTGAGTTTATTGAACGCAAATCGCAATATATATTTGCGGCGTCACGAACAAAAGAACAGAAAAAATTCAGCCCATGTGATGTATCACCAATAAACTTAAAACAATGATAAAAAATATATATATATTTATATACATATGGTATAAAAAGGAAAAAATGATAATAAAATAAAAAATAAAAATGCGCCATCACACAGCCGTAAAAAGTACGTGCTAAAAAAAAAAACGAGCAAGTCAGAGAACCAGAGAATTCATCTCTTTGCCTGATAGGGCCACCGAAGGACTGCTTACACATGCTGCACCCAACCTCGCTATCTCTACAGCCTCTAGAATTTCCCGAGTAAGCTGGTCCCTATGACGCTTAACAACCTCACATCGTTGGAAGTCGGGTAGGCAACCACAGTCGCGGCAGTGAATGCCCAGATGACCGGACGCGGTTGTGGAGACACTGTAAGCGTGCTCTCTTAACCTCTCGTTGAGACAGCGGCCCGTCTGGCCAACGTAGCGCCTGCCACACGCCAGAGGGAGAGAATAAACAACCCCCTCAGAACACGAGACGAAGCGATCTCGATGCCTCGTACTGCAAGCCGTGGTTGCCCTCGAAGATGGGTTAACAGCTCTGCACAACCTGGACAACTTGTCCGGGGCAGAGAATAAAACATCGACGTCACATCTGCCAGCAATGCGTTTTAGGTTGTGGGACAGGCCGTGTATGTAGGGAATGATCACAAACTTTCTTCTTTCCCTTCCCTTTCTGTTGTCGGCCTCTTCTTCGCTTGTCATAGGGCTGCTCTTGATAACTTTCAGCAAAGACTCGGCGACCCTTCTTCGAGGGCAACCACGGCTTGCAGTACGAGGCATCGAGATCGCTTCGTCTCGTGTTCTGAGGGGGTTGTTTATTCTCTCCCTCTGGCGTGTGGCAGGCGCTACGTTGGCCAGACGGGCCGCTGTCTCAACGAGAGGTTAAGAGAGCACGCTTACAGTGTCTCCACAACCGCGTCCGGTCATCTGGGCATTCATTGCCGCGACTGTGGTTGCCTACCCGACTTCCAACGATGTGAGGTTGTTAAGCGTCATAGGGACCAGCTTACTCGGGAAATTCTAGAGGCTGTAGAGATAGCGAGGTTGGGTGCAGCATGCGTAAGCAGTCCTTCTGTGGCCCTATCAGGCAAAGAGATGAATTCTCTGGTTCTCTGACTTGCTCGTTTTTTTTTTTTTTTAGCACGTACTTTTTACGGCTGTGTGATGGGGCATTTTTATTTTTTATTTTATTATTATTTTTTCTTTTTATACCATATCTATATATATTTATATTTTTTTTATCATTGTTTTAAGTTTATTGGTGATACATCACATGGGCTGAATTTTTTCTGTTCTTTTGTTCGTGACGCCGCAAATATATATTGCAAATTTGCGTTCAATAAACTCAGTTGTAAGGCAGCGCTACGTCCGTGTCACTTCTTTGTGTGGTCCTCGTCTTTCCGCGCTGTTTTTAATTCCGAAATTTGAGAATGGCAGGGGCGTGGCCTATTCTGTTAACGCTTCTTGCTTCGTAATTTGCCCTTCGGCGTTCTATCGCCTAATGCTGCAACGCAATTGGCTGCCGCGCAATAACGGATGTAAAGAACTCGCCACGCTCCTCGTTTGTTGAGTTATCGGGGACTCTCAAAGCAACACCCACGTAACGCAGGGACGTAAAGAATGGAGCAAGGGACATCGAAGAAAGGACACGGGCGGCCGCCAAGAAGGTCATCCCCTGCGACGTCCTGGACCCTAATGTCCTCCCCGAAGAACACAAGGAAGCCTTCGACATCGTCCTTTCCAGCCTTTGCCTCGAGGCGGCGAGTCGGGATGAAACCACCTACCGGGCAGTCACTCGTAACGTCTCAAGCCTGATTCGCCAGGGAGGGCACCTGATACTGTGCGGCATCGCAGGATCGATCGAGTACACCGTTGGCGATGCTACGTTCCCCGACCTTGGCCTGACTAAGGCCATGGTAGAAAATGCGCTAAGTGGATCGGGGCTCCGGGTGAAACACTGGAGCTCGCTTGACAAGCCCATCTCTTCGGACAGCCCGAAATATTGGGATTTCGCGTTCGTCGTCCTAGCCGAAAAGCTTTAGAGGGAACGCAAAGCGGAATCTGATGGCGAGAAGGCTGTCGAGATTGCAAATAAGGCTTAATTCAGATTATAGCAACAATGATTTCCGGCACCCAGATGGCTGTATTTTGTGGCTCTACGTTGAAACTCCGATGAGCGCCACTAAGCGGATTATTTGGCGGAAAGAGAGTGGAATTTTTCAGACTGTCATGTAATGGCTCATTTTGTTCATTTGGGGCGAAATGGGGCAGTTGAGGAGGAAGGGGGATGTGCTCTGTGTCTCCAGAATCTTTTGCGCCGAAAGCAGCGCGTAATAACGAAAATAAACGATTATGCTCTCGACAAACGTGAAGTCTTTCTTCTGAACATTATGGCCAGCTATTGTGAAATAAAATTGTTTCGTGGACTCTTGAGCTCTTATTTTTTTTCCCTCGACTTCACTCCTCTAGCTCTTCCGCCTATAATGCACTTGGATACAAGCGATGGCCGCATCCACCATTCACGAATAAATGTGTTTTCGATCAATCTTCAACTTAGAGCAATCCTTTTTGTGGTCCAATGCTGTCTGGCATTTCACTCCTTTCGGAACTATGATCTCGGCCGTGGCCTCCGCAGCGCTGCGCCAAGCGGGCAACGACCATAGTTTTAGCCAGCACGAGTACCGTCTGCGTCGCTCGGGAAATGACACCGTATATATTGCCCGAGACAGGTCTTTCTTTATAGAGTGCAGCTCTTAGGCGCCCGTTTCCGGCTTGAGCGGCGTCGCCGTCGACGTCGCCGTCGGCGTAACCGTGGGGCCCCGCAAGGTCACTTGACCCCCGCAAGGTAACGTGACCCCGGTGCCGTCATGTGACCCCCGTGAGGCTATGTGACGCAGTGACGTCACGCGACCCCGGCGATGTCACGTGACCCCCGTGAGGTGACGTGACCTTACGGGGGTCACGGATTCCGGCGACGTCGCGTAACCCCCCTGAGGTCACGTGACCCCGGTGACGTCACGTGATCCCCGTGAGGTCACGTGACTTCCGTAAGGGCACGTGATTCCGGTGACGCTACGTGACCCCCGCAAGGTCACGTGACCCCGGTGACTTTACTTGACCCCCGTGAGGTCACGAGGGTCACGTGACGTCACGAGGGTCACGTGATCTCGCGGCTATACGGCGACGGCGAGGCCGCTCGGAGGGAGTAGTAGCAGGCAGGATGAGGAGGTGAGGAGGAGGGTTATACACATGTATTCAGTGTAAGTTTAATTTAAACACATCGTTAATTCGAAGTGCTAAAAATTAAATTACCCAACCAAAAAGGCAATATTTGCACTCATTTTTGTAATTTATTGTTCTGCTCTTTTTTTTTATATTTTAGTTCCATGCTCGTTGCATACGACTTTAGAGAAGAGTGCCCAAAATATTATTTTTAGCTGTATTTGAAATACTCAATTCCAGGTATTTAGGTACAGGTGACAAACACATTCCCAATATGTAATTAAATGCTAAATACTAAATAATTCAAAGCATTTCTAATACGCTTTTCAAATACTCGTATTTAAAATGATGCCCATCTCTGCCACATCGACCTATTTTTTTGGGCGTTCATCAGCATCCTACGGGCATTCGTGTAACACCCTAAGGGTGTTCGCTCTGAAACAAGCTGATTGCTGATTGAGAGTGTAATCAGCTTGTCCCAGGGCTAACGTTAGAAGGGCACGTTACCCCTGACAACTCATCTGAGAAGTAGTATTACACCCTTGAAAAGTTTAAAACGTTTCGTTAATTTCTGGTTCCTGAGAACTTATAAGAATTTTAAAAAAAAAATGAGGACGTGGCGAGTTTTAAGAATATTATTATTGCTCCACACAGTCCACAGCCAGTAAGTGTGCGGAATTTTCTAAATAGGAACGCCGAAAAACGTACCGCTAAGCAAGAAGCCTGAACATGACAACACACGCCCTGCGTTTCTTTAAGTGTGAGTGACTATAAGAGTCACTCACACTTAAAGACGTAGCCACTCACATTTACCGGGGGTGGCTATGTTACGTTCTGCTAAATTTATAATATGCCCAAGCCATGAATCAAGGACTCCTTCAAAGCAAACAATAGACAGAAGTTTGACAGGGGAAATAATTATTAAAATAAGACGACCAACCAATCCCTAAACCAGGGGCCCAACGTTTCGAAGCCTGTTCGGCTTTTTCTTCAGGGGCGTTTATAGATGAAATGAGCCACAATCTTCTTTTGCGTCTATGTCGGTGACAAATGCGCACTATCCCTTCTGCTCCCTCTATGGCTGTTTTTTATGACACCTGGTGGTGCCCGTTCACATACACAGATGACAGTGCGTCTACAGCCCTATTAATGTTTGTTCCCGTGGTCTGAATGTGCCAAGATTCAAAGAAGAGCCTCCGGTGGGGGTTAGTTTTAATGTCCAAGATGCGCCTGTGAAGAAAATCAATGCGGTGGTCGATTTTTTTTTCTTTTTTTTTCAGTAATCAGCACCCGCGCTGCGCTCTTGATCGAAGTTGCGCGCGTTTACCTTGTGTTGACGAATCCGTTTATGATAGTTCTTTTTTTCGCCGATATAGGAGGACGGGAACTCCGCGGAGGGAATCTGGTACACCAAACCTTGATCTTTTTTTTAGGATGCCGATCTTTCGGGCGTAGCATAAAGCGTCGAATGGTTGAAATTTGGTTAAGGGCCATCAGAATGTCCTTCTTCGCTAGCACCCGTGCCAGAGCTTCCCTTGTTCCACTGATGTAAGGGACGCTGATGTGCGTGATTGGCCGGCGAATTGTGGATCAACCTGCGGCTGGCGGTGTTGTCTACTTCGGTTCTCAGGACGGGTAATGCGGTGTACAAAGCTGCCCATGCATCCATCATGGCATGTGATGTCAAGCACCACAGGAACGGATGCAGGAAGCGGGTTAAAAAAGGGTGGCTACAAAAAAAGACCACAAACGACGATTCCCGCAGGTTTTTTTTTGTGGCGAGTTCAAACGATCAGACAGAACATCTGGCAGCGATACAGGGAAGAAACCAGGGTGCGCGGCAAATAGAGTTCATACGTTGAATTATACTTCCGCATCATCGAACGCTACGATCGGAGTGCCCTAAAGGTTTGATACTTTGGGTGGCTGCATCCTGTTTTGCTAAAGCTATATGGTGTATTGTACGGGTCTTCGACTGTTTCCGGCCAACTGAATAGCTGGGTAACTGTATTTATTTTTATTTATATATAAACTGAAAAACAATATAGACGCTCTTAGGCAGCTATGCATGGGCTCTGCCATGACCGGCCTTCAGTTTTTGTTTCCTCTTATTCCGTTCGTTTCACTTCATTATTCCCACAGTAGGACAAGTTATTGCCTCTTTAGGTGCTACTGCGTCCTTCTCCCTAGCATAGTCCTTTGCGAAGGCTCGTTAAGGCCCGCTTCAGTGGCTCGGCATCTCGGTAAGTCAAGTGAACGTTGGTAACGGCGGTTCGAATTGGCGCGTGTTTAAAACGTCTAAAGCCACCTTCGAAACGACCCTGCGACCAGTAAAAATATTGGACAACAACACATATTTTCGGAAACCAAAGTTACTCTTTTAATTTAAGAATACTCAGCTTATTTACGCCTGAAATATATTCAATGGTTACAAATCATTGACTAGGGATTTTGGAGTTAGTTCCCCAAGTTGCCCGAGTTCTTTGCCGCGCCTATAGCCAAAACATTGTTAATACCAAACCAAGATGAATATTTTTTAACGTAATGGAGAAGAGAACCCCAAGTGCTACACCACACTGTTATGCACAGTTCAACCTGTCGTGTTTGTTAGCTCGCTGATCATCTTCGTCGCTTGAGCTGTTTTCATCATGTATTCCGTTTACCGACTCGCCCAATTGATACCGTAAGTGATCACGTCACAGCATGGCGCTTCGCTCCAAACAAACAGTTACTGGGGCCGTTGTAATGGACAAATGCATAGGCGCTCGATGAGAGGTAAGAAATTGTCTGAAGAAAAACTAAATAATTTTTTGTGAGCATTCTGTCTTCTCAATATATCATCATTAAGACTTGTTCTATCGTCTCAGTACCATAAAGCGATCACAAAAGCCAACAATAAATTTTCACCACCGGGATTGCCCAGGGACAGATCCAGAACTCCGTTTTTCTTTTCTTTTTTTTTTGGGTGGGGGCGCAGAAAATTTGTAACGATGCTATTCTCCCATTCTTTCGTGTGCACCGGGAGGTCCACCCATGTGAAATTGCCCTCCAATAAGGGGGGAGGGGGGGGGGGGTCGACTTTGTTTGGGGGGGGGGGGGTGGCCCCCCCCCCCCCCCCCCCCTCCCTCTTGGATCCGCCCCTGGGTTTGCCTCACTAGCAGAGAACAGACCGGCTTGGCAGGTTCGGTGGTTCTTTCTGAGGGAGCAAGCGACCTCGTGGAATGAGGTTGGTGACCATCGACGAAACTCCTATTCTCGGGGTCAACTTCTGTGGGATCTTTGGAAGCGAAGAGTGCCCGACACAGCTTTTACAGACGCTCGAGGTGCACGAACGCCTTCCCGTGGAGCTCGCTTTCGGAATATTTGAAAAGGTGAAAAACACCGTGAAGCCGAATTGGCCGAATCACGTACGACGACGACGTTGAGCGCGTATCAAGGTCCAAGTGCAGGACTGCCCACGCTTTAAGGATTTCTGACAATACAGTTGCTTCAATGCCCATCTGTGTGATCAAATGAACTTTCCCTAACATATATAAATTATCGCATATGGAAACGGATTCACAAGCGCAAAACAGAAAATAAATATTTTCAGTTTTCCGAGTCGTCTCGGAACGGTGACGAGACCTTCGTGCCCAATGTGTGTATGCGATCAAACAATGGCCGACCCAGATAACTAGTGTAGCAGCTAGCTGCTAGATGGCGTGCGTACTTTTGAGAGAGGTTATATTATCCTTAACTATTTCATCTTCTTTATATCTCTTCAGGTCAAAGTACCGAACTTTTCCTCTTGACGAAAGTCTAGGAAAAAAAACAAGTCATCGTCGTTGTATTGTTGGAACCACAGCACCATGAGCAACGAGGAAGTGAGAGAAAAATACATACGGGAATTTCGGCCCAGAGAATACCCGGAGGCAATGAAAGGGATCCCCGACGTGCACTCCTTTTACCAGAACGAGCTTCACTTCATCTTCAACTCTCGTAAGTACACAGAGCTCCATCTCTCTCGAAGCTTCGGGTAACGTCAAGATAAGTTGTAGCTGTAGTAGAAACAAAGCGAACTTACAGTTCTCTGTGAGTTCTCATGCGGCCTCTCTCATGTTTCTCTCGAACACCCCCACCGATAAGCCTCGTGCACGTGCAGCAAGCACGCGAGGGTGATTGTGTCCTGCATGCAGTCCCTTCTATTTACTTCAAGAACATCGAGAGACTGCACGCGAGTCGTAGGCGCCTTTGCGTGCATGCTGCACGTGCTGGAGGCCTGTCGGTGTTGGTTGTTTCTGTTTGGCGCTACAGTGAAACTCGTGCATTCGAGAACGCTAATCATGTTGTTTGTCGTTCTTTTTTCTCCATTTGATAAAAAAGAAATCGCATTCCAACAAAAGCCCGCTCAGATTTCAAGATTGTCCTGTAGCGACCGTCCCGTGGCATAGTTGACGGCACTAGGCTCCGCGTCCAGCAGGCAATTGTTAACTTTCGCCGTGCTTTGGCTGCCACTTGTGACGATCCCCAACTTCCTTGCATTTTAGTGCCTTGGCGCAGGCACTAAAATCAGAATTTCAATTGGACAACAACAAACGTCACATTGTTGCTCGAGAATATTTTAGATGACAGTCGTAAAATATTAATAACTAAATATCAAAACTTGGACGCGTATAAATTTTATACCATGGCTCTCCAGTTTATTTTGTTTTTTTCGCGGTGAATAATATGGGTTCAGTTCACAAAATTATGCATTTCTTCTTTTTGTTTTATGAAAGATTGTAATGCTCTCTGGTACTGTGGTTGCTTGGGCATCATATAACTTAAAAATCAATTATAATCTGGTATTTAAAAGAAAAGACTTGCAGGGACACGGAATGTCCCAGAAAGTTGACCATGTAATAAAAGGCCGGCAGACCGCGCTCCAGATGGAGTACCCACTGAGGTCTTGACGTGTCACCGACAATAAGCGTCGAGATGTTTCGGTGGCCCCCTCTTACGCCCGAGTCCCACTGGAGCGACAAACAAAGAAGAAGCCGACATCGACAAACCTCGAGCATGTGCGGCGTGCACACCAAGGTACTTCTGGTAGGCTCTCGTCTTTCGGGGCTTGCTTCCCGAGCTTGACTCTCCGTGGCGCAGAAGCAAGCACTAGGAATTGCAAGCCCACCAATGGTACTGTGGTGAAAGAAACAGGCAGGAGACGGACGTTCCAAAACAACGTTCTATTTCAGTGGTGTCTCGGCAGGAACTGCTCTTCGTGAGCGCGTGAGCGCGTGAGCGTATAGCTAGCGCGCGCGTCTCTTTTTCTCTTTTTTCCTGTGTCGAGACTGGACTCGCTTGTCGGTGCGTCCAGTCCCTACAGATATGCCCCCCCTTAGAGAGGAGGTAGGACGAACGATCAAAGCACAGAAACATTCGAGTGCCAACGAAGTTGGCTTTTCTCTGTCGTCTGGTCGATGTCACGTAGCGCTATTCCCTGCACATGCTCTTGCTCAATATGTGCCGGCTTTAGTCTCTCCAATGCAATGGTGTCATTCTTGCCGTTGACACGCAGGACAAACGTGTCGCTTCTCTTTTCGACCACTGGAAAAGGTCCGATGTAATGTGGGCGCAGTGGCTTCTTTTGCGATTGTCGTACGAAAACATGAGTGGCGTCTTGGAGGTCCTGGGTCACGTAGGGAGACTTTGAAGTTCCTTGCCGTGTAGGCACCGGTCGCAAATTGATAAAAATTTGCTTGAGTTGTTCTACATAGTCCAACTGCCTTTGTTGTTGAGGCAGTTCCACTTCAAAAAAATCTGATGGCAAGCGAAGTGCAGTGCCGTACACCAGCTCGGCGGTGTACGGCCTTCAAGGCTGTCCGGATTCCAAGAAGCACAAGGGGGAGATGACGAACCCAATCCGAGGGACCACCCTGAGCTGCAAGGGCCGATTTCAAATGTCGATGAAATCGTTCTACCATCCCGTTGGACTGTGGGTGGTAGGCAGTCGTTCTCAAGCGGTTGGTTCCGAGCAATCGAGTGAGCTCGGCAAAGAGTGCCGACTCGAATTGTCGACCCCTGTCGGTGACAATCT
This sequence comes from Ixodes scapularis, assembly GCF_016920785.2. Classification (NCBI taxonomy): domain Eukaryota; kingdom Metazoa; phylum Arthropoda; class Arachnida; order Ixodida; family Ixodidae; genus Ixodes; species Ixodes scapularis. Next base: position 141,441,209 of record NW_024609879.1, on the reverse strand, counting down.
CTGAGGGGCAGCCAAACCGGGATACCCACGTAACGATAAACGCCTCAGCGACAGTGGCGGCGGTGATATCGGGCAGTGGGGTTGCTTCTGGCCATCGTGTGAATCTGTCGACACACGTTAGGATGTAGCGCTGTCCCTGAGAAATCGGTAGGGGTCCTACTAGGTCCAGATGGATCTTGTTGAAACGGCTATCAGGCTGTAGGAATTGTCGACTTGGTGGCACCGGATGCCGCTGTACTTTCGCGCACTGGCATGCGATGCAGGAACGCACCCAATCACGAACGTCGGATTTTATCCGGGGCCAAACGTAGCGGTCGCACAGGAGCTTCTGGGATGCTCGAATACCCGGGTGCGACAAGCAGTGAATCGCTTCGAAAAGCTGTCGTCGCAGTTCACGTGGTACAAAAGGCCTAGGCGTTCCCGTTGACAGGTCGCAGATCACGGTGGTGCCTTCTGGAAAGCTTACATCCCGCAGTTGCAGTGACGTGGATGAACTGCGCAGGGCTTGCAATTCTTCGTCGGTGGTCTGTAGACGAGCCAGCAACTCCAAGTCTACAGCAGAACAGGCTGGGGTGTTCACGGCGTCGATCCGGCTGAGGACATCAGCGGGGACGTTGTCAACTCCTTTAACGTGCCGAATGTCCGTTGTGAATTCGGCCAAGAAGGCTAGCTGGCGAATCTCACGTGGTGTGTAATGAGAGCCGGCATTGCTGATGGCGTAAGTTAGGGGCTTGTGGTCAGTCCATATGGTAAATGGCCGTCCCTCGACGAAATGTCGAAAGTGTCGTACAGCCAAGTAGGCAGCCAAGAGTTCACGTCCGAAAACGCTGTAGCGCGTTTGCGCTGGCTTGAGCTTCTTAGAAAAGAAACCAATCGGCCGCCACTCTCCGTCGACTTTTTGTTGTAGCACCGCTCCTACGGCTGTGGCAGATGCGTCGGTCATCTGCGATGTTGGGGCATCATGCTTAGGATGTACTAGCATTGTTGCTTCTGCCAGTAAGTTCTTTACCTCGCCGAAAGCGCGTTCCGCATCTTCGTTCCAAATAAGGGACGACTTTTTTCGCTCTTGTTTTGTTAGAAGGACCTCAAGATGTTCGAGCAGTTTGGCGCAGTTCGGAACGAAACGTCGGTAAAAATTGACCAAACCGAGAAACTGGCGAAGTTTGGTGGTGGAAGTCGGCCTCGGGAAATCTTTGATGGCCTGTACCTTTGATGGCAATGGACGGATGCCCGAGGAGTCAAGCCGATGACCAAGAAATTCCAATTCCGGAACTCCGAACACACTTTTCGCGGCGTTGATGACAATGCCGTGGCTGCGCAGTCGTTCGAAGAGGAGGTCTAAGTGGGTCGTGTGCTCTTCCGGTGACTTGCTGGCTATGAGCAAATCGTCTACGTACGCGAAGACAAAAGGTAATCCTCGTGTGACAGCGTCGATGAACCGTTGGAATGACTGAGCCGCATTTCTGAGGCCAAAGGGCATGCGGAGAAATTCAAAAAGTCCAAACGGTGTCGTGATCGCTGTTTTCGGGATATCTTCTTCGGCCACGGGAATTTGGTGGTAGGCCCGCGTCAGATCGATTTTGGAGAAGACCTTCGCGCCTTGTAGGTTCACCGTAAAATCCTGGATGTTAGGTAGAGGATACCTGTCCGGTACAGTGTTCTTATTTAGGGCACGATAATCGCCACACGGCCGCCAGTCTCCATTTTTCTTCGACACCATGTGTAATGGAGACGCCCAGCTGCTAGACGAGGGTCGGATGATGCCAAGGTCCAACATGTGTTCAAACTCTTGGCGAGCATCGCGGAGTTTCTCTGGGGCTAGACGGCGGGGACGACAGTAAACAGGTGGTCCTGTCGTCACGATGTGGTGTTGCACGTCGTGCGAGACGGGTTTGGTCCAATCAGGTGACTGAGTAAGGCTCGGAAACTTACTCAGCGAAGTCTTGAACGCTTCTTCCGGGATCGTGCAGGCAGAGGTGTAGACTGAATTGTCGTCCGTTGCGATACCATGGATGGAAAGTCGCGTGGTGGAGTCTATCAGTCGCCTGCTTCTAACATCCACGAGGAGTTTGTAGTGGTTGAGAAAGTCCGCGCCGAGAATTCCTTGACTGACGTCGGCCACCAGGAAGATCCACCGGAAAACCCGCCGGAGGCCGAGGTTAAGGGTGATCGACCGTTCTCGGTAGACTGGGATGGCGCTGTTGTTCACTGCGCGCAGAAAATAGATCGGTGTCAAGGAACGGTCGGCACGCGTTGCTGGAACTGCGCTGATCTCGGCTCCGGTGTCAACGAGGTACCGGTTCTTGGTGGCTCGGTCACACACGTAGAAAAGGCGACTTTCGTCGGGGCCCTGACCACTCGTCGCCTCTAGAGGTCGGCCGGCCTGTTTCCCTGCCATGAGCAGGGGCGAAGGCAATGCCGGGCGTTGGCACCGAAGCGGCGGTGGTAGTAGCAGACCCCGGCAGGGATCGGTGATCGCGTGTTTTCGCCGCGTGTCCGACGAGACGTCGAACGTCTTCGATGTGACTCACGAGGGTGCGGGGTGCGGCCTCGTGTAGCTGCGACGACGATCTCCTCCAAACGTTGGCAAAGCTGCTCGATGTTGGCCTGGGGAGGCTGGCTGTTAGCGGCCGATCCAGAGTCCAGAGCTGTTGGTTGCTGTGGAGCCACGGTAACATTGGCGACGGATGGAGTGGTCACCTCCATCACGGCGTCGGCCAGCGCGGCAAGTCCGGTGAGGTCCAACGTTGTTGCTGTTGCCAAAACCATCTGGACATTGGAAGGTAGCCTTTGCAAGAACAGCTCGCGGAGGAATACGTCGTCCAGATTGTTAGAGCGCTCTCCAAGAAGCTGGGTCATGCGTCGCAGCAACTGGCTTGGCCGCCGATCCCCGAGCTCTTCCGCCGAGAGAAGCTGCTGCACGCGGGAGCGTTCCGAAATCTCGGTGCGCTGGAGCAGAGCATTCTTCAGTTGGTCATACGGTGTTGCTGGACAGGGATTTGCCAGAACGTCGTAGACTTCGTCGGCTGCAGCTGGTGAAAGAGCCGAGACGACGTGGTGGTACTTCCGACCTTGTGTGGTGACCCCAGCGAGGTGGAATTGTGATTCCGCTTGCAGGAACCAAACTCGCGGATTGCGGTCCCAGTATGGTGGAAGGCGGACTGCGGCTGCTGCAACAGTGGCTGGCGGCGGGTCCGAAGGCTCTCCTTGCTGCATTTCACCCGTTCTAGTCGGCGATCACGTCCGGGTCACCAAATGTGGTGAAAGAAACAGGCAGGAGACGGACGTTCCAAAACAACGTTCTATTTCAGTGGTGTCTCGGCAGGAACTGCTCTTCGTGAGCGCGTGAGCGCGTGAGCGTATAGCTAGCGCGCGCGTCTCTTTTTCTCTTTTTTCCTGTGTCGAGACTGGACTCGCTTGTCGGTGCGTCCAGTCCCTACAGTACCTTCACGTGCATGCTGAACGTGTTGGAGGCTTGTCGGTGTCGGCTGTTTCTGCTTGTCGCTCTAGAAAGACTAGGGCAGTATGGTTTCCGTTCCTGACATCGTGATCGGAAGTTTCCTAGGCATCGCGTCAAGAAGTGTAATCGATTCCTCGCTACTTATCAGCACAGTACAAGTTACGTGGGCCCGTGCAAAAAACACGACGGAAGCGTAACGGTATCTCATTTTAAACTAATATGTACTAATATGTTTAAGTTTAGCTTTTTCCCTCGCACTATTAGCGACTGGAACGGTTTACCTCTCGAACTATTTATCGACAAAAACTTTGTAGAAGGTCTCGAGCGTCTTGATAACTAACATGTTTTGCTTTGTACATTGCTGCACCTTCATCTTTTTCGCATGGACATTAGGATTGTATAAACCTTCATACTACATCTGGATAGGTCATTTTGTATTAGTGCATGATGGAATTACATACTGCTTGATGCTTGCTTTCCCCCCCCCCCCCCCTCCCCCTTTTTTTTAAAAATAATATATCCTGTATATTTGCTAGTTAGTTGTAAACCTTTTTAATGTCGTGTTATTTGCTTTCGTTTTATGGGTGAATGTATATGTTGTATCCCACACCTACTTGGGCCTTCGATGGCTTGTAGTATCCTCTAAATAAAAAAAAAAAAATAAAAATAAACTCCGTCAGCGTTGAGAGTCTGACCGCCGAATTCAGAAACCTCACTCAAGTCTCAAATTACTGACACTGTCAGTAATTTGAGACATGAGTGAGGTTTCTGGAATAGAGTGCAGGCGAGCTGACATTGTCAGCTCGCCTGCATTCTATCACTACTGACATTGTTCTTATGATAATGTATTGAGTGCGCAGGCGAGCTAGTGGATGTTAACCATTTTGTTCTTAGCCCGAGACTGAGGCAGGAAAAGTATGTCTTCGTCGATAAAAGCGAAATTAAAAAAAAAAATTGACATTATAGTGACACAGACAGATCCGCTAGGCTCGCAATGCTAGCTATCACGATCGCCAGCCTCTGCCAGCGCTCGTGGCTTGGGTGCCAGGGTAATAAAGAGAAAAAAGGTGACTCGAGCCAAAGCTCTGGTTCGGACGCCTGCCTTTTAGAGCGCAGCTCTTAGGCGCCCGTTTCTGGCTTGAACGGCGTCGCCGTCGCCGTCGCCGTCGGCGTAACCGCGCGGTGCATTATGGGTAAATTTCCCCCCTAAATCTAGCGGAAAAATTTCCCCGCTAAATCTAGCGGAAAAATCTCCCCGCTAAATTTAGCGGAAAAATTTCCCCGCTAAATTTAGCGGAAAAATCTCCCCGCTAAATTTAGCGGGAAAAATTTCCCGGCTAGATCTAGCGGAAAAATTTCCCCGCTAAATCTAGCGGAAGAAATTTCCCCGCTAAATCTAGCGGAACAATTCCCCCGCTAAATCTAGCGGAAGAAATTTCCCCGCTAAATCTAGCGGAAACATTTCCCCGCTAGATCTAGCGGAAATATTTCCCCGCTAAATCTAGCGGGAAAATTTCGGTCACGTGACCCCTCCCCCTAGGTCACGTGACACCCCCAGGTCACGTGAACTCCTCCCGAGGTCACGTGACCCTTTCCCCTATGTCACGTGACCCCCCCCTCCCCGAGAACACGTGGCCCCCAGTACCCTTCCCTCCTCCTCCTCAAGAGTTGCGCTCCAATTCGGCGTTACAGGGAGTTGTAAACGGCTTTCACTTTTTTCCTCCGGCGTTTATAGCACACCGCCGACATCATAGTGAGCGTCTGACCGATGCGAATGCCAAACTAAGCAACGCCTTTGATCGTGCACCTTGCCAATAGACATGACAAGCTTAGCTCCACGAAAAAATAAGAAAGCAGAAAAGGAAGAGAGAGGAAGCCGGAACGCTTCGAGAAGACTTCGCGAGTCGCCAAAACCTTACGGAAAACGCGAGGCAAAAAAAGTGGGAGAAAAGGAGCACCTGGCGACGCTTTGAAAAGACACGGCGGCAAGCGTCAGCAATATCGAAACTGAACGTAAGGACAAACACCGGTTATTACTGCGATAGTTGTTAGTGGGACCCTTCGCGGTTTCGCGCCATCAGACCGCGCTCCATATCGACGCGGGCCATTCTCGGCACTCGGCCAAAGGTATCCGCATTGACGACAGGCCGCCGACACCCCGTCGCCCATCACGTCCCCTGTTACCTGGCGTCAGCTGATGCCATGACGTGACATTGTCATCTCAAGTCACGTTGTCTGCAGTGACGCCAAGGGACTCGACATCGGATGACACCGTGAGTCAAGTAATGTCATGACGTCACGTGAAATTCAAACGTCACTTGACAACACGTCGTCACGTGACGGCACCATAACGGCACGTAGAAACATAAAGATGAGACTGCTGCTAATGGAAACAATAAAAACATAATGTTTTCGCTAACTGTGGTAGGAAGGTTCTCGGGGTGGTAAAACCAATAAAGCTAGGTGGGTGTTAAGCCGGCAAAACCACGGGCGTGAGATTAGCTGGAGCTATAGATTAAAAAATTGAGTGCGCAATTTTGGAAGTGTTCTTCAGTGTCCACAAGGCGGTGTTAGTTTGCGTCCAATAACATTGCATATGACGTTCAGGCAACCGCACCAACGACATGGAATGATTCACGCATACATATGCAATTCCGTCGTTTATGGAAATGCAACTTGGGCGCGCGATTTTTAGATGTGTTCTTCAATTACCGCAAGGCAGTCTTAGTTTGTGTCCAATAAAATTGTTTAACCAACTCACGAAGGGCTCTCTACTTAATGCACCCTTATCGATTCCAAACAACGCTATGGAGATTTCGTTCTGTAAGTTACTTGATTTAAAGGGACACTCAAGCGGTTTTTGGAGAAGCTACTTTTTGGTGCGATGGTGTTAAGGAAGTGTCAGTGAATGAGTATCTTCAGTTTTAGAAGGCAGAAACGCCTATTAATCACGCAGGAATAAAATACGTGCGGACTCTTTTCTGTACTTGCGAGAACCAATGAAATTATCGTATGTTTGAAAATTGTGGCGGTCTTTTTAAAGTTTCGCTAAAAAAACAATTTTCAGTTCATTTAAATATGTTGTGCATGATAATTTCACAAGACGTAAAATATTTCTAGTTTAGAATATGCGATAGCGCAATTATCGTTTCACAAACAAGGGACTACGTTTTCTATTTGCCTTCCTCCGCGGGGGGTGAATTTCCCGTTCCCCAGGGATGCGCGGAAGCGCACGTATCTCCGCGCGTTGCAGGCCGGCTCCTTCTATCCGCAAACTTGGCGTCGGTGGTGATCGTCGGAATGGACGGCCTGGTGAAAGCTGATCGTTCCGCCTAAAAGCGCTATCCTTGACTGTGAATTTTCGTCGTGTTTCGCTATGATAACCCAGCACGTACTAGAAGGGAACATCCACCTACTCGTGCGGCGATGTCGTGGCGGCACTCTCAAGATAGCAGAAACGCCCGTGCCGTCGTGTTTGTTTACTTCGACTACAGTGGTGCTTTCTAAGCATTTGTGTCCTCGAGCATTGCCCGGATTTCTGATTTGGCGCATTTCATGCGTGTGCTCAAGTTCAAGGTTTTACTGGCGCGTACCGTATAAAGGATACGAATTTTCACGCGTTTTCATCACCGGAGAAAAGTGATTAGTGTTAGCAATCCTGAACGCTCGCAACGTCTATCTGATCACGAAATCATATTTCTACGTTGCTATATCGCTGCTAAGATTACATTGTCTTTTATAACCGTAGAAAAGGCGTGTGGCGATATTTGTACTATTGCAATGTCGTGTATTAGAGTCGTGATCGTCCAAGACGGCGCTGCATCTTTTTATTTTATTTTTTTCATTCGCTGTACCCTGCAAGCCTATCAAAAAAAAAAAATAATAAAGCTTTAGACTACAAAACTGTCTGTCTATATTCTGTTACGGCATTGAGTAGCAGTGCGTCCCCTTTTTTAGAGGGGCCGCTGACACAGCTGACGGCGGCGTACAGAAGCGGTCGCCGTGCTGACGACCCGCTGCGCTTGTTGTAGTGGTTGCAGGTGTGTGTACGCGCGGCGCAGTGCGGTCGTTCCGGTCGCTCCGGTTGCAACGGACGCAGTCGTAGGTACGCGCTCGTTGCACATGTCTGAACCAGCCTTCCCCCCGTTCTCCCGAGGCGAAAGTCAACGTGGCGACATCGTTTGACATCACGTACCAGAGGTAACGCTGCGATGTCAAACGTTGGTTTGGTCACGACTTGCCCCGACCGCAAATCGAAGAACGCCCAAAAAGGTCTGCGTTTCGTCGTCCTCGGAACCCGAACATGACTCCGAAGCGCTGCTATCGTCCACATCGCACGTCGGATCGAGTGGCGTCATAGGAAATCATCCCCAGGTCGGCTGTCCGCCGAAGAACTTCAACCTCTAACGGCGTCAGGTCCTCGAGCGTAGAGAACTCCGCCATGATCGAAGCTCGAATGACAAGGAGGTTCGGCCGATGCGGCTACCTCGGGATCACTGCGCGACGGAACGTCGTCCAACGCCATTGGCCCGAGATCCTTTTGATAAGCGTGCGACGACCAATGAGAGTGGTTTCGTTTTCGGATGGATCCGAGGTTTGGCGGCCTTCAATTACATTTTTATTAAAGAAATAATCACCGTATGACTATACTTTTTGGTTTTTAGGGATACTTAAGGCGTCTAAATTCAGCAGTCATTATCAAAACACGAACTCAAAAACCACTTGACTGTCCCTTTAATATACGAAACGTCTATACGGACTCAATAGTGTGCGATCGCACCTCTGCCGTTCATTCAGTTCATCTCTTCGGAAATGACACCTTAGCGGCTGCGACGTGCCACCTGCAGCTGTCGGAGTGTTTCACATTACGGGTTGCGTAAGTGCCTTGACTTTTTGATTATTTATGGCTCAGTTATTGTCTTGTCTTCCAACCCTGTGAGTTTCACATCCCACAAACGACTCCGATTCATGTAGAATGTGATTTACTTTTGCTTCACGATATATTCGTACCTCTCTCAAATTTAGAGGAAGTAAGATCTTTGCGAGCCTTCGAGTGGTTCAGTGAGATCAATTATTACAGCGATGTCCGACTCCTGGCGAACGCTTCTGGACGTTGGGTGTGGGCCCACTGTTGCCAACGTCTTTCCGGCGACAAGAAGGAAGATTCGGAGCATTGTCTTCAGTGACTTGGTGCCCAGAAACCGAGAGGAAGTAGAAAAGTGGATTCAAGGGGCTTCGGATGCCATGGACTGGTCCTTCATGAGCGAACCACTGGCCATCTTGGAAGGATGCAAGTGAGAAGGGGTTTTAACAGATCTGTAGACTTGCAGCGAATTAATAACAGGTAGGTTCCTTTAGGCGCAGCTCCAAATACATCTTACAAAAGAAAGTCTCCACTCTTTGTCTCAGACGTGTTTTCTTCTTGTATGATGGTTCAGTCCTGTTGGTCATACCGAAACCGTCAGCAGACATTTTCCAAGCATAGACGCATGTATGACGCAAACATGGCTCGGACACACATTAGACGTGTCCTCGGATTATTTTGTCATCCTGTCTACAACGAATACCATGTTTTTTTAATGATGCGCGAGAAAGGTGACTGTGGCTTTTGTCTTTACATTCTAAAAACTTGTTCACACATGTAGCGGAGCGCTACAAGAATAGCGCTGACCTCGCGCTAAGCGCGTGCTGACGGGAGCGTTCACCAGCTTTGTGTCGCACCGTCAATACTGTTTGTTGTTCATGGCAGACAATAAGTGGCAAACGACACCTGAGAAGAGCTACATTAGCGCTTCGCTGCATGTGAACTGGCCTTAAAATCACACCCCATTTGGACTTCTTTTTCTACGGCGATATTCGTTATTGGCGAGGTTAACGCAAAAGCTTAGATGCGTGCTTCATGCTCGTCGCCGACGGCTCAATTTATCGGGAAATCAGACTGCCAGGAGATGTTCCAGGGCCGCATGAACACCCTCCGCTAAATTCGCCGGTTCGAAAAGTCCGCTGTATTTTAAACGCGGCGGTAACTGCTGGCAGCAGTGTGCAGCATCTCGGCGGTCGCCACCGTTCATTCGATGCGCGCTCCGAGGGACCGGAACTTGTTTCTTACTCCGGTCAGTGACAATTTGAGAAACTATAGTTGATGCTTGGGCGAGTTGGTACATACTTCGGAATTAAAAACAGCGCGGAAAGACGAGGACCAGACAAAGAAGCGACACGGACGTAGCGCTGACTTACAACTGAGTTTATTGAACGCAAATCGCAATATATATTTGCGGCGTCACGAACAAAAGAACAGAAAAAATTCAGCCCATGTGATGTATCACCAATAAACTTAAAACAATGATAAAAAATATATATATATTTATATACATGTGGTATAAAAAGGAAAAAATGATAATAAAATAAAAAATAAAAATGCGCCATCACACAGCCGTAAAAAGTACGTGCTAAAAAAAAAGAACGAGCAAGTCAGAGAACCAGAGAATTCATCTCTTTGCCTGATAGGGCCACAGAAGGACTGCTTACACATGCTGCACCCAACCTCGCTATCTCTACAGCCTCTAGAATTTCCCGAGTAAGCTGGTCCCTATGACGCTTAACAACCTCACATCGTTGGAAGTCGGGTAGGCAACCACAGTCGCGGCAGTGAATGCCCAGATGACCGGACGCGGTTGTGGAGACACTGTAAGCGTGCTCTCTTAACATCTCGTTGAGACAGCGGCCCGTCTGGCCAACGTAGCGCCTGCCACACGCCAGAGGGAGAGAATAAACAACCCCCTCAGAACACGAGACGAAGCGATCTCGATGCCTCGTACTGCAAGCCGTGGTTGCCCTCGAAGATGGGTTAACAGCTCTGCACAACCTGGACAACTTGTCCGGGGCAGAGAATAAAACATCGACGTCACATCTGCCAGCAATGCGTTTTAGGTTGTGGGACAGGCCGTGTATGTAGGGAATGACCACAAACTTTCTTCTTTCCCTTCCCTTTCTGTTGTCGGCCTCTTCTTCGCTTGTCATAGGGCTGCTCTTGATAACTTTCAGCAAAGACTCGGCGACCCTTCTTCGAGGGCAACCACGGCTTGCAGTACGAGGCATTGAGATCGCTTCGTCTCGTGTTCTGAGGGGGTTGTTTATTCTCTCCCTCTGGCGTGTGGCAGGCGCTACGTTGGCCAGACGGGCCGCTGTCTCAACGAGAGGTTAAGAGAGCACGCTTACAGTGTCTCCACAACCGCGTCCGGTCATCTGGGCATTCATTGCCGCGACTGTGGTTGCCTACCCGACTTCCAACGATGTGAGGTTGTTAAGCGTCATAGGGACCAGCTTACTCGGGAAATTCTAGAGGCTGTAGAGATAGCGAGGTTGGGTGCAGCATGTGTAAGCAGTCCTTCTGTGGCCCTATCAGGCAAAGAGATGAATTCTCTGGTTCTCTGACTTGCTCGTTTTTTTTTTTTTTTAGCACGTACTTTTTACGGCTGTGTGATGGCGCATTTTTATTTTTTATTTTATTATTATTTTTTTCTTTTTATACCATATCTATATATATATATATATATTTTTTTTATCATTGTTTTAAGTTTATTGGTGATACATCACATGGGCTGAATTTTTTCTATTCTTTTGTTCGTGACGCTGCAAATATATATTGCAAATTTGCGTTCAATAAACTCAGTTGTAAGTCAGCGCTACGTCCGTGTCACTTCTTTGTCTGGTCCTCGTCTTTCCGCGCTGTTTTTAATTCCGAAATTTGAGAATGGCAGGGGCGTGGCCTATTCTGTTAACGCTTCTTGCTTCGTAATTTGCCCTTCGGCGTTCTATCGCCTAATGCTGCAACGCAATTGGCTGCCGCGCAATAATGGATGTAAAGAACTCGCCACGCTCCTCGTTTGTTGAGTTATCGGGGACTCTCAAAGCAACACCCACCTAACGCAGGGACGTAAAGAATGAAGCAAGGGACATCGAAGAAAGGACACGGGCGGCCGCGAAGAAGGTCATCCCCTGCGACGTCCTGGACCCTAATGTCCTCCCCGAAGAACACAAGCAAGCCTTCGACGTCGTCCTTTCCAGCCTTTGCCTCGAGGCGGCGAGTCGGGATGAAACCACCTACCGGGCAGTCACTCGGAACGTCTCAAGCCTGATTCGCCAGGGAGGGCACCTGATACTCTGCGGCATTGCAGGATCGATCGAGTACACCGTTGGAGATGCTACGTTCCCCGACCTTGGCCTGACTAAGGCCATGGTAGAAAATGCGCTAAGTGGATCGGGGCTCCGGGTGAAACACTGGAGCTCGCTTGACAAGCCCATCTCTTCGGACAGCCCGAAATATTGGGATTTCGCGTTCGTCGTGCTTGCCGAAAAGCTCTAGAGGGAACGCAAAGCGGAATCTGATGGCGAGAAGGCTGTCGAGATTTCAAATAAGGCTTAATTCAGATTATAGCAACAATGATTTCCGGCACCTAGATGGCTGTATTTTGTGGCTCTACGTTGAAACTCCGATGAGCGCCACTAAGCGGATTATTTGGCGGAAAGAGAGTGGAATTTTTCAGACTGACATGTAATGGCTCATTTCGTTCATTTGGGGCGAAATGGGGCAGTTGAGGAGAAAGGGGAGTGTGCTCTGTGTCTCCAGAATCTTCTGCGCCGAAATCAGCGCGTATTAAAGAAAATAAACGATTATGCTGTCGACAAACTTGAAGCCTTTTTTCTGAACATTATGCACAGCTATTGTGAAATAAAATTGTTTCGTGGACTCTTGAGCTCTTATTTGTTCCCCTCGACTCCACTCCCCCAGCGCTTCCGCCTTTAATGCACTTGGATACGAGGGATGCCCGTATCCACTATTAAAGAACAAATGTGTTTCTTTTTTTAATTTTATCTCGTCGGTATTTTGAAAATACTGAAACTACTATTTTCTCAGACCCTGCTTATCGTACCTATGCACTACAGTTGTGTAAACACATTGTAATGTAATTTGAGATATGGGACGGAGTGTCTACATTCTTATTTCGTGTGCAATGCCGGCATAATATTCCTTTGCTGCGAGAGGCTCAAAAGAATGGCAGGGTCGGCAGCAAAAACCATTTCAACGCCCGAATTATGATCAAACACCAGTAAGAAGATAAAATAGAAATCACGTGGGCACAATAAAAAGATTGCTACGACAGGATGGTACGCGGGGCACAAACAATATTCGGAGTGACGTTGACCGAACGCGACAAGCCAGTTCTTTCCTGGGCCCGTTTTCTCGAACGCGAACCGTGGTTTAAAGTTAACTATTGTCCCCAGAAGGGGGAATTCTAGGTCACGTGACTTGGAGAGCAGGGGCGCCATGGGAGGAGCAGTACCTAGAAGCAAAATGGCCGTGGCGTCGCTCAACGAGGGCTAATAATTCTGCTTGGTTCTGCTGAACATTCATTTCGATCTGGCTGTTATTTTAATGACTCACCATCAACCTATTAGCACGTCAAGCAAAGCGGCAGTTCAGAGGGACTACTAAACTAACCGACGGCAGCATTCCGCGAACGCATCACTCTTCAGCACTCCGGGATCCAAGACATATGACGGTACCTAAGCCTTGCAAGTGTTTTTATGGTGAGTAAAAAAATGTTTTGCGAACCAGTGTTGGTATATATTTATTCTAACACGTTTAATTTGTTACACTATGCATGCCAACTCGTGAGCCGCGCTTACTTTGCGGAGAGAGGGGGTTATCTACAATAAAGTCTTCGTTCCTGGTGAACAGCTGGGACATTGTACTGTTTTTTTTTTGTTCGCAGTGCGCCGACAATATGCCGACAGCATCGAGGTTTCTACATATCCCCGGTGGCCAGCGATTCAACGGTGACGAGAAGCTTAGCTTTTCGTCGCCGGTGGATCGGTTGGGCAAATGGAAGAGAGGGCAAACAGTTGAGATCAGCAGGAATCGCAGAAACGTGCGTTGCAAGGAACAAAAACCAGACTACAGCACCGGCGTTGCCAGACTGGAAGGAACACGGGAAAGTTATGCATTGTTTATGGCGAAACATATTGAAGGAAATGTTTTTTAGATTTTCGAATATTCGTCGACAAACTACGGCATAGTAGCGAAAATTTCTTCGTACCATCGGAAGCAAATAAATTGGTTTTCAAGTACAACATTACTATATTTTGACTTAAAATACCATACTAGATCGATAACAACCAACGGAAAAAGAGGATAGACAAAATGACTGGCTTGTTTCAGCGATAGATGGCGCACCTTATTGGCCAATCAAAAATAATTATTGTTCTATATCCAGGCGCTTATTACAGTACCTAGGTACTTTTTCTTTCCTAGGCACCGTGGTTTACCAAAATGGGTTTACCATCGCTTCGAGAAAACCGGCCCTGATGGCAGTCGTCAAAGGGAGCTAGCTAAACGTTGATCTGGTGCCTTGTCTTGATCGGCGTTGCACGGAAAGTCGCTGATTACCGACTATCTTGTCAGTGGTGAACATAGTGAACATAATCTGGATGATGTTTTTGTTTCTGTAGCTAAATCAGAGTATCGAAATATGAGACGTCCGCTGACGCATGCGTCGGCTAACAAAACCTCAATCGCCGATCGCGGCCGATGTCATGGGTGTACACAAATACATCAAGTCGTCTGGGCGGGAGCAATTGAAGCACCGCACTTCTTTTGCCGGTCAGTAGAGACTCCGCGAATTCTGACTCGAGGCTACTCTGTGCGGAGGGAGCCGCTACTGAACGCGACCAATCGGAAACCAAGAATGGCTGAAATTTCCTAATTGCCGTGTGATGTGCGAATTCGTTCCTCCAATCGTAGTAAATTCGTCCCAATCGCCATTCGATTTACTAGTCGATTATTCGTATGAAAGGATATATTTTAATATTCGTACGTGGCCCGCCAAATGGAATAAAAATTGGCATAAGATTCCAAAACTATATGTCACCCTAATTTACAAACTTGTTTCACTTCAAATTAGAGTTGACGCGCAAGCGAGCTGGTGGAAGCTTATACTTGTAGCAAGAACGATATTCTCATTTGCTAACAAATTGTATATTTACATTATTTACAAAAGAGTCAAAATTTAAAGATCGTGGAACGTGGACTGCGTAGCCCTTCGCCTTGTCATCTCGAGGCCCCGCGTGCAAGTGATGATGTTTTTCTCGAGCTGGTGTTCTTCGTCTTCTTTACTCGTTGTATAGCGTGCCGCTACATACTAAAATAGCCAGAAGCGGGAGAAACAAAAAAAGTAATAAATAAGAGCGGGATAAACACAACACAGTCTCAAATTACAACTGAAATGGTTTACTTGGTGAGTGTAAATGTCCAGACTTTGTATTAGTAAAATATATATATATATATATATATATATATATATATATATATATACAGATTTTTTTTCACTATTTGATGACGGTCGAAACTAAGCTACATGGTTTTCGCTAAAGGCTACTGTTATTTACGAAATATTACGAGCGTAGTTAATATATTTGCAATAATTTGATAGCAGAAACGTAATTCGATCAAGCATTGTCAAGCTACTTGATGAGTTGGCGTTCACTGAAACGGCGTTCGATGAAATGTACACTTTTCGATGAAACGCCAGTCAATAAAACAGAGTTTCATCGAGCGACGATGCCAAGCTGTTGTGAGCCGCGATATTTCGTGCAAAAAAGAAAGAAAACAGAATAAACAACAAGTAAAACCCCAGAACTGCCCTGCCTCATATCACCCTCAGTTGGAGCTCGACTGACACATTGCGCCGATCAAGCATCACCAACAGCTCAACACATAAACGCCACGGTGTTCACTATCTTTGTTTGGGTGTTTCCGCCCACTAATATAACAACGCACCCAATGCGCCGTGATAAAGGGCTTTTTGTCTTTGTAAATGTGTTTCCGGGACATCTAGCCTTCGTTTGCGCTCCAAGAGTGAAACCAAGTATACTAAAACATCGATAGTTGTCTTTCTTTTAGCAACGCTCGCACATGTGAACGATGTGCTCGTCTTTGACGCAATAGCATTCTCCTCTCCCATACACGGACAATTGGACAAAATAGGTTGGTCGGCCTTCACTCATTAGCTGCGGAACGTTTTGACCGTGACGTATCTATAATTCAAAGAAGCACCGACAGGCGGGCGCCTCTTTGAAAACAAATCATGCTCGCTAGATATATTTAGCGGCTATAGAATTGTCAGTGGGTTTTTTCTAGGCCAACTTGTCGGCGTCAGTAGGTACAGGCGCTGCAGGCTAGAACAAAATGCTGGCAGATGTCGGCTTGACGAGCCCCACACTCTCCCCTCGTGGCAGATGGCAAATAAACCAAGAACAATATTTGTCGACGGGCATTTGATTGAATAGGCCAATCGGTAGTTGGATGACTCATCGAAGGGTAATTCATCAAAAATTCCAACTCGTTGACAATTGTCTGCGAGGCCATTCAGTTGCAAAGGCGATTCTTCAAATGCGCACTGGTCACACAGGCCGACTGGTATGTTTCGTCGCATTGTAATATTTGTCATAGTGTGACTCATCCATCGGATTGTTTGTCACAGCGAGAGTGCAGGGAAGGATAATAATCTGTCCCCGATGTCGTGCAAAAAAGAAGAATATTAAACAAAAAACAAACGAAGAGAAGCAACTTTATACCGTTATTCAGTCACGACTCACGGCAATGCTTGTAACGTAGCGGAAATTCCGATCTCCCTTCTTGTGAACGGGACACTGTCGGTGAACGTGGTTTCCTGGTTTCATTCGTTAATGTAGCAGCAAAGCGGCATTTTACGATCGAGCGAGCACTACCGTCAGAAAAACTGCTCAAAATAATTTTATGTGGAGTTTTACGGCTTTCCACTTGATATAAGCACGTGGATGAAAAACAAATATTGACAACACTAAATGTCGAATATCTTTGGCACGCTCACACCTGTTTTTTCTTCATCATTTGATGACTCATATGCTGATTTCGGTTGCGCATGCGTACCTCTGACCGGCAATTTCATTGCGTACGCGAAGCTTTTGCGTACGATCCACTAAAACTCTTTATTTTGTGTGTCCAAGTTCAACGGTGCGTGTTGTTTTTCGATCTCTGTCCGAATGGTACGAAGTTTCACGTTTTCATCTTGTGAGTGAAGTGAGTTGGTTAGTGCTAGCATCGAAGGCATACTTCGAACTCTAATTTGGAAATAATGTCTCTGCTGCTGCATCGCGGCCAAAAATATATATGCACTTATCACTTTAGCAAAAGAATCTGACAGGATTTGTGCTCTTCTTATGATCGTGTACCATTGTAGTCGACATCATCCCAGCACGGTGTATCCTCTTTGTATTCTGTTCAGCCTTACGAACCACACCTAGAAAAAGAAAAAGAAAAGTTCGCGCCTTGTTTGTTCAATGTTTTGTTCTGCTGCAGAAACGCATCGCGTCCCGTGTTTTTGAAGGCACGGTTGACGGTGGTGAGGTCGCCGACCCCCAGGTCCGTGGCGGCTCGCTCGACTTCACTGGTGACTGGTGTATACGTGGAGCAACTCCGCGCGCATTGCGTTCTCCATCTCGGAGAACGCAATACATGACTCAGCTCTATCTCGCCATTGCTCCAAAATGACCAGTGGAATTTGCAACTTGTGACGAAATTAATCCCTGGAGAAGGAGAACATTGCATTATCAATCTTCGCCACAAGGAAAGGACTTTTCGCACCCTCTCTACTCCTTTTGTTGCGTTACGGCTTATTGCCAGCAATGAAGGCGCGCTAGGTTTGCCTGCAGAGTTTCAGGTCCAGTCAGGGAGGCGAAACGATCTATGAAGATACTCTAAGTGTATAGGGTTGACTCGTTTTTAGGCGATTTTCCGAACACTAAAATTTGAAGTCTTAATACACCTCATGGGGTGTTTTGTATAATTTTGTGTGAGAGAGCTACTGTATATTTTTTATATATATATCTTCATGGCGATAAAACAGATTTTTATTACAATATCTGGATTGCGGCACTTCCACTTGTGGAATAATTATAGGGGATATCTCACCTGAAATCGGACACCGTTACCGGGTGCAATTTTTCTTTCTGTTTACAACTAGAAACGTTGCGAGAACTACGATTTTGACGGAAACATGGCATTATTCAACGAAGCGGCAACCGCTGCTGAGCCAGCAGGCAGTGCTGGTTTCGGGGAATCAAGCTGCGAGTGACGTTCAAGGCGGCCGCGGTCCCCGTGCGCTGATGCGCCTTGCGTGAGCCACCAACGGCTCACACAAGAGCCACGAACCAAGACCTCGCTCCCTTCACCCCCCCCCCCCCCCCCCCCTTTTCCCCTAAAAAAACAAACAAAAAACATTGCACGGTGGCAGTCTAGGGTTGACAACACCCTGCCCACTGCCGCTCCGTTTAGCCATCCCTAGGGATCCTTCATGTGCGTTTTGCTAGGGAGATGCTTCGTCACACAAGTTCAGAGCAGCGTTGTGGAAGTCACGGAGGGTGGATTAGAGTTTTCCCCCTCGGAGGGGGGGACCGGTGGACACAAAGGGCACTTTCCGGCGCACGAGGAAACAATGGAAGCAACAAAATGGCGGTGGGAGAGGGTCTGGGAAAGGGAAACGGCAGTTGACATCACTCTAGCAAAGCCCACATGAAGGCACCGTAACCGGGTGCTTCCATGTGAGCTGACCAGCGGACCACATGGTCCGCGGGTCAGCCTCCGCTGGCTCAACGGAGCGGGGCGACCCAACGGAGTTCCTGCGGCGTACTCGGAAGGACACCCGTCACTCGATTCCTCGACACGCCCAGTGAAAGCTTACCGTGCTCGGCCGGCTTGGCGCTGACTGCCTCTGATCTACGATCCTAAATTCCTGCGGCGCGGTGTTTTTGTGAATGCTCTTCGGATCCCTATGGCAGCAGCTAACGCTTCCACGAATTTTCAAAATAGTTTCCTTGATAAACGACAGTGACCTTTTCCAAGAGTGAAAATTAATTAAAAAAAAAAAAAAGACACTGGCGATAAAAATACGATTTCTACGGGATAGCATCAGTTGCGGCGGACGTAAGGATACGTGCGTAAACACACAGGGGCCTCATTGTCAGAAACGTTTTACTAATGGTCTTGAAAAGCGCAACTGCAACATGGACTATAGAACCCCTAACTAAAAAGTTAAATGGCAAATTTTAGTTTACCAGGCCACTAATTGTCAATTTACGCACGTTCCCTTACGTCTGCCGCAGCCGATAATGTTATCCCCTAGGAATCATTTCTTTACCGAAAGTGTCATTTCTTTCAGAAAAAAATAATAATAATAATAATACAACGCCCGGTATACTAGAGCTTTGACAACGCTTCACGTGTATGAGGTTCGATGACCGACAGAGAACCTACGCTGGCCGTGCTCCCGAAGCGGGCAAGTGCAATTTATGGAGACCGATCATCTTATCAGAAAGATGCACACAACCCAAGAAAAGTATTCTTGCAACCAGGAGGTTCCGGTTGTACCTACACATGCATTATCATCAGATTTGACGGAGTTCCTGCAAACACTAAAGAGTTGTCGAGAGTGAAGATTATAAAGGCGAATATCAGCAGGAATCTATTGAATATTCGAAACAAAACAAGCATTAGAAAAACGCATTTGGGCGGCCGGGGCGGCCGGGGCGGCCAGAAGCACGGACTGCGCGCACCCGGCGTGGAACCAGCACTCCTAGCGATTTGTTTTCAGAGCCTGGTATGCCGGCTGCCGGCCAAATATCCACTTTACTTCTATTATGGCTTTCGACACGTAACACGCTCGAGAATTTTCAACAATATATCACGCGAGCGCCGACCGCCCTCTAGATCAGCGCATCATCACGGCGCGAAGTAGCGACATCAACGACAGTGCGCGCGTGCGCAGATGAAACGCGCCAAAGTCGGTGTCGGCTGCTATGCCGTTTCCCCAATCACGACCCACCCCTCGCGCGACGCCCACCGCTTGCTCCGCCCCATAAACAGGCGACCTAAAGAGTAATCAAAGCGACACGCACGATACGCAAACACGAACAGCAGCCAGTATAGGAAGGACATCGACACGAGCTTAGTCAGCAAACGAAAAGAAAGACACAAACTTCATGCTAGGCACAAATAGCAGGGATAGTTACAAGGATGAGAGGCATGCGCAGACGAAGGTAAGTAGTGCACAATAAATACGCGAAAACTCGCAGCAACCGAAAAACCACGCAGTCCACACGTACGTGGAGACGCACCAGAAGCACGTGCGTCACTCTGCGTATCGACGCGGAACTGACGATTTTAGCATTTTGGTGATTTGAAACTTCGATATCGATTGCGTGAACGATTGTATTCAGCAAAGTGTGAGCTGGTGGAGCCATAAAGATCATACATACTAACTCTAGAAGAAAAGGTCCGTTATTTTCCCATGCCTGCCGCAAGCGGCGAAGTATGCAGGCAAACCCTCGGGGTCCCACACATGGTTATCAACGGCCTACGATCTCACGAATATAATTATATCATCAGAGCAGTTACATGAACTCAACAATCCACGAACTTGCCGGTGGAAAGATATTCGCGTACCTTTCAGAGCTTTCTTTTTGCATATCGCGCAGATGTACGGCCTCCCGTCTGCACTAAACTAAACCAGATAACCGACTTCGCGGGTGGCCGCGTCCCAGGAATACGAAACCGCGCAACCACCAGATTTCTGAGATTTCGACAGAAGAGAAGTTCATGCCGCGTAATGAGTATACTGCTTTTTATAAGCGTTAGAATAGCTCAGAATTTAGTTTACAACGTTAAATTATCCCTGTTTATATTGCTGAGAGTTTTCCGTCTTCGCGATTACCATTGCGACTGTCGTCCTTCAGCTGGCAACATTGGTTTCTTTCTGTCGTGTTCTGTCGCTCTCTTTCGCGATCTTTCACTCGGGACCCAGGATGTCGGCGCACGGGATTTGCCACTCCCCCTCACCCACCTTTACCCCCCTGGGTCGAGCCTGGCATAAAAACAAAATCGTTTGATAATATGAAAAGCGATTGAAAATCTTCCTAAAAGTTACATTAGCAGAAAGTACCGTGTTATAAAGGACCACACGAGTTTCGACCAAGTTTTCTAGCACGTTATTTTACAAGAAACCAAGTGTACAACTATTTTCCGAAGCTGGCAACCACAGCTGGAATGAAAGCCATCTTTGGCAGTTTCCTGAACCTCGCGTAGTCACATTTTAGCCACCACCACATAGAGGGCGCAACCAAATCGACATCCAATTTATATTCTTTGTATTTCATATGATTTCTTTAATAATTAGGCACGATTAGCGAAAATATGGGCTAATAATCAGGACAAGGAACAGTAAACTCTATTTCATACTAAAAATATCGGCCTAAATGTCTGACAAAAGGGGTCAAAATACTCGCTTTTGACTATCAATGGATTTGTGATTTCGCCTGTATTCAAACTTTTTTTATGGAAAATCAAAGGGGAAATTTAGAAAAAGGGCCTCGGTTGACAAAGCAGGATAGGTTTTTCTTTACGGGCCTACAATTGTATTCAATTGTGCCAACCCCTAAGCGCTGTAAAACTGTACTACTAAATGAAGTTTGCCAAAATTAACTGTTTTTGTAAATTTTTACGTGAGCATTTTGAACAACGTTAGGTCATATTACAATGAAATTTAGCGTAGCTCTTTCGACTATAATTGTAGACACCTGTACGACGTTTTAGATAAAATGACCGAGTAGGCGCCCAAAAATTTGCGACTGAATTTGCGTCCGCAAAGTCAGTTTTTCTAAAGTAAATATCTGTCAAAATAACATAAAACACGAAAAAAGGGCCTCGGTTGGCAATGAACGCACCCTTCTTCTATGACATTCTAAAATTTTAAAGAAATTGCTCCAATAGTGCACCCTGCACCACTGTCCTACGAAACCATGTTTTGTGCCAAAAAGGCCGATATTCGCGGGTGCCCACTGAATTAGCTTTTTTGCATTAGGAAAACAAATCCTACACCAGAGGAAAGATAATGTTGTACACTACAAGATGATATATAACACATAATTTTAGCAAGCTTGAACACGACCCAATCGCTTTTCGAAAACGGGCGGAAAGATATATGTCATGGCCGCCGTGGGACCGCTACCTTAAAGCTATATTTGAGAGCGCGCTTCGAATAACGAGCCTTTCCAGCTCGACATAATTGCTCCTGCTAAAAACAACGAGCGTCGAGCCCTTTCAACCGGACGTATCCCTTTATTTTATAAACCATTATGTTTTGTTACTGAAATGCAGCTGGTCTAACAAAAATACCGGAGGAAATCCGGTCGTAAATTTTGAACTTAGAACATCCTGCCATACGCTATATTACTCCGTGATTTTTGCCGCAAATCGAGAAAAAGAAAATAATATGGGTCGTACGAGTTGAATTTGATTTACCCTTGAAGTTCCACGAGGCCCACGAGTTGTTCAGCAGAGCTACTCAATGGAGCGAAGAAGCATCGAACACCGCTCATTAAATAAAAATTTTATCATAAAAATAAAAATTAAATAAAAACGAAAATTGGCATTTTCGTCGACCCGATGTCATCTTCCCCACAGTACATCTTGTTCAGAAAAAATACAAAAAAAAAACGCTTGGTTCTTGCCGTGACTTACAAATGAACGGAGGCATGACAGCCGAGACGCTGGACACTGCTGGACGCAGTTAAAGGCTCGATATAGTCCCACGTAACGTGGCGCAGCTCGTGCGCGCGCCATGGTTTCGCGAGGTTGGCGAAGAGCCGGCACTTTAGGGTCCATTCACACACTTGCAGCCGAGTGGCACCGGCTGAGACGAAACCGGTTTTGAAGCCTCTTGCGACGGCGTAGGACCAGACGCGCTGCAGCGCACCCGGTCCTAAGCCGTCACAAGGGGCTTCAAAACCGGTTTCGTCTCAGCCGGTGCTACTCGGTTGCAAGTACGTGAAGGAGCCTCTAGTGTCCGGCGCCTCGGCGTATATCTAGCCAGCGCAACCGTCGACGGCTGGTGCGCTTCGGCGGCGGCGGCGGCAAGTAGGTGTTGCTCTATTTTGCGCTAGGCTCACCAGACCTATAGATGCTCCGCACTTGCTGGCAACTTACGTTTAATGATACAAAAAGGGGAAGACAAAAAAGAAGCTAAGGTTGCTACCAAGTTGCTACCGACAAACGAAGAAGAAAGACCCTCAAAATACATCCCATACCATAATATAATCCCATTTACATCAATAAAAAATAAACCACTTACGTTACTTAGCTTTAAGTAGCGCGCTACAATCATTTTTTTTTAACGTCGAAGTAACAGAAGGCTGTAAACAAAGATTTTGTAAAAGAAAAAAAAGGAACGAGGGAGTTTGAGAACAAATTCAACTAAAATGTTAGAGTGGGCCAGGAATCGTCAAGCATCGAAGGTAATACAGTTTTGGGGCGGCTCAAGCGCGCTGACGCAGGCATCGCCTCAGGACAGAATGTCTTGTGTCTCGTACAGCTGGCGACTTCTCCATACCCTAAGCAGTTTAAGATTTTCTTGAGGGCTAATCAAAGCAGAGCACTTGCCAGCGCTTACACGCAGCGAATGTTCAACCAACAAGCCCACCAGATGATCTCGAGTCTGATGCACTACAGGCTAGCGAAAGGTTTATGAAAAGGAGTAGAACTGGCATGCCCCACGAGGGCTGATATGCTACATGACACGACGCCCCGGCTCAAGCCGCGTCCATCTATCCATTTCTCTCATTAATCCTTATGCGCATGCGCAGTCCCCGCGTCGATGTGCGGAGGCGTAGAAGTCAGACTGAAGAGGGGAGCATCCCTGACACGCCTGGTGTGGCGTGTCTAGCGCAGTGTTGGACAAAATACTCGATAAAAGTGTTTAGGCTAAGTTACTAAATACCTGCCTCGTAAAGTATTTCAAATACTACTCAAGTTCCTTTCAGTGTAAAGTATCTTATGTAGAGTACAAATACCTAGAAATATGTAATTTAATTACTTTTGAAGATACTTCCGCATTGCGTAATTTGTATCGACGTCAGTGACAACGACAATTATACAGCTGGGCAAACCTAATTTACCAGAATGATTTATTAGCACGCATAAAAATCAGGATATTGTCAGGAATTAAAAATAATAAGGCAGCGAATAACGGAAGAAACTAAACGTTTAACCGCTCATTCACACTAGAAGCGGATCCGCGTTCGCAACGCGGTTGCGAACGCGGTTGTATAAAGATCCAGTGCAATGTCACGCGCATTCGATGACATCAAGTACGCGTGCAATTGCACTGGATCTATATACAACCGCGTTCGCAACCGCTTTAAGGGGTATTCACACGAGGGAGAAATCCCGGGGATTTCTCCCCGGCACGCGCGCATGACGAGATGAAAACGCGAGGCTTTGGCACATCGCAAAGCCTGACGTTTTCGTCGTGGAATGCGCGTGCCGGGGAGAAATCCCCGGGATTTCTCCCTCGTGTGAATACCCCTAACGAGCGCGGATCCGCTTCCAGTGTGAATGAGCGATAAGGGAGCGAATTTGTGCGCCAAACAATAGAGGAAGGCTAGCGTCGCAGGCGTCGATGTCGGCGAAACAGCAGGATCGAGCGCTGGGTGATACTCCGAACCGCCACTCGGAGCACCTTTTGTACCCGCGTGGGTTTCTGGAACATTCGGCGTAGAACGTTCGGCGCGTAGAACATTCGGAACTCGATCAGACGACAAGGTTCTCGAACTTACGAGAATGTCATGTTGAAAGAATAAATAAAGGACGAGTCCGCTCCCTGGAATCGAACCCGGAGCCTCCGCAAGAGAGCCACGCGCGGTAACCATTCGGCCATGCGCTTTTTTTCTTTTTTATTGCCGTTGTGTAGATGACCATATATACAGGAGAGTGACAATGCAAAAAAATGCACAAAAAAACGCACAAAAAAACAGTGACTAATGAAATGTCCAGACCGCCCAGGACAAGGCGAGTGGAATCCAGTTTGGCACGCATACTTGTGCTTTATGCGTTTCAACCAAAGAAGCAATACTTTCGCGGAATCGGTGCCCCGCCTCGCGCGCGTCAATACGCCTCGCAAGTGGGCTCATTTTCGTCTTCTGCGCAGGAGAAAGGAAGTAGTGGTGACGTCAGAACGCCGAGCCCTGATTGGCTGATCGCGACCCCCTATCTCAGCGTCGTCTGCTCCTTTGCAACGTCGTCTGCTCGCAACATCGTCTGCGTCTGTCTTACCTTTCCTGCGACTTTCGGAGCGAACTCGACTTCGCCTTTAAAGGAGGGCAGACGAAATAACTCGAGCGGTACGTTGTTTTTGTCTAACAACTAGCAGACGCGCATCAAGGAGGGAAGTCAAAGGACTCACTGGCGAGGTGTCCCGGGGCGCCGAGGTTTGTTTGCTTAGAACCGAGAGGTGAAGCGTGTTAGTGTCCGCAAGTTCCCTCCCAAATACTTTTTCCCTCCATTCGTGTGCGGCGAGACCCCTCACTCTTTAACGGCGCCGGCGGGTTGGCGCAGTTAACGTCGTCTGCTTTACGTCTGCTAGTCAAAGCGATGGCTGCTTTATCTTTCCTACGTCTGTCGGAGATTCACCGCTTTTTCACCGGCGAGTGACCGTTGCCTCGGGAAACAAGGAGATAACAAGAGGAAGAAATTGACCTTTTAATTTAAAATTGAGGTCGGCGATCAAAGTATAACACGGGAAGGGTTCACAAGGGTCGCGCGGGCATATTCCATTCAGCACGTCAGCCGGTCGTGGGCAGACGGTCGCCGAGTCGCGGAGTGCCCGCTAGGCCTAACTGCCCAGCTCGTTTGGTCGCGTTCGGTCGAATCGGGGCCGTTGGAGCTTTTCCCCGGTGTTTGTGGATCCAGCGTTCTTGTTCATCGTGCTCTGTTTCAAGTAATTTTTACTTTTTTCTTGCTGCTTGAAGTCAGGACGCGTCAGAAGCTCACGTAGAAAAATAAACGTCCGTGGGTCGTCGCGACCGCGACGCTGTCGGCCATGCTGAGTTGAGCTGTCGTAGGATTTCGCCGTAACCTGCGCAAAACTTAGGAAAATTTCGTTTCGCGAACACTAATTTGTTCTTAAGTTTTGTCTAACGCACATTTTTGGCGTAAGATCGTTTCGCGAATCTGTCCTCTGCACTTCCGAAAGTCGAAGGAAAGCTAAGACAGACGCAGACGACGTTGCGAGCAGACGACGTTGCAAAGGAGCAGACGACGCTCAGATAGGGGGGCGCGATCAGCCAATCAGGACTCGGCGTTCTGACGTCCCCGCTACCCCCTGCGCAAGAAGCAGACGAACTTGCCCTCCGCATATCGGCATGGGGCGTAGCCATCTGACCCCTCCACATACTGTGCAGGCTCAATAAGGGCACCCCGTCCTCATTTTCTATGGAAAGATACCTGATGCCGTGTACGTCTAACGGAAAGTCTTTCTTCAGAGTGCGTTGGAGGACGTCCCATAGGAAGACGCCGTCCCAGCACTCCACAAAGACGAGCTCGGCTGTTTCAGGTTTTTACAGAGCGAACAATGGTCACCCCACGGGACAAAGGTTCCTTTCGCCTACCTCCACGTCCTTACAGTTAACGTGTCGGTGTGCAATTAAAAAAAGGAAAAAAGATTGTCTTTACAGCCGGCGGAACTATCATTCTCTTAACACGTTTTAAGACTTCTTGGCCTGGGCCTGCACAATACACAGCTCTATACAAAGGAATTTGAAATACAACATCACAAAAATCCCAATAAACCTTTTACGCGACACTTCGCTTAAGTATTCAAAAGAAAAACGCGCTGCCAAAAATCGACATGAACCAGCAACATCGTTATGGTTACCATGAACACCGCCTGACTCACTTGACGTAGAAACAATAACCTATAATAGGGTACTACTCAGTCTGACCAAGCAAACGGCCCGGTGTGTAAACGGTGTGTAAAAAGGGCTCACTGACGTCGCGAAAGAAAAGGAAACGATTAACAATCTGCCGCAAAAACAAATGTGACAGTCCTAGTCCGCCGTCGCGTACGCGCCGGAACAGGTTCATACGGCTTGTACGTTCCCATGTCGTGCCCCAAATAAAAACGGCAAAAGGCTGTGCAGTTTCTGAACATTAACCCTTGAACAGGGTAAAACTTGTAGCACGTACCGCAGTTCGCTATTAAAAAAAAAAAAAAAAAAAAAACTTGCCAACTGTTGCACGGGCGAAAAATGAAAAATCCCCACCTCTGAGCTTCTCCGCCTTCTCCCGGAGCTCAGCGACTCCATGCACGCCAGTAAGGCTCGCTGTCCCGGTAGTTCTCGAGTGGAACACCCAAATACCAGGAGTGGTTAAGACCACTTTACATTTTCAAAAACCGTTAGGGGTTGAAGGCCAATCGCCATGCCAAAGACCCAAGCATTTACTCCAATTCACGGCGCTACCGGAAACAAAACAAAAACATTTGACCGTGCTCACTACTTCAACTATGCTTTCTTGTTTTACACAAAAGGTAGCAATGTCGTCCGCGTAGGCTAATATGCGCACCTCGGATGAATTAAGTTTGAACCCACAGATGGCATTGTTCCTGATAATGTTTAGAGAAAATGACTCTATGTAAATACAAAAAAGAAGAGGGGAAAGGAGACATCCTTGGCGGTCAGAACGTTGCACTTTGATACGGCTTCCTACCGACTTATTAACTGTGAGACTATAGCCGTACACCCGTTATAAGCCATCCGCACGCCTTCGCGTATAACGGAGCCGACCCTCACGCGATCTAAAACAGCTAAAAGAACATCATGGGGCACCCGCTCAAAAGCTTTTTTAAGATCGATTTGAAGCATTGCTACGCCCCTATTCATTACATCGCAGCACTGCAGCACGCCACGGCCTTTTTGAATGTTTATGACAATGGTTCTCCCCTTTATCCCACACGTTTGGTGGGGTCCGACCAGTTCTGTTATGACGAATTGCAGCCTTCTAGCGAATATTTTCATAAATATTATATATAATCGACGTTTGTAAGGCTAATGGGTCGGTGCGATGTAACCTGACGTAATTTAGCGGCGTCCTCTGTTCTATGAACAAGCACAGTATGTGACGTCAAAAAAGATGGCGGGAGAACGTTAAGTTCGTAAGCTTCGATAACAGACTGTACAGAACAGGGGCAATCTCATTCTTCAGCGCCTTATAGAAGGCTGCACTCAGCCCGTCGGGACCCGGGGACTTGCCCGGATTTAAAGTCTCTATTGATATTTTAACGTCCTCCACAGAAATGGGGGCTTCCAACCACTCCTTCGTTTCGGCGTCGAGACGAGGCATAAAGACAGAAATGCAATTTTAAATTGCTCCACTGAAACAGGGATGTACGCGAAAAGCGCGCTGTAATACTCGTAAAAGGCACGCTCTATATCAGACTGATCGCTAGAGACCGACCCTCCAGTCTATTTTGGCGATGTCATTCCGACGCGCGTTACGCTTTTCAAGGCCGAGAGCTCGTTTCGTAGGCGTTTCCCCGGCTATCATCTTTCTTGCCCTCGCTCTGGCGAGCGCACCGCGATATCGCTCTTTATCGATAAGCTCAAGTTTGGCCTTCAACGAACAAATGTCATCTTTGAAATACCCCGGCGTGTTGCCCTCTTCTTTAATCAGAATTTGCAATGTGTTGCCCAGTAACGTTTCATTACGTCTTTCGTCGTTTTTAATCGCACTCGCCCTTTCCAAGGCTAAAATTTTAATTCCCTGCTTAAACAGACCCCACTTCACCCCATTCTCTGAAGTTTTCCAGTTTTCTACTTCTTTTAAAAAAGCCTGAACGCTGGCTCTAAAAATATCATCCCCTAAAAGTTTGGAATTAAGCTTCCATAGCTCCCAGCTAAAACATTTTCTATTTTCTTTTTCACTCGGCAGACAACAAGATACCATACGATGGTCGCTAAATGAAACAGGTCGCACGCTGTATTCGAAACAAAAAGGCAAAAGCTACAACGAAACATACGCTCGATTCAAACGGGTGTGGCTTGCCCCTTGGAAGTGGGTAAACAATACGTCCCTCCCTTTCCTCAAACATTCCCCGATGTCGTCTAGGCCCGGTTCTCACTAATCCCTTTATACTAAGACTTTCAGTACTCGCATCACTATGCGGCGTAATACTTGTTTTGTCCCGCGAGGAACAAACGCAGTTAAAGTCCCCAAGCAAAATAAGCGGGCGCTCGCAGTTACAATATTGTTGTATAAAATCGAAAAAAAAAGCCGCTTTTCCACCCTAGTTGGAGCATAAACGCAAATTATTCGCCATTCGAAAGAAGGAAAAAATAAATCACAGACAACAAAGGGTCCCGAATCAGACGTCGTTACAGCCTGAACTGTCGCGCCCAAACTCTGGCGCACGAGCAGCAAACACCCCGCAGAGGTCCCTACCACGTGGCTGACACATACATTATAAAGTCTCGTGAAAGGACGCACCATAAATTTGGTACGGTCCTCGCTCTCTACTTTGGTCTCTTGCACCGCAACGATATCTAGGTCCTGGTCGACGACCAGACGATACAGTTGCCTCTGCCTCCTACGTTCGTTGAGCCGTCGCACGTTTAGGGTCGCAAAACGAACAGACCTTTCTAAGGAGACCATGAGCTAGTGGGACCGGACCAAACGTACGGCGCTCACCTTCACATGCTGCTGTCCCTTGAGAAGGTCAGCTGACACACCAGCTCATTGTGACAGTTTGTCACGTCCCTTCGGCGCCGAAGGCCGCTGCTGGCCTTCCGCTCCCGTCCATCCTGCCACCACCCTCCACTTCTTCTCGAACTGGCGCAGCCGACGCTTCTGAGTGGCACCAGTGACGTCTTCGAGCGGGCGCTTCGCAACACCCACCTCGACGTCCATCTTTTGTCCGGCTGGATCCTCAGGAACCGGAGTTGCACCTGCCTCGACGTTGCAGGGTGACGACGCAGTCTGGTGCTCACCTGCTAGTGGAGTGGCTAGAGACTCGGCCGAAGGCTTCTCCTGCGACGGGGCATTCGCCCCCTCGGTTACGGTGTCGGGCATCTCGTCCTTCTTGGGCTTCTCCGTCGGGGGCATCGCAGAGGTTGCCTCTGTCTCGGCCTCCTCCTCATCCATGAGGTGGTCGTCGGTTTCGTCGTGCGCACCTCGTCCTGCGGCCTGGGCATACGAACGGGCGCAGTCGGCCCGCTCATGGCCAAAGGCCGGGCACTCGGTGCACTCGGGGGCCCGGCAGTCACGGCGTATATGGCCCGTCATGCGGCACCGGAGGCAGAGGGGGGCCCGCCCTGGCACGACCACGAGCACCGAACCACCGCCGAGCCGAAGCTGGTGAAGCAGGAGGTCGAGGCTGACGCACTCTCGCAGAACAAGGCGCACGATCCTGGTCGCCGACTCGGCGCCTTTAAACCCCGGCACCCTCCAACGCTCGTGCGCCACCTCCTTGTCTTCCCCGAACTCGGACAAGGCCCAGTGGATGACGTCGTTGGTGACGTCCAACGTAACCCAGTGCAGCTTCAGCCGCACCTCCTGCGGGAAAGGGTGGACGACAAGGCACGTGCGGCCCTCGACGGCGAGTCGCCCCGCCTCAAGGAGCTTCGTCTTGGCCGCGTCGGTCTTGAGGTCGAGGAGCCAGACATGGGACATCTGGAAAGCCCCAGTCTTGGCAACCTCACCGAGCACGCCTGCTTCGCCGAGAGGTTGACGGAAGTCCTCGACGCGATATGGGCGACAAGCTATGTCGCCGTGGAGCGCGACGGCACGCTTCATCGCCTCCCCTGAAGGCAGCTGGGGCAGAACAACCCTGTAATTTTCGGAGCCGGAAAAAAGCCGAGCCACCACAGCCGGCGGGGGCCATTATTGCCGCTCCGGAGGAGCTCATGATTCTGCGTCCGATTGCTGTCGCTGCCGGAAGGAGAATCCATTTGACCATGCGCTCGCTCGGCAACGCGCGTGGCAATTTTCCTGATACATGTTCTAAGTAGGGTTCCGTGTTTTCGGATAATAATAAATCCGAAAAAAATTCGAAAAACACTCGCTGGCATATTTTTCGTCAATTTGAATTTATCTGAAAAACTCAGAATTTCGAGGTCATAGCGACAAAATAAACAGCAAAAAAGACAGAGTTTTACAACAAAACTTTATAATAGCACAGGGTCAGTGGTCCTGAGGAGATTTCACATCAGTTTGCTTTGCAATCTAGAACTACAGACAAAAGGGGTTTGCCTTTTAGCAAGCCCAGGTTCCTTCGGGACGGGTGATGGAACCCGGACCTTATTTATTTTGCTTTTTGATTATTATTTTTAATTTTACGCCGTAAAAAAAAAAACACACACAAAAAAACTCGGAATTTCAAGGAGTTGGGTATCTGACATAAATAAACTCCGATAAACCCCGAATCCTCAGCGAAAAATAAACTCCGAAAAACACCCTCCGTATTTCACGTAAAATACATTCCGAAAACACAGAACCCTAGTCATAGAACATTTCTGGGACAACAAGAAAGAGGCCGCTTTAGCTATTGGAGAGGAGATCAGATCGTGGTGCCCCAAGCGGTAAACTTTAGAACTGCACGGAACGTGACAACGAATACAATGACTCGGCGCTCGGCTGACATACCCGAACGCGGCGCCAGCGTTCGGCTAGAGTTCGGGCTCTCCGGCGAGGGGGAGGAGGGTCTCTTTTGTTACCATTTCGGACTGCATGAACAATTCAGCATGCAAGGTGCCCAGCTCAGCACAAAATCCCAAGTGGGTCAAGCTCGCATCCTCTGACGACTGCTTCCGGGAAAGATCCGGCACTTAACGTCCCTTCGCTTATTGTTAGTATATTTACATTACACTGTGCCCACGCTTTATTAAAGAAAATGACATGACCGTGCCCACAATGCCTGTGGGCACGGCCTGTGGTCACGGACACATGCCTACAAGGCCTGTGGGCATGTGTACAGGTCTTGTATTGGGTAAACAGAGAGGTGCGTTGGGGGCAAAAAACGGGTCTGAGCGCCTGGCCAATAGTGACATCGCTGTATATCACGTCCTGCGGCGCGCTTTGGACGCATCGCTTAACTACAGTCCATATTCGCTGTATGAGGAGTTCATTATAAACGAACTTGGGATACTGATAGGAGTAATGAATAACAAAGAGAACCCACATAATAGCCATAGGAGTAGTCGCACCTTCTTCAAGGTGCGACTACTGCCATGGCTATTCTTCAAGTAGGTTGCGTTCAGAAAGGCACTCAACGTTGGTGGACGCTTTGTTGGCATTTTGAGAGGTCACTCAGCTCGTAGTTCGTTTCCTGTACTGTTCTCCCCACTAAAAAAAAAATTATATGAAATTATTTCTGATATGTTTATTGGACACATTTTTCATATCACAACTTATTATTTCATATCAGTTTCATATGTTGCATATCAGTTTCGTGCCTACGCTACCATGTTACACATACCACTACCATCAGCTGAACATATACATTGAGCAATACACATACACGGCACAACAAACATGAATACAACAGCACACCCGATAACTACTGCTGCCAACCGGCGGAATCTTCCTATACCTCACATTGGGACTCCAATTGCAGACGGCAGCGCCAAATCTCCCCTAACGGGCGTTGCGTTTCTCCAAAAACAATAAGAAATAAACAAAACCATACACGCGCCGTCGTCATGGCAACCGCTAGATTATAGGGAAGGGTGGGGGAATCGTTGTTTCCCCTCTCCCTCTCACTCACCTTCGGCAACAAAAGGATGCAAGTTCGTTTGGAGTTTGGAGCAACCTCCAACTCCGAACAAACTTGCATCGTAATATCGGCTATGTTGAAAGAAGAGTTAACTGCTCCGATTGCCGGCGTCTCGTTCTTCTACAAAAAAATGTATGCAGCAGTATCCTTTTTACAAAAAAAAAAAGTGTTTACCTTTTTCTGCGAATGTCCGACGCTTCCGAAATGATCGCACTTGACTTTGCGTCGCTCGATTGAGATCAGCTCGGCAACAGTTCATGTTCAGTGACAGCCACTTCTCATGAGATCGTTAATCAATGAATGCAAAGTTTTCCCAGCCGCTGGTGTTTCGCGGCTTAAGATGGGCGCACATCGGCAGTCTGAGCACAAGTCCAAAGTTTTTTTGCAAGTTTTCTTTTTATTGGGCACGCTTTTATACAGAAAAAAAAAACCCGTTCACTTCATGGCACAACGAAGTAATAAAATCTACACGAAACAGCTATTCAAGCATTCACAGATCTGCAATCACACATTTAACTTTGCAATAATTAGCGACAGTGATTCGATCGCCACAGTCTCTCGCAGGTTCCTTCTGCAGCGCCAGTTGCTCCACGCACGTGCTACCGAGTTGCAGTGCGTTAACGCCGATCCCCCCCCCCCCCCCCCCCCACACACACACACCGCTCATCTAAACATAAATGCCCTGTCCCTTCTGACCTTCTACAATAACTATATCGTAATGAAACATGCATCCTCAAGTTTTCGGCAATCCGAAACTGTGTAACCGAAAGCATAGCAGCCCCTGCCTTTACCTTTCGTGACTCAGAAACCCAAGAAAGTTGGCAGAGCTGTTGCCACCTGGAATTAGAGCGCACCACTGAGTCGACCAATATACAAGGTGCCGTTTGATCGGCGTACTGGTAGGCGATATACACCGATAACCAACAGGTCAACACCACTGCCCGCTGCCGCAAACGAAAACGCTGGCGCAGGCGCCGTCGAGCAGCCGACGCGCAACTGTTCTCAACGGTCAAAATACATTTTTGTTAATTTTTGGGCGAATTGTGACGATTAGCCCCTCCACCTGGCAGTATAACTCGTTTGCACAGACCGCATTAGTGTACCTTTCACGGATTTCTTTTTTCTAACCAATCTATGCGACTTAAAACAAAACACCCCGTATATTACGTGTTTATTACAAAAAAAAAAAAAAAAAAAGCCAAGTGATAAAAACTAAGATTGCCTACTTCTTCCGACGTCAGGCCTCCAAGCGCTCCTGCCATGCGGTGTTGGTTGCACTACCCCTTTCTCTTTCTCTCTCCCTCGCCCTCGCTAATGTCACGTGATAATTTTGCTGAAGCAAGCCGTGACCTTTTTTATATATTCTTTTTGAAAATCGTTAATTAACAATTTTTTTCCTTTTCTCGTTTTTTTTTCCTCCTGAGCCAACTGACCCCATTCAGCACCGGATGCAAGCAGTAAAAAAAAAAAAAAGAAAAAAAAAAGGGATGAAGCAATGATGCCATATTTAACGTCGCGAATGGTTCTGTGGTGTTTTGGTATCTAACGTTGGTTCGAACAGCTGGCAGCAACACAGATCAGAAGGTGGAAGATTCCCCGCGGGCACGGGTAGGTACCGTTCATACCTCGTGAGTCGAATCTCTTCTAATGCGTGCTGCTCAGCAGGCGAAATTTTGATACTCTGCAGGTGGCTACATCCTGTCCTACTACTAAAGACTTAAAGCTTATTACTTATCTTTCTGTAGAAGTGTTAGAAATCTACGTGTGTATACGGCAAGCGCGCTTCCAACACACTTCAGGTGCATTCACAGATAATTTTGTCGTACATGTATGCAGCGATACCGTGTTTTTCGTAAGGTGTAAAAGCTAGTGTGCGTGTGGCCTTTTCTTAGGTACCCAAACTAAACACATTTTCGGAATACCACCCAGGCTCTTACTCTTTCT
Source organism: Ixodes scapularis (assembly GCF_016920785.2). Classification (NCBI taxonomy): domain Eukaryota; kingdom Metazoa; phylum Arthropoda; class Arachnida; order Ixodida; family Ixodidae; genus Ixodes; species Ixodes scapularis. The sequence continues at coordinate 141,407,111 of NW_024609879.1, read as the reverse complement.
GGTAGTTTATTCGTTATCCCTAATTTCAAAATAGATATGTACAAAATGTCAGATGCATCTTTATGCCAAAACCAACATCGATTTTTTTTTCCCGTGCTCTGCAGTGAAGTGCCGCCACATTATGTATAACTTGCAAGTCGAGCGGGCAGCCTAAAAAAAGAACAATAACCTGCGCGTTTTTCTTTCTCTTTTTTTTTTTTCTTGCTGGCGTAAATTTAATTGGCACTTATTTCAGGCCATCATTTTCCCTTTCTTCTTTTTTTTCTTTTGTAATCGTCGGGAACAAGCTGCAGTGCCCGTATGTTGCCCCATATAACATCTGTGGTCAGGTTCGCAATTTTACCAGCAGAGCCTCTCAGCAGCTCAGGCCAGAATTTTAAACTTCAATGTATCGCGAAAGAATAATTATTCTGACTTGTAACTTGGGTTGCTAGTCCAGATATGTATATTACTGTGTTGAGCTAATTTTCAGGCGAATTAGCAACTATTAAAATTTCGCCGGAGCTCCTTTTTTTTTTTAGAAAAGGATGTTTTTTTATTTTCTACGGACCTGGAAATATGCTTCTTCTTTTTATATAGTTCTATAAAGCTTAGTATTTCGTATAAACATAATCAACGAAACCGAAACTGAAGTTCGGCTTTCTCGCTCTACAGCCTCCCTGTAAACGGTCGGTTTCGGTAGAGTTTAGTAGATTTCATGAGCGTAGGTGGCGCGGTGAGCTGTAGCGGCGCTTTGTGGTTGTAGTCTTTTATCACATAGATTCAGTTGTCATGCACATGGTATCACATGGATTGAGCTACAACCATGAATAACGCTTTATAAAGTGTTCCTGAGAAGCGTGCTTGAATTCTGGCTCCGTAATGCAGCGATACATCATAATACAATTCGCACTTATTCAAAATCAAGCAGCCTTAATGTATTTAAACAAAATTACTTCAAAATCTTGGTAAACTAGGAGACAAATAAAAAAGAATTGAACGAAGCCATCAAAGGAGGAAATATATATATATATATTTATAAAAAAGACGTTATATATGTTCGTTCAGAAACAAATTTTCAAACGGGATTAATAAAGCTTGTACTTGATTTTGGGCTAGTTGGTTGTACATTGATAGACGTGCTCCGCTGCGAAGTTCTACAAAACAAACGCGTGACCAAAAAATGAAAGGAAAAGGATGAGTTTACATTGAGATGAGGAGAAACACAACGAACACGAATGGGCGCAGACTAACAACTGTTTATTCTTTTCTTTTTTTCTCCTTTTCTTTTCCAAACTCACGCATGGGGAAACTCATGGATTGAAAAGGAGAAAAAAGAAAAGAATAAACAGTTGTTAGTCTGCGCCCATTCGTGTTCGTTGTGTTTCTCCTCATCTCAATGTAAACTCATCCTTTTCCTTTCATTTTTTGGTCACGCGTTGGTTGTGTAGAACTTCGCAGCGGAGCACGTCTATCAAACGGGATGTTAACTGACCACTTGCTTGTCCCTTGCCTTTAGATTCCGGATTAGTTATTTCATCGACCAAGCTTTCTTTTCAGTTTGAAACGGGAAATAGATCTCTCGACCCTCCTTTCACATAACCGAAAGCACCATGAACGACGATAAAATCAGAGGACAGTATCTTCGGAAATTTCAGCCAAAGGAATATCAAGGAGTCATAAGTGTGCTTACTGGCCCTCACTCATTTTACCAGAAGGAACTTCACTCCATTTTCAACTCTCGTAAGTACAGTTGCATATCGACGTTCCCCCAAAATACGGTTGACGCAAAATATCGAAATTCATAAGAGCTGTAATGGCAACAAACGAAATTTTAGAATGGCATGATAGTTGCAATTTTCGTACTCTTATGGAAACCATCGAATATCTGCGCATATTTGGTAGCATAACATTTTTTAAACATTTTAACGTAGTAGGCACCTGCTTATGCACATCAAACTTTCGAAGCTGGACACACTTAGCGCGAACACAGCATCGGTCATTCTTCAGAGTTAGCTCTGATCAACATAATTTACTGTCAAAGTTAATGTTCCGGACGAACAATGTTCGCCACACTATGGTAGTTTTGATGTCACCTCTTTTTCACTTAGTAAACGGAGAACAAACCGGAATCTTCGGTGGTGGTCACCCTAGGCACTGCTTGGTGATTACTTTTAATGCGGTAGCGCATTAAAACTTCTCTATGCAGTGATGCATCACTAATATGGAAACCCCCGTTTCCCCCAAAAAAGCGTCCATAATGTGAGATGTTCATAATCACGACACAAAAATACATGTATTTACCCAGATTGTACACGCAAATGTTCTCTGTAAGCTTGGTCTTCGTCTTAATGGGATTTCTGATGACGAGATATCACTGTATTTTCCTAAATTTGCCTATCATCAAATCTTAGTGGACTTAAGATTATTGCGGAAATGTAACCAATTACTTCCATGATGACAACCCTGCTCCCTATACAGCGGTGTCGGACTCCTGGCGGACGCTTCTAGATGTTGGGTGCGGACCCACTGTTGCCAACGTCTTTCCGGCGACAAGGAAGATCGACAACATTGTTCTCGGTGACCTGGTACCCAGCAACCGGGAGGAAGTAGAGAAGTGGATTCTCAAGGCGCCAGATGCCATGGACTGGTCTTTCATGAGCGAACCACTGGCCATCCTGGAAGGATACAAGTGAGAAAGGGTCTTCATCTGTACACATCAGCCGTTGACGTGCGTGCGCGCTGGTTTTGTTGACGTTTGTCGCTGTACATTGGCTGTACCTTTAATCCCTCAATGGACCTTTCTCAAAACCTCTTCAAGCAACATTGTCGCCATTTTTTTGTTGAATTTTTCGGCTAGATGGCGCAAGCTACCGCCCGGTGTAATTAAAGGGTGCAGCCGTTAGCATCCATCCATCCATCCATTCAGCGCCAAGCGTGTGGTTCAATCCGAGCCCTCGCCAAACGCTGATGCAGCACGAGCGTCTGAAGTCGCTAGAGTGCCTGAAGACAGTCTTTTGTGTTCAGAGTGCATGCTCAGAGTACATGCTCAACAATAGCGGACTCGTATTATTGGAGCAGCAGCTTCTATAGATGGCACATCCTCCTAAAAGGTGCCTATTATAGAGGCGCTTTGAATTTGTTTTTATTCGTTTATTTTATGTATGCATTTATTTATTTAGGTGTTTATTCACTCTCAAGGTACGAACCACATTAGCATATTTGATTCTTATCTTTAAGTTGGATAGTTTTGCGTGAAAATAGCATTAGGGAGAATTTCCAAAAGATAGAAAATGAACAAAACGTGCTTGCCTTGTTAACAGGCTTGCCGCTATAGGCAAAGAGAACGGCTGCAAAAGACCGTGACATACGTGATTACGCATTTACGATATATTTTATAAGGAACAAATGTGCGATGTAGTGCATAAATGGCAGCACACAACTATTAGTCGGCTGTATTTATTTTTTTGTTTTTGTTTTTGTTTTGACCAGCTGTACACTTTGCAATGATGTCTCGGTAATAAAATCTCCTACGTTCCCGCCCCCTCCCCCCCCCCCCCCCCCCAAAAAAAAAAAAATAAAATCCATAATATAGGTTGTTTATAATAACTAGGTGAACATGCATGCATTTAACCATTTCGGGCCCGAAATTTTCATCTGTACAATGTGGTATTTATGTTAATTGAGTGCATATATATATATATATATATATATATATATATATATATATATATATATATATATATATATATATATAATTCCTTGCGCATAATTTTTAAACCGTTTGCGGGAAATAAATCTGACAACGTTATAAGTGACAATTTCTCATCAATAGCTCGTCAATTTAATCGCGCAAACAATACAAAACCTTCAGTCTCGTTGTACACCAGTTGGAAGAGTTGCAGGTCTGCCTGACAGGTGGCGCACGTGTGCCAACGAGGTTACAAGAGATCCCGACATACTCGGCACACTCGGCCCAGTCAAACGTATATGTGAAATGAGCTGTCCGAAAAAAAAAAAACAATAAAACCTGTGTACAAAAAAAAAAAAAGAAAAAAAAAAAGCGCGCGCGCTTTTAGGAAAATACAAGACAATGTGAACGTTGCGGCTCTCGCGTTTCCCTTTTGAGTGAGGACGTTAACCACGTAAACAACACTGCATTCCTCCTCGCCTCCTCGGTGTCGACTCCTCCCCTTTTTTTGTTTTCGGGAGGTTTGGGGCTGACAACGGCGGAGACCTTGACAACAGCCGTGCGAGTGACTGTACGAACCTATAGACGTTTTGCAGCAGCTGTACAATGCGCGCCGCCATAACTGACCTTCACTGTTTGCTTTCTCTTATTCCGTCTACTTCGCTTCATCATTACCATAGCAAGGCAAGCTATCGCCATATTTAGATTCTAATGCGTCTTTTTCCCGTGCATTCGCCTTTGTGGATGCTCGTCGACGACCGTTTCATTGGGTCTGTATCTCGGTAAGGCAACAGGTCTTTATTCTTTATTCCTTATTCAGGTAGCTCCTGCAGCGCCGTTGAGGCATTATTGCAGGGGGCGAACAACATAGAAAAAAACATTTCTGCATTTGCGGCACAAACAGTTTCAACACTTAAATTGTTCCAATCCCTAATGGACCTAACAAAGAAAGAATGTTTGCACAGTTCCGTCCTGGTGGAATATTCGCGTATTTTGTGGATATGATCTTTACGTTGAGAAATATAGTAAGGGGGTAGAAGGTAATGAAAACCATTAATACCAGTGTGTTTATTATAAATGCTATATAGAAATTTTAAGCGCAAATTTTTCCGCCTGAATTTCAGCAAATCCCAGCCTAATGTATTCTTCATGTCCGTGACGCTCGAAAAGCGGTCGTACAGCCCCAGGACGAAGCGTGCCGCACGATTTTGGATCCTCTCTAAAGAGTCTATGTGATTTTGCTGAGCAGGATCGCACACAGTGCAAGCATAATCTATAAGAGGTCGAACGTAGGTAAGGTATGCAAGTTCTTTTATTTTTTGTGTAGACCTTTTTAGATTACGCTGGATAAAACCGAGCAATGGCGGCTGCAATCTAGCTCGTGTAGCGTCGATATGAAGAGCACGATCCAAGCCTCTGTCAAAGGACGGAAGCAGAAAGCAAATTTACCCCCCCCCCCCCCCCAAAAAAAAAAAAAAAAAAAAACATTTGGAAGCGAAATGAGTTAGAGGGAAAAACTGCACTTCCGGTAGAGCAAATACCGTGCACGGCATTTTCTGTGTCCTGTTTTTGACAGCCCTTAAATTAGTCAAATTCATGGGCGATTACTTTTCTAATTCGCGGAACCGACCTAATGCAGGGATGCAAAAGAGGGAGCCAAGGACATCGAAGATAGGACACGCGCTGCCGTCAAGAAAGTGGTTCCATGCGACGTCCTGGACCCTAATGTCCTCCCCGAAGAACACAAGCAAGCTTTCGACGTGGTCACTTCGAGCCTTTGCCTCACGATCGCGAGTCGCGACCAAGAAACCTTCCGGAGGGTCGTTCGGAACGTGTCGGGTCTCGTTCGGAAGGGAGGGCACCTGATACTGTGCGACTTTACGGGATCCAGCGCCTACGCTGTCGCGGGAGTGAAATTTCCCATGCTCAGTCTCACCAAAGCCGCGTTGGAGGATGCACTGAGCAGATCGGGGCTCCAGGTGAACCGCTGGCGCTCGCTCGACATGCCCGCTGGCTCGGACATTCCCAACCATTGGGATTTCCAGTTTGTCCTTGTGGCAGAAAAACTCTGAAAGCCGAATTGTCGCGGCGCTCATACATCGTACAAAGAGGACGCGGAGTTTTTTTGCGGACATGAAGACAGAATATTTGCGGACACATCCCAGGCATGGCCGAAGCATGTTTCCTTCATAGATATGCGTGCTTCGAGCATGGCTGCAGAAAGTCTTTCTCATGGTGTATTTGCGGTGCGAGCGAGGTTTAACAGTGCCGTGAAGTGGAAGCTCGTGGTGGCGGGGAACAGATGCGATTTTTGAATCATTATAATGTTTTTCGAGGAATTCCTAATTTTAAAATTGTTGCGTTCGTCCGGTCGGGCGTGGACTTCCGCTCAATTTAGCGGAAAAATTGATGTCACGTGACAGAATCGGGAGTTTTTGTAGATCGTTTTCGTTGTCCCTCAAAGTTCCCCACAACCCGCTTTGAGATCCGGGACTCTGCAAGTAAAGCTGGCAACCGCGCATGCGCAATAACGGAGTGTTCGTTCTGGAGAGCGTAGCGGAGGTGGGAAAACAGTCTGCGAAAACACCCTAGGGCTGCGTGACATACAAACCAAGTGGAGAAAGTGCCGTAACGTGAAATATACGTCAATATTGACGTCGTCATGCTAACTGAAACGTGGTACAGTTGTAGTGCTGATTACTTTCTGCTTCCGCGATATTCTCATTTCAACCTAAATAGAAATGATAGGCTAGGCGGCGGTGTTGGTATGTTGATAAAAAAACGAAAGAAATTATGAGATATTAGAATCGTTCTGAGAAATTAATGATTTTTATGAGGCTGTAACTCTACGTTTCAAAAATGCGCTGCTCTCCGTTGTATATAGGCCACCCAATTCTCCAGTCATACCGTTTTTTTTAATTTTGTGGAGACATTGTTCAATTAATTCAATGATAACAATTACAAGTTAAATATGGGTGGTGACTTCAACATTGATATGGTTTCGAACTCTGGCCAAAAAATCTCTTTCTCAAACCTTATTGCTTCAAATGGGTTGTCAAATGTTATCACACATTCTACAAGAATAACAAATATGTCATCGTTTATGCTTGATTTGTTCATCACGAACTATGAAGAATCGATGGTATCATCAGGTCTTCTTTCTACTGATATCAGTGATCATCTTCCCACTTATTTTTGCTTGTACAGTGAGCACTCCCAGAAAAACCGCAGTGACCCTGTTCCAGTGGTTAAAGTTCAGTCTATCACCCCTGATCAATTGCGTAGTTTTTGAGAAGAAATTGAAAAGACATCTTCGGAACATATTTATTCAACAAAATCAGCAAATTCCTCATATAATTTATTCCTCAATACATTTAGTGCAATTTATAATAGACATTTTCCTTCTGTCAACCTCAAAGCATATAAGAAGTCACGTGGCCTTGGGTCACGCCAAAGCTACTCTCAATGATACGGGTTAAGACTAATTTATATCAAAATTGTTTAGGAACAAAAGAGATTGGCAAGCTTGAAGCCTTTAACAAATACCGCCACAAACTCACAAGTCTACTAAGAAATGCTAAGCGTGACTAGTACAATAAACTTTTCGATCCGTTAGAAACTAAGAAACCAGACGTTATGTGGAAGAGGATACGATCAGTACTGAATCATACGCCATTTCGAAACGTGCCCCATGAAATAAGAATAAACACCGTTAAAGTAACGAAAGTGAACATGGCAAATGCTTTCAATAATTTCTTTGTAAACGTTGGTACTTCTGGTGTGTCATCGTCCTGCGTAAACAAAGCTCCAGAGTTCACGTCAGTATCGTACACGGAATCAATGTTTTTATTCTCCGCGGATGAGTCAGAAGTTTCCTCGACCGTCATAAACCTTAAAAATAGCAAAAGCATCGACGCCGATAACACGCAGGTAAAACCTATAAAATACGTCATTGATATTATTGCACCATATTTAACATGCATATATAGCCTCGCATTAGAAACAGGCTATTCTACCCTACGAATGAAGGTATCAAAATTAGTGTTGTACATAAAGGTCGTGATAGGCTTGACGTAAATAACTATAGGCCCATCTCAATCCTTCCTGTCTTTTCTAAATCACTTGAAAAACTAATACACAAAAGACTCATAACGCATCTTGACAAGTATGCTTTAATTTCCGATGCGGAATTCGGTTTTCGTGAACATCGATTTACCGAATTGACTTTATTAAACCAGAAAGAACAAATTGTGAAAGCTTTTGACGAAAGAAAAATGACATTAGGCGTCTTTCTTGATTACTCAAAAGCCTTTGATTCCATCGATCATGATAATTTACTTGCCAAATTACCATTTTTTGGAATAAGAGGTGTAGCACTCGATCTCATAAAATCATACTTAATAAATAGAAACCAATGCGTGTCTTTCCCGAATTTTCATCCGGATAGGCTCTCCATCAAATCGGGTGTTCCCCAGGGTAGCATTTTAGGCCCATTGCTATTTATATTATACATAAACGACATTGTGCATGTGGCCAAAAGCGGTGATGTAAAGCTGGTAATTTTCGCTGACGATATAAGTATTTTTTTCTCCCATAAAAATCTTTGTGCTTCTATTGCTACAGTGCATGAAGTGCTACAACAAATCGCCGCCTAGACGCTTAACAACAAACTAAAATTAAACTGTAAAAAGACCAAAGCTATTTTGTTTAGGCCCAAAAATAAGAAAATAGATATCCTACCTCATCTTACAATAAACAATGAAGAAATTGAGTTAGTAGATTGTATTAAAACTCTGGGTGCATTGTTTTCTTTTGATATGAGCCGGAACGCACACATAGACTATGTGCAAGGAAAAATATCTAAAAATGTAGGCCTACTTACAAAATTTAAAAGTTTACTTTCTACTCGAATTAAATTAGCTATATATAATACATTAATTTGTTATCACTAAAATTACTGTAACCTGATATGGTGCACCACAACAAAAAGTAATTTGAATAAGTTGCATCTATTACAAAAGGAGGCAGTACGTGCAATTTCAGAAACTCCGTTTCTTCATCCCACTAAATCACCCTTTAAACCCCTAAATGTAAAAACCGTCGAGCAAATGTAGGCTTACAAGCTTCTGTCAACGTATCACAGGACTCTTCAGCACATTAATGTTCATTTTATTAAACTAGCCAACCTAAAACATCGCATCATTCTACGCAACCTAAGACAAAATGAGCCCTGGATGATTCGCCCAACGCGTACAAATTACCTAAATCGACGCTTCATTTCAGATTGTCCACCATGTTAAATAGTTTGTACAGAAAGGGTCGACATTTGGAATCACTAACACATAGGGAATTAAAAGGACTGACTTTTCTATGCGATTTTTAAATACTGCTGATATTTTTCGTTATGAATCGATGTATTATTTCATGTACGATTGAATCATTGCATTAATTAGTCGAGTTTTTTTTTCACTGGCCGGTGCATTTTTCGTCTATATGCTTACAACCAATCTAGTATTGTATAAATCAGGCTTTTGCATTGTTTTGTACTCGTCTCTGTACACTGTGTAGTTGTAGTCCAAATTTTAGTTGTTAAATTGTGTTTGAAACTGTCGCGAACTGCACGGGGGCTGGAACCTTCGTCAAGCTGCTCTTTAGCAGCTTTTTGTCCGAGTCCCTGTTGTCATGTAAAATGTGACAACAAATAAACTTGATCTGGTTTGATTTGATTTGATACATCAATTCAGTTTCCCCGCTATATGTAGCGGGAAATTGACGTCGTGTGGCCTAAACACCAATCCAGTTTCCCCGCTAAATACGGCGGGGAATATCGTGGTCACGTAACCAGATGTTACGTGATATATACGGCAATTTAGTTTCTCCGCGAAATTTAGCATTGAATTACACGGCACGTGACACGCCATTTCCCTCTCCCCATCCCTCTCCTCTCTTGACTCTCTTTCTTACACCCTCCTATGATATTCTCCTCATCCCTCCTTCTCCATGTACTTTCAATGCCCCACCTCTCCCTCCCTCTGCCTCCATCTCCTCTAAGGTAGCCTCACCTCCTTCTCTTAACCTACCCTTCCCGTCCTACAGTGCCCTCTCCCCTCCCCAGTTGCCTCCCTTCCCCCACCCACCTCCATACACACGTGACAGAAGAAAATTCATTTTCACCAAAGTTGATACGAATATATATGGCCCTTACTCTAGGAACGACTGTTTCTTATCTATCGAAGCAACTCAATCAATCTCTTCTTAATACTGCATTTCATGCAATGACTTAAAGGTCGCTGCCATTAGTTCTTCTTTACTCAGGCACAAGAAACAAGGGGGAGAGGAGTAGCTGAGAGCGCGCGGTGACGTCATATCGCCGAGCTCTGATTGGGTGGATTAGTGGAGAGACGCTGAGGCTAGCTGCCATTGTCTCTACGCACTTTTCCCTCCAATCAGAGCGAACAAGAAGGTCGCCTGCTCCTCGCGCAGTGTCTTGCTTTCGAATGACGGACGCCGGTGTTTGGCGTTCGGAAGCGTTCAAGCAGTGAGTAGGAACAAAGTCAGCTATAGCCTAATTGTCAACAAAGTACGCTAAGCCAACAATCATTCCAACCAGAGCTCGGTACCCGACACGTGTTCGCGGCTCCAACGACCTTTGCGGGTTGTCACTATCGGACAAATATGGCGGTCGAAAACAAGTCGTGCCGTTCCATGTGCCAGCTGAACGCACAGCCCTCGGGTGTGCGCAGGCAAGCATTGGACTCGAAATGGGTTGCCTCGATTTTTTATTCTCCATAGGTTTCATAGCTGCGAGGACGTGTTCGCATCAGCGCGCTTCCATCGGCTTGACCTTCTTCGGGGAAGCGACTGAAGCACCACCTGCTGTCCCTTTTCAGTTCTGATGAACGTTGATGAACGGCTAATGTCTGCTTCACGCTTTTGCGTAGGCTGCGTTCAGAGTGACCTGCGCAACACGCTGATACGACAGTAACGACGGAGTCACCGAGGCAACTGTTCCATCGCCGACAACCGCCGACAACATTTAATCGCGGAAGCAACAAGCGGCGAGCAGAAATCGCCAAATGATCAGTTCTGTCCAGTTAGTGCTTTTCCGCTAGGTGCTGTCCGCTTTGCTTGAATCGCGAATACTCCTTCTAGCATAAATATTCATTGTCGATAAGTTCCGAATAGAAATTCAGAAATCGACAATCGAAGGCGATGCCAAAAACAACATTCATATCTCCCCGAGTGTTCAAGTGGGGTCTAAAAAAACACTATGTCGCGCATTGTGTTCGTGATGGAATGAATGCTACGCCGGTATTTATTTCACAACATCAAGAATATCCTTTTAAAGGGCAGCTCTGCGCAATTTCGAAAATTTCGAGATATTGGCCGATTTTACTTTGAGAAGCACTCAAAAAGAGTCCACAATCCTTTGTTTCGCAAAAAAAAAAAAAAAATATTTTTCGTGCAATTTTACTCCAGCCATGATCGCAAACCGAAACCGAAACGGTGACAAAGCCGGACAACAGTGTATCTTCGGCATCACTAAGCATGTACACCCACGTGATATACAAGGGGTCACGTGATTTATCACGCGGACATGCGCTTCGCAGTCATCGTCGCGTCGTCTGCAAAGCACGTGCCATAGCACGTCAATACGCACTGAACACACACCGCGCTCAACAAGGCAATGGGTCTATCAGTGATCAACCCTCACGGCGCTGGCGCCACCCGTGCTCTCCCCGGAAAAAAAAAAAAAAAAAAAAAAAATTAAAAAAAAAAGAAGAAAAAAAAAGAAAAAAAAAATTTTGCATGCTTGATGACGTCGCGGACGTGCCGGGAGAAGGAATTTGGAGGAAGCGGAAATGCATCCGGGCAGAGTCCGCACGTCTCATCCAAAATCAGCGGATTCGTGCTTGTCAAACTTTGACAGCAATTTTAATGAACTTCTAGGCGGAATCCCGTCGTAATATTTGCCATGTGGGCTTTGTAGATGATAACAAAGAGAACTGTATAATTTTGCACTACTGAAAAAGAAGCGGAGTTGCCCTTCCCGTCAGGAGCAGGTTGTTGAACACAAAAGAGCTGTCGGGGCTTGTTCGGCAAAGTCAGAACGCGCGGGCACCTGAAAGAATGCAAGATTTGTTATAGAAAATGGGCACAAACAAAAGTGCTAAGCAAAGAAAAGGATCCATTCGAGAGGGCAGTAAAAGAAACACTTGGCATGACAAGCGCGGGCAATCGTATCAGCATACCCTCCTTGGACGAGTTTAGACAGTGTTTATGGGGTTGACAGGTGTGTTTCCGAAGTTGGAATGTGTTATCAGGCTCGTTTAAATAGAGCTGTTGCGTACATAAATCTTGCATCTGGGTTTTGAAACGTCGCTGTGTTATCCCCTTTTTTTCTTTTATCTTTATTTGTTCCCTTGTCTCGGTTTTGTAAGTATATAATATCGTTCACCAACTAACCTGCACCATTACCTTTACTTCATGTTGTACTGCCCAGATCACATTTGTCGTCACGTTTTCAATGCTGCCAGTAGGACCTTTCTGTAAAAAATAAAATAAAAATAAGGTCTAGGACCAATTGTGAAAACTCCTTAACTTCGTGATGTCGTTCGGATCTATAATTTAAGTTGCTGCGTGTCTGCTGATGTGTCGAACCAATTTTCAGGCAAATCAGCGATCACGAACATTTCGCCGGAGCTCCACTTTGAGGCTGCATTCACACTGACGTTCAAATCGCCACCGCGAAGCGGATCGGCTCCTTTTCATTGACAACTACGCGTGAAACTGCACTGAATCTTTACTTTAGACGACCGCGTTCGCAATCGCTTTACGATCGCGGTTCAACCGCCAGCGTGAATGAGGCATGAGAACGAGCTAAAAGCTCCGACTCCAGCACGAGCATTTTACCTTCGGTGACACTTTGGGAGCTCCGGTTGTCTCTGACTATTTTGTGTTCCAACATAGAAAAGGTTAGATAAGCCCATCCTACGAAGCTTCCTGCTCGCTACAATTGGTAGTTAACTCCTCTCCATTCGCCACGCGTAGGAAATTTCAGTAAACGTAGCATGAAAACGAATTTCACGTAAGGAAATGAAGCGTGCGCACAAACTTCTGTTTTTGACCAAAGCGATGCACCTCGGCTAAATGAGCATTTTGCATTTTCTTCTCATATCCTTTACGCCAGATATAAGCGTGAACGAGTTCACGTGAAAATTTAGCTTATCATTTCGGCTGACCCGTGCCAGGAAGAATCTGCACCGTCATTCACGTGTAAGTAACTTGGGCAGGCTTGCGACGCCAGATGCTTGCTTGATCGGGCTTTCGACAGGTAGCGCCATCTACATGATTCCTCTGGAACTTTGCGCGGTTCGCCCTGATTGTTAGGATGAGAGGCGCTGAATGTGGCTACTTCGAAAGAATCACATTCCGAAAGCGCAAACCATGGTGCCTCTCGAGTATTCCCAGGGTGGGAGGGGCCCTCGCTTTGGGGCATCCTCTGCGCTGAATCTGAGAGATATCAAACCGATCCCTGCGGCGGGGCTGTGCAGTTCATGGTTGCCATACAGTGACCGTCGTACCCGCTGTGAAGCACGTTCGCGACTAAAGCGCGGAACACATGTACGACGAAACCTTCCAATCCGACTTGCGGACTGCCGGAGTGACCTTGGGGGGCGAGGGTTTTCGTAGCACCGGAGAGCGTTGAAAGCCCTCGCCTCCGACCGTCGTATTGTGTGTTCGGACATCGGATTGGACGGAGTCGGATAGGTAAGTCGAGCACTGGAAGGGAGTTTTAGTAGTCACTGGCGTTTTTCCCAGGCCGTTCCACTGGCTGACCCGTTTCCCGGTTTTCTTCATTTCCATTAACTTACCAAGTGGCTGTTTCCAAAAATTCCCACTTGATCCAAGCATCCAATTCATTTTATTTTCTAATGGTTTTAAGTCTGCGGTGCCTAACGGCGGGAGCGGACTGAGGCATATTATTTTTATTTCTTCTTCTCTCGCCTCACATTATATCTGATTGTTGGGATAAGAGATGCTGAGTATGACTGCTTCGAAAGAATCACGTTCCAAAAGGGCATACCTACGAGTTTTTGGGGGAGTGCGCCTCCGGCAGGAACCTGCAGCGTGCAACTTATATGGCTTAAAATCAAGCACATTTGGTGTGGCGCACGACGCGTTTAACGCCGATTCTTCTGCATTTTCGAGTACCCGGGATGAGCGCTGCATGATTACCGCCGGACGACGCAGGCATTACGTGGCATCAAAAGCTTGATAAGTTGCTCGTCACCGGTGACAAGAACGACCGAGGCAAGGCGACACCCGCTTTTTGCGCTCCTCATCGATATAGGTTAGCGAGCTTCAAGGGGTTACGGAAGTCTGTTCCTCGCACGGTGAAGCTATTATCGCTCTATCGGACAGTCCTCGTTGATAAGCTGCTAGGTGCCTGATTGGAGCATGTAACGATTCTTTTGTTGCTGTCTTTTCCGGACTGGTCTTCAAAAGCCAGCAGCAGACGACGGTGTGGCGCAAACCAACGGTGTGCTAACTACACGGTTAACGCCGATTCTTCTGCACTTTCTAGGTAAGAATTTGCTTGATTTGTTTCGCTTTCATTTGTTTCACGCCTCGCTGGACTGTCTCATTACCCGAAATGTCGACGGTTCATTGCGTTACCTGTTTGATGTCGATTCCAGACAGGATAGCCAAAGTTTGAAGTGTGCTGAGTGCAGGAAGATATTAGGGAAATGCGTGGGGGTAACAAAGACTGTACTTAAAACATGGTCTAGCGAAAACCTGAGCATCTGGCTTGGCGTAACTTGCAAATCCCTCAAATGTCAGCAGGCAGCACCTTCGGCCACGTACTCTCAGGATATTGGTCAACGTAGCACAAGCGAAAGCTCGGGAGAACCAAATGTAGCACTCTTGATGAAGCATATTTTGGGCATGAGTACCAAATTGACACAAGTTCTAGATCGAATGAATAATTTCGAGGAGTCAATGGAGGAGCAGTCAAGAAAACATGACGGAATAATGGTGAAGTTGACTAACCACGAAAAAACAGTAGAAGGAATAAAACATTCTTTAGCAATAATGGGCAAGGACTATCGTAAACTTCTGGAGAAGGTTACCGTGCAGGAAAGGGAGTTAAAAGAGCTAAAGAAAAAATCCACAGAACTTGAAAGACAAGTTACGAAAAAAAGACACGGAGACCTCCGTTACATCAAAACAAATGAAACGCGTTACCGTTACCGTTAAAAAGTAATGCCCGTTACTTTTGCGTTATTCGATGAAATTATAATATAGCAGGTTTTATTCTTTTGACGTTAGAGGCACGCATAAGCACCATGTTTAAAGAAACACATTGTCTATCGAGAAAAAGTATATACCATATCTTTCTTACACTTTCACGTAAATACTCAAAAGAAAAATGCAAAAAAAAACTCCAATATTTGGAGGCTTGGTAGCTAGAGGCATGAAAAAAAATGAAAGTGTGATTTGTTTAAGTCTTGTGAAGAACATATAACGAGCAACGTAACTACCTTACAGATTACTTCAAATAAGTATCGTAAGTACGTTACCCGTTACTGTTTTTAGAAGAATAAAGAGTACGTCACAACGTTACCGGAAAAAGTAACTGTTTACAGATTACGCCGTTACTTGTGACTTGTTACAGACAACACTGCTTCCAACTGTATATGTATTCCGTAACAGTGCCGACCAGATGTGTACAGCCGAAGAAAAGTTTACTTGGGGAAATATTTAGACGCGAAAAGACATGAGTTTGCTGTCTTCAAAAACACAACTGCAACTCTTCTTTATTTCTTTTTCTTTGTAGTTACGGTTACATTTTGTGGTGGATAGTTCTCAGATACCCAAGACTACAGTACTTGGTGGTCACACGGCAGTCATTTTAGTGCTCAAATCAGGGGGATAACCATGCAATATTTTCTTTCGCTTATTTTCTGTGCTCTGATATTTTTAATCTTAAATTCCCGTAAAATCACTTTAAAAAGTGTGTCTTCTAAAAGGCCTGAAAGTGTTGCTTACATAATCCGTGTAGGTAGCTAGAAATACCTACCAGTCTCGTTGTTATTATATACTTGTATATACTTATTTTTGTATTGATGCTGTCTTATATAAACGTTTTCCAGAAATGAAACTGCATATACTCAACATCAAACGTGATTAATTACGCATACGCAGTTCACGTAACAAAAATACGTACAAGAAAAAAAATACAGCCAGGCAAAATAAACAGTGAAAAATATACGTATATCGAAAATATGACCAACGAAAATTAAATACACCTCAGAGGTGTAAATAAGGTAGGAAATTCACACTTTTAGAATTGTAAATGTAGCTTGATGAGACCGCTAGAAGAAAAATGCCTCAAAGATCACCCTAGGATCGTTCGCGATAAGTGAACAGTGACTACCCCCCCCCCCCCCCCGCCTCTCTCGCTCCTTTACTTCTGAAGAATGATGCAGCATATCGTCGCAAACGGTGGCGGCCGAGTTCAAGCTGTGAAAGGATGGGAGGCCGGAACGATGCGTAAGAGCGGTAAGAAGATAATGCCTTTAACGCGAGAATCTCGCTTTAAAGGCCTCATCTCCTTCTAAAGTCCCTTGACACTTCTTCTTACAAGTAACTACAACCAACCAGAACCAATACAAATGCCAAAGCACATTCCACTACAACAAAATGGCGTCATTAAGTTCAGTCGTCTGCTGTGGCGCACAGCAGACTGCGCCGCCATTCGCTTCCTAGAAGCTGCGCCGTCACGCAGTCGGCGCTTCAGAGAATGTCGCTACTTGTTGGAAGCTCTTCTCCAGGAACTTTATCACCTTCAAGGTTGATACGCCACGTGGCGTGAGAACCTGAAACTAGGCCGCCATGTCCCAGAAATCTGGCCATTTGTGAGGATCCGGGGAGGTGCGCAAGCATGTTACTGCCATCACTTCTTCGCACATTGTAGGCAAAAAAAAATCGCTCTTTTTAGGATTGAGTAAAGGCCCGTCGCAAACACGTTCCAGACACTGTAGTCACACCATAGAAAACAAGTCACGTGACGTCAGGCACCGCAAAACCGGATGAAGCTGCGGGACAGATGGCACGATACAGGGGAGACAAACGAGGACGGGTTGCACTCGAAAGACGGTTCCCGCAGGTGTTTCTCTGCATTGCGCCGATGTCGGGTGGAAATCGTCAGTTAAAACGACATCTGGCAGTGACACAGAGAAGGGGGTAGAAGAAAGCGCTCACGGTAGGTGCAGCTTATGTGTCGAAATGCACTTCTGTGCCACGGACCTTTCTATGGACTTCTACGCTATAGACTTCTATGACATGGAACTCTTCCGTGCCATGAAACCGCCGCCACACTGCTCACACATCATGCAAAGAGACACAGTCTCTCGCTGCAGACACAACGACAGAATTACTTGCGGACACGCCTCGAAGCATGAAGCGTGTTTGCGTCGGAGTTGCGTCGGACTGAAGTTGTCGCCGATATGACCGTGTGTTCGCGTATCAGTGGTGTAACAACAACACGAGATGACGTAAAAGTGTCGGGCATTGATGCCGCTGGTCGGGGGTCGGGCCGTGATTGGAGGGGG
Organism: Ixodes scapularis; assembly: GCF_016920785.2. NCBI lineage: Eukaryota > Metazoa > Arthropoda > Arachnida > Ixodida > Ixodidae > Ixodes > Ixodes scapularis. Next base: position 141,389,822 of record NW_024609879.1, on the reverse strand, counting down.
CGGGGTGTCGAAGGTTGACATTCAGCTTTACATTAAAAAGTTTAAGACCACTTGAGGGATTAGGCCTAATCGATCGACGTGCGGATAGTCATGTTGTATCGCTGGTCTGAACCGTAGCTCCTATCGTACAGTGGCCAATGTGACTGTCGGTTGTCTCCTCCCCGAGAGCGAGTGCGCTCTGGGGAAAAGACTGAACAATATGAAAATATCGCGGAAAATACGTATATTTATAGTTTGGAATTTTAGCATTAAGTAAAAATAGTAGGTAAAATCGAAAACATAAAAAAGCTATCCTTTATTTTGTTGTTCAAATATACAATACGGTTCCCGAAGAAACTTCCCTCCAAGTGGCGCGCTGGGATGAGCGCGAGAAGTTTTCGAGCTCGCCATGGCGTAGCTCCACAGGTTTTTTTAGCTACCTCAACTAACTATATGTTCTGACTCCCCGGCCTTTGCGCTTTCCGGTATGCTATTTAGTATCGCGAAATTCATATTAGTTATTCTGAAATCGACAAATAAATATAATGCAAAAACCAACATTCAAATATACCCGCACTTTTCAGTGCCGTGACGAGGCTTGCCAGTCGAGCAAGCAGTTTTTAAAATATAATATGCTATACTTTGTTTCAGCTTCAGTCCGAGCGCGGCCGATGTTATGAGCCGAAGGGCCAACCAAACAGCGAAAGAGGCACAACGTCATGGCGTGCTCTCTGCAGTTGATAGGACCAGCCGGTATTCGCCGCTTCTCTGTGCGTTCTCCTCCGCCGGCTAGTCAAGCGCAGAGAGCACGCCATGACGCTGCGCTTTTTGCGTTGTTTCATTCGCCCTTCGGCTCGTAACATCAGCCGCGCTCGGACCTAAGGTGAAATGAAGTATAGTCATTTGTTGCGTGCTGGAGTGCGGGGACTGGAGCGAGCTTCCAAGGCATTCATTTGACACCATGAAACTGCTTCGAATCAGTTGGGAACAAATTCTACAGTCCAAAGAGTGAACCCCTGCACTTCCAATGACGTCACTCTTTCGTTGTTGCCAGTAGAAACTTTCAGCTTGAAAAAAAAAAAAAAAAAAAAAAAGCACGGTGAGGACCGAAACTGCAAATGCAATAACTTTGCGAAAAAACGATATTTTGACCTACTATTTGGGATACTATATTAGTGATGTTTGTTGGTGAGTTTAGCGACATTTCGAGCAAATCGGAGACAATGAAAAAACCTGTGGAGTACCCCTTTAACACCTGCCGCGAGTCGGCTCTTAATGCATTCAAGTTGATCGAAAAGCGATTTCTCTGCCCGTGAAGCATCACTTCCCGCTGAGTGAATATCCGCTCTCCAGAGATCAATTGAAGGCGACAATTGCAGCCGTGCGCGAACAGCTCAAATAGAAAAGAAACACTATATTAAAAATACTGGCTACGACGGGCCGTGCGGGGAAGAAAACATAGGGCTTGGAATCGCATTGAAGCGGCTTGATTTATTGGCTTTCAAATAATTACGGCATGAGCGTTTGCTTTTTACTAAGAGATTCATCCTAGATACTTGTATTTACTAGCTCTCTCAACCGTAATATTCTGTATCTTCAGCCTCTCAACTCCATCGTTGTCATACGCAGACACGTCAATGGGGACGTGACTGCGTATCACCGGAGCGGGCCTCTACTCCCAAGAGGTATCGGGTTTTCGCTGCGTCATGCTGCAATGTGTGCTTGCGTTGTGCTTGCATCCGTCCCGCATTTCGAAGCCGTCGGCACGCAATATGGGGCTTATCATTCCTTTTTTGCCAAGTTGCAACGAGACTGGGTATGACCGCATGCTCTCGCTCTGCCGGCGCTGCCTGGCTGTTGCTGGCTAAAACGACCAAGTGGAATGGACCTTTTTCCAGTAAGGAGTGCCTCCTGACGGTTTCGCCGCCTACTACAAATGGAGGGCAACCGGACTCGCCTTCTCCCATAGGAACAGATTAGTGTCGCAAGAAAACAGTGCCCCCCCAAAAATGGCGAAAGGGCGGTCAAGGTCAAGGAAAAAGGGTGTGCGCGTGCGCAGACGCTTACTGGAAAAAGGTCCATTCGCTGTGAGTTTTCCGGCGCTTCGTCCTAACCTTAATTTGTTGTTCCTCTCACTTAAAAGACCCTTTGTATACCCTAAAACTATTAATTAGGTTGGGATGTGGAACAATGCTGGTCGAAGCGCGAAGAGGGTGGGATGGGGACAGTGGGGGCTTTTGGCATGCGGGGAATAGGGTAACTGAAGGCGGGGTTTTCGAAACGTGGGGCTAATGACGCGGGGCTTTTGCGAGAAAGATTCTGTACGCAGGGCAATCGTGCTACATCCCTCGAAACATGTATTGGACACGAGGGCTGCGTCATATATCGGCGAGAACTCGGATCTAATAAAACGCCTCGTGCCCAAGAAATGGTGGTCGTTGCCTGATGGAGTTTTTAAAGGGGCCTACCATTAAACCGATCCGTTTCTCTTTTCAGGTTAAAACAGAGAGGTTCATCTCTCGACGCTATTTTGACGGGACACATAAACAAGCGACATGAGCAGCGAGAAAATCAGGGAACAGTATCTTCGGGACTTCGAGCCCAGGGAATATCCGGGGGCCATGAGAGCGCTTACCGGCGTCCACCCGTTTTTCCAGAGGGAGCTTCACTCCATTTTCAATTCTCGTGAGTATACGTGTAAAGATATCGCCGCAAACGAAAAAAGGCTCGTGACGAGCGTACACTGAAAATAAGAGTGGTTTAATCGGCACACTTGTGCCAGAAACGAAAAAAAAATATATAAGCGTCGAAACAGGAGCAGAGAACGTGGCGGCGTCAGCGGTGGGACAGGTGGCTGGAGCAAGAAGGAATCAACAGTGCCGCGATGGCCTCGGTATCTCGAATATTCTGGGACAAATATTTGAGATACTGAGGGCAATAGATAAGAAGCTTATCTATTTCCCTCAGTATCTCAAATATTTGGCCTAGAATATTCGAGATACCGAGGGCAAAACTGACTCGGCACGGTCATTCTGGCCTTTTTTTATCTCTTGAAAAACTTTTGAGGGAAAGCAAGGCTGGGGAGGGAGGAAGCAGACGAAACGCTGAAGAGTGGAGGAGGAGGTTTCCTTCTTTCTTTTCTAGCATTTCCTATACTTCCTCCTCCCCAAACTTTCTTTTCCTCCAAAACATTTTTTTTTACCTGTAGTGCCTCCTCCTCGGTCATGCACGCGGCAATATTTAACTTCATCCCCAAAATCCGATTGACGCCAAAGATCCAGATTCATTTAAACTGTAATGAAAAACAACGCAAATTTTACAATTCCACCAGAGCTTCTGCACTCCAATAAATCTTAAGCAACTCCTTTCCGGCGAAGCAGAGAGGAGAGCCAATCACTGCAATACCTCGGAAGGAGAATAACCAGTGGTGAGGGTCATACGACTTGCAAAAACTAAAAGGTCGGAGTTTTTGTAGCGCAAAATGGTTGGGCCGCAAGGTAATGCGCGCGCCGCAGTCAAATTCAAACTACGCGTTTCTTGAGTGGTAATCGAAGGCAGTGGCGGATTCGGAAGGGCGGAGGGGATCCAGATGTTCTCGCACATCTCTTGTAGAAATTTAGGGCGGTGAAAGGAAGGGGCGGGGGGAGGTTCTAAAACATCTGCTATGTTGACCTCCTCACACCCTTTTCCCCCCCACCCCCTGGAAGCCCCCCCACTCCCTTCCCCCTGAGTTTTTCACGGAAATGGTCGCAAATATTGGACAAAGTCCGGTCGCCACAGAGTAGCTGTACTCTCGCTGACGAGCTGTGTAAAACAACACATTTATAAGGCACTTATTTGTGTCGGTCTTATAGCCGCCACTATTAGCCCCGAGAAGTTCGCGTGGCGCCCCCTTACGGCAAACCGGGGTGACGTCACGGCGAGGAGAGACCTTTTCCCCGGCTCGCCCCGCTTGCCCTGTGGAGGCTGTGACGACGCCAGCTGTCGGCGCGCTCGTTTCTATTTATTTTTTTTTTTTGGCGTGTTTTTCGTTAGAAGTGTACATTTTTTTTGTGCCTTTATTGAGGTATGGCCTCTAGCTACATGCGAAACTTCAACCAACATTTTAAGCATGGTTGACAGGGCAGGCAACGCATGAATCGCAGCTGGTATATGAAAATAAAGAAATATGGCCACAATCGCAGGAGCATCACTATGGATTTACATCTCGCACAATCAATGCTGCTGATGGTCTGAATGAATTGGCAGGTTATGTATACTATTTTTTGTTTTGTATTTCCGTTTTTAAACAAGATCGCCGAAGCAGAAAAGCTGCATGCTGCTCGGGCAACATGCTAAATACAGTCTGGGCCATGGGGAGAGAACCACAAGTAAGGCAGTCCAAGTGCGGGGGCAAAGTAAAAAAAAATAAGGAATATTTATTATATACATTGCTCGCATTCGACCTTTGCTGGATTCCGATAGTACTTCAATGGACTACACGGGTGATATCCGTGGACTCGTTTATATCAACCCTCAAGTAATGTATAACAAACGTAAGCGAACGTGTCTAGCTCGTTATTAGTCCGTTAAGCCCTAAAATTGAGATTTTACTTAAATCGAATCGTCCTGAAGCTAAAATACCAGAACCTCTTCTCATGCAGACTGTCGCCCTACATGGGTTCCACATTTTTGTGCTACTAGTGCTGCAACTACCACTGGACAGACGTTTGAATGATTGCTTTTACTCCTGTTTTCCTCTGTTGTCAGAGAGTCCAGCTGTAGGGAGTTTGGAGGCTGAGGAAGCTTTTTAAGACCTGCTGCAGTGTCTCTTTTAATTGGAAATGACAATTCAGACTAAACGGTGTATTTTCCGAATACCCAAGGCTGGAATAAAAATGTCAGGAAAAAGTTTAAACATTCCAAATTACGGCTTTATTGCTGTGCATATTTTGGGCAGTTCAATACATATCATACAGGCAACTGGGGCAGTTCGGCCGTTTTTGCTGCTACCCTACAAACTAATTTCCGGTAATTGTGCATCTTCTAAAAAATGTGCCTGCATACGTGTATAAACTATATAATTAATTTACGAAGAAGCTACATTTATGTAAAACAACCCTGTTTCATGAGCACTTCAAAGATAATCAAACACAGGGCCTTTAAAACATCTGCGAACCACCGTATGCAGAGCGGCAGCGCAAAGTCGGAGTCCCGAGCTAATTTGCCGACCACCCAAAGGCCCATGATATAAATGCCACTTCAAATGCCTTGAAAGCGGGATGTAATATCGTCCTAAATCATGAACATGCAAGGGACAGAATTCCAGCGTCTGAAACAGTTGCGCCACCGCTCCACCGATCCTTCCCAAAATTGCCTTGTGTCGTGTGGACGGGCTGGGAGGTTCATCGGCGGAATTGCCTCCGCCGATAGCTTTCGGGATTTGTAACCCCATATTAAAGGTAAAGGGGACAAGTAGGCATATAAAATGTACAGAAGCACGTCAATATCGGCCAAACTCAACGTCTCGTATGCCGGGTAAACGAAGTCCAGCTCCTCGAAGAGCTTGCGGCACACAACGCCAAACCAGGAAACCGGTGCTGTGGGAAGCGAGCCGATGCAAAATCGCGGAGCGGAGTCCTTCCCCTGACGTCACGGTACGCCTCACCCAATCAGGGCGCGGCGACCGCAGCGACGCTTGTGTTCGCTCTCGGGGCTAATAGGTGACATTCACTTGACGTCACTCGCTAGGTTCGCTGGCATCGCCCACCACGGTCGCCATCTTCGAGGTCTCTTGCTATCGCGAATGCCATCTGGCCGGACCTTTTGAGCGTGGTTTAGCAGTATTTTACAACTTTAAAAGGTCTTTTTGATCGAAACTAGGGGTTATTCTTATACTTTGGTGCTTTTGAAGCGCCGTGGGAGTATTTTTTGTGTGTTTTAGTTCGTTTTTGTCGCTATCGGACTCGTTTACCGCGGCCGCGTTGCTCCCTCGGCTCCATGAAGCGCTCCGTGTTGCCCGCCGTGCCGACGGCGGTAGCTCTTGCAAGAACTAATTTTTCTACTTTGATGCTTTTGTAGCACGGTGTGATTACTCTTTGTTTTGTTTTGCTAGTTTCTTTATTGTTTTTCTCTAGCGGATTTTCTGTACTACGGCCGTGTAACCGTGTTGCTCCATCGCCGCTGTGTCGTACATACGTCGTGCCTTCTGTGTTCGTTCCTGTGCAGAAACATACCGTGCGGCTCACAGAGTGCGCAGCTTATGAAAAATGCGGCGCATTTTTCATTAGCCCAAGCGATTTAAAAACCGCATGTTAGCGATTTGGCGAGCGGGAAGACAAGCGACGGCGACCCGCTTCGCTGCCGCTGGGTCATTCGCGCGACGAGGCAAACCGCGTGAAAGCGACGGGAGCACACGACCAAGGCGATGAGCGCTAAGTTTTCTAGAAATCCCAAAACCGAGCTATGCGACGAGTGACAGTGAAGGGTGAACCGCATGTAAGCGATTTAGCGAGCGATGGCGACAGCGACGGGAGTCGGCGACGAGCGACGGAGAGTTCTCGCGGTCGGTCGTCGCGTCGCTCGGTTTTTGGATTTCTAGAAAGGGTCGCTTATCGCCTTGGTCGCTTGCTCCCGTCGCTTTCATGCGGTTTGCCACGTCGGGCGAGTGACCGAGCGATAGCGAAGCGGGTCGTCGTCGCTTGTCTCGTCGCTGTCGCTCGTCTCGTCCCGTCGCTGTCGCTCGTCTCGTCCCGTCGCTGTCGCTCGTCTCGTCCCGTCGCTCGTCAAATTGCTTCCATGCGGTTCAGCCTTTACACGGTACTTGGCGGCAACAAAGAAAACGGCCCGGCCCCGAGACCAACTTTTCCTCTCTCTTCTGTTCTACGAAGCTTCAACGATATGAAATTAGCACACACTAGCAGCGGACGACCGCGTCCCGAGACCTCGAAGATGGCGGATCGACGGTGGCGCTCCCTGGCAAAATCGAACCTGCAGGCTCCGTGAATACCACCTATACTCCAGTCGGAGAAATGGTCTCGAAAGGCGATAGCGCATTTTCACATGACGACATGCCACTTTTTTTTTTTTTTTTTTTTTCAAATTTGGTGAATGTATTTTGAGGTCGGGGGGTGTACAGTACAAGAACATGCTCAAAGAATTTTCTTCAAGTAAAGTACAAGTTTTGTTTTATAAACCTACTTAAAGTAGTACATTAAGTACCATGTACTTAATATAGTTTCCGACACCGCTTGTTTATAATTTTTTTATGTCAAAACGGTGGAGCAATTACTAAGGTCTCTCGAACGGTTTTCGAATCTTGGAAGCCCTACATAGCCCGAATTTAAGGAGGAAAGACAACGCAAAGCGGTCACCTTTGTGTTGCCCTTTGTGTTGCCCTTTGTGTGGCCCTACCGGAGCACCAGGTGAGCTTCAGTGGGGGGGGGGGGGGGGGGGGGGGGGGGGTGCTGCGTTCTGTTGCCTCCTTTGATTGAGGATGCAGTATGTACACCTCCTGTAGCGGACAAGAGTTGCTACGTTGGGGGAAAGCGAGGACAAGCCCTTTCTTCGAATGTGTCAAGACTCCTTTAGCTTCAGGACACAACGAAGCGCCAGTCTTCGGCTCTAAAGGCTGGTTCACACAGCCTCGGTTCCTTACGTTACGTTACGTATAGCTTACGTACAAGCCACTGGAATATCTGTGCTTCATATCAAGCGTGGCTACCAATTCAAGGAGATCGCCTGGCACGCGACATTCGTGACACGAATGTCTCAGTGACTTCGACGTAACGTAAGAAAACGGTGCTGTGTGAAAAGTTGAACCGAGCTGAATTCCTTACGTTACGTTACGGCGAGCTTTGTGTCCTTGGTTGCCACGGTAACTCACCGTCCCAGCTCGTTGTCACCGAACCCTTCGCGTTTAGAATGTCGCGTGCCAGGCTACCTCCTGGAATAGGTAACCACGCCTAATACGAAGCACAGATTTCCCGGCGACTTGGACATAAGCTTTCGCAGCGTAACGTAACGTAAGAAAACGGGTCTATGTGAACCAGCCTTCATCCCGCAGTTACTCGGCCTCACTTGCGAAGTGTCTGTCTGCTTCCCGCTCCTTGAAGCAGAGTTGTTGGAGGGGGGGGGGGGGGTTGTGAAAACTTTAGTGGGCTTTGGACCTTCCAGTCCACCTCCCCCACCCCACTGCCTAAGGTACATGCTTCCCCGTCTTTGCAAATATTAGCTCATCTTTCAGGATCTTATCTCTTTTTTGCAGGATCGCTAATAAGCAAACCTAGCACTAAAATTAAAGTAATTCGTTATTTGAGTACAAGTTCCTCGAAAAAGCTAATTGAAGTAAACTACTAATTACCGAAATAAAATGCAATTTAATGCCAACTCCTTCCTCTTTCTACAGCGGTGTCTGACTCCTGGCGAACACTTCTGGATATTGGGTGTGGACCCAATGTCGGCAACGTCTTCCCGGCGTCAAGAAAGATCCGAAGCATTGTTTTAAGTGACCTGCTTCCCAGAAGTCGACAGGAGGTAGAGAAGTGGATCCAGAAAGCAGATGACGCCATGAACTGGTCCTTCATAAGCGAACCATTGGCCATCTTGGAAGGGTGCATGTAAGAAGGAGCTTTCATAGAACCGTATATTAGCCGCTAACCCTTTAATGGTTGCATACTTTGAAAGTGTCCATGCAAATCATACAATTTTGCGTTTTTGCAACTATTGGTATTGAGTTGAGATCCAGGATTTTTTTCTTTGCTTTCAAAAATGTAGTTCATTAATTACAGAATGTCCACTACAGCAGACAGCATGCATAGGGGCTTTTGATACATAATCATAACTTTCAAAAAAAAAAAAAAACTTATCGTTTTTCTTTTTCGGTGGTGGAGACTGGGGTCCCGTGTCGCGATCCTCTTCATCACTGTCATCACTTTGGCTGGCATGTTCCCAGCAATCATCACACCTGAATTGATCATCCTCTATGGGATAATCGATGTCATCATCCCCGCTCTCTAAAAGATCATCATCACTTCCTGACGGCAGTCCGTCTTCAAGTACGACACTGATTTCTGAGTCAGGGGAATATCTTATGAAGTATCGATGGCTGCTTCTCTCTAAGGTGATTTGGTAGCAGATCATTTTTCTTTAAAACAAAAATTACAAAATATAGTTTTTTTTCTCGGAATATGTGGAATTATGGCGCATTATTCATTGCAACAGAAAATTGGGTCATTCCAGTATATTTAAAGCGCGGCTGGCCAAATACAATTTGTGCATAGCTCATGGCCCCATAATGCTGCTGCTCATGATGTCCACCAGAGTGGACAAGCCACAAATAGATCACCTACTGAAGAATGAAGACTTATTTGACACTCATATTTATAAAGATTACACCTCAAGACTTACTCGAAGGCATGAAAACGCTTAACAGGGGAGTACTAAGATTTTGCAACAGTTTACGACGCTTTTGCCAGGATGCTCGTGCTTTACCTGGAAATTCTGGAAGCTGGTATCTTGGATGCTGAATACGTCCACACCAGTAGAATTGTGGCGCCATCTATGAGTAGCAATCGCACACACATATGTCCACTGAAGTGGACACCATGCGTACGGGTATTATGTCGCCTGGCAATTTATTTAAAACAAATATTTAACTTTGTCCACTGCACTGGCCACTATACAACAAAGGGTTTTCACATGCCGCTCGCTGTTTTTGATGGCGTTGCTTACTGGAAAAAAAAGGGGGGGGGGGGGGGGGGGGGGAAGGTGCGATCGGTAATTAAGTGTGTTAGGGTGCGATCGGTAACCAAGTGTGTTAACTCACCATAGCTTAGATCACGTGAAATGAAAGCTTGCGCCCGCAGAACCCAGGGATGACCCTGGCCTTAATTCCCACTCCTATCCGTTTAGATGTGAATGGGCATCGTACAGGGGTGCGGCCGTGTATCACTATAGGGTGTGATGCATACTAACGACACCAGGCTAGCGGTGGTACTGCACTTGCTAAATTTCTTATTCACAGCGTAAACCTGTCGCGTCAAATTCGGTTTGGCTTTTATGTCCCCCGTGTTTTTACTGCATTTTTAGTTCCGGTAGAGGCAGCTTTCATAGTATTCATTTCACACCATCAAACACGTAATCCGCTGGGAACGAGCCGTACAACCCAAATAGCAGCGTTTAAAAAGTCAAGTTCTTTCTTTCGGAAAGTTTTAGTTTAGACAAATTTTTTGGATTACTTTTTAGAGATGGACGTACACTTCGCGCTTTCCACTTTTGGCCGCCTCCTCCTTTCCCGTATCCTCTCCACTTATTGCCTTGCCCAACTTAGCTCCCCTCGCACTCACGAGGGGGGAGCGCTAAGAAGATTATCATCCATGCAGAAATCCTAGGGGGTACGTCGGCCTTTAAGCCGTTTCTATTGGTGTATTAAAGGGATTTCGAAGCAAATCAGCTGCTATAAAATTTTATCTGGAGCTCCCCTTTAATGACAGCGCAAAGAGGTATTTGCCGGCTGTTTTATGCCCCGCACTGCATTATACTCGGTTACAAAGTTTCCGTGGCGATGCAGGCAAAGGCGCGCTTGAGAGATGATCAAAGCTACGCAGGCGAACTCTCCCTGTCTTCGAGAATGTTACAGAACGTCGCTTCCGAGTATAGTAAAAGCTGGTTCACACCTTTGCGTTTGACTGTGTTTGACCGCGCTACGACCGCATGTGATGCGACTTTGCGACGACAAACTACACTGGCAGGTGGCGCCATCTCTCAGATAGCCCTGAAAACCTTTCGATTTTCGTCTGCCTAGATCGAGGTTTTCGCAGCATTTGCATGAGCAAAGCTATGCACTATCTATAGGAATTGATTTCTTATAACGCTGTCAGAATTATTTTGAACTCCTTGGGAAATAAGCATACGTAAAATGCACGCAGATGTGAAGTGTTCCAGCATTACCCGATAGATGGCACCAGTGTGTTATCTCGTCGTTAACCGTCCCAATCGAGCCCCGGGCCACCTGTAGACACCGCATCTGGAATCGCGTGGCCAAAAGCACAGAACGACAAGAAACCGCCTTCGAACTCACACAAGGTTGTCGACTCCTATGACAATAAAGACTCTCCAGACAAGAACTATAACAAAGAAAGCAGGTCATAGACTCGCTCCTCGACTACGCCAGGTCAACAAGGCGGACACAACACAACGCCCCATCCAACCTCCCATTTCCCGTCCCCTCCAGATAAGGGGGCCGTGAAGCTATCTTCTATTTCCTTTCCTCTCAATCAAACGCCGGCCATAGGACGCGACTTCGTCCACACTTCGTATATCACTCCTCGCGGAATATACGCAGAGGTGTAGAGAAGTCGAAAAGCGACATTTCGTCTGCTACAGGACCATCGACGGCATCATCTGCTACATAATTAAAAATGCCGTTTCGCGTCCTGGAATAAAACCAATAATGTAGCATGCAGAGATTTTTTTAGGGAATTTTCGGCCTAGATTTAGGCAAAAAGGGAAAAGGGGATCTCGAGATTGCAGGAAATTTCAATAATTGGGGAGGGAATTTGGAAAAAAACGTTTAAAAGGAAGAAATATTGAGAAAATAAATTCTTGTGGTAAACTTCCGTTCATGTTGACGTGGTCGAGGCAAAGCACACCCCACTGTGGCTGGCTATGGTGGTGTTCTGTTCGAGTAACGGCCACTATGGGTGGTACGCCGGCAAAGGCAAACACTTTCGTTGATCGTTGCTTCCTGGTCAGGTGTTCTGGATTTCACGAGTGCTGACCATGGAATTGGATAACAGCGCCGGACAGTCCGATCCAAAACGGACAAGATCAAGAAGGAAAAGTTACGTCAAGTCATTTCGCTCCGATTGGTTCAGCTTGCCAGAATTCAAGGGATGGCTAGAGGAGCGCACCACTACTGAAGCCAAGTGCAAAGCCTGCGGGGCGATCATCAAGTGCGGGAAATGTTACGTTTACAAGCACAGCAGAACGGCTAAGCATCAAGCAGCTGCAAAAGCCGTCAATGATACCGCTTCGGTAACTAAGCTTTTCCATAAAGTCTGCGCTGACAACGAACCCGTGAACATTGCAGAGGTCAAAATGGCAGCCTTTTTTTGCAGCGCACAACGTTGTATTCGAAACAGTGGACCATCTGAAGGCAGGTTCACACTCTTGTGACCTCTTAGAACTGGGTGCCTTGAAACCTCTTACAACGAGAGGACACACTGGCGCCATCTATTGGGTATCCGTGTAAACTTGGCGGTCCGGATATTTTCTATTTCTCTCGCGCATTATCCTTTCTTTTTTGGCTCAAAAAAACTTTTGCCAACTTTATAAACGAGCCTTTCTTATAGGTATTACGCACAATTGACCTCGGAAATCCCACAAAACCTTCGCTCTTGTGAGATACAGTTCCCGGGTCACCGTATAGATGGTGCCAGAATGCCAGTGTGTTCCCTCGTCCTAAGAAACTTTAAGAGGTTTCACCAGATCTCGTCTCTCTCGGTCGTACTCGGTTGCAGGAGTGTGAAGGATGTCCAGCAACTTGGCGAGGAAAGCGTCGAGCTTGAAGCCCACATAATCACACGAAAAAAAAACAATCTCGGAAAGACGTGTAGCAGTCGGATCAGTGTAGCCAGAAGGTAGGCGTTTTTCGTCGAAGCATAATCATTACTATATTATAAAGAACGTTGAGCGTCATTTATTTCATTTATTTTTGGTAATTAGTTCTTAATAGGACAAAGCATAAAAATTGCGCAATGTTTGCACACAAAGTATTTCTAAAATTTTACTTTTGCGAACTACTTTGTGATGCGTACGTACGCTCTTTTATAAGTGGTGAACCGTCCCCGGGCTTCGGCTGCGCTCGGAGCCAAGCAGAAACGAAGTATAGTATTAAGCGGTCGTAGTTGATCAGTCAAACGCATCTCTGTGAACCAGCATTTTGTGGATAGGCGAGCATGTTGTTTTCTATGCCCCTCCTTCGTTTTCGTAGAATTTCGAGTTCATACAAGATTGTTTTTCTAACCCGAGAAACTGACCACGCAGGGACGCGAAAAGTGGAGCCGAAGACATCGAAGAAAGGACACGCGCGGCCATCAAGAAGGTCATCCCGTGCAACGTCCTGGACCCGAGCGTCCTCCCCGAAGAGCACGATGAACGTTTCGACGTAGTTTTGTCGAGCCTCTGCTTCGCGACCGCAAGTCGCGACGAAGAAACCTTTCGAAGAGTCATGCGGAACGTCTCGCGTCTGATTCGCGACGGAGGGCACCTGATATTTTGCGGCATTGCCGGATCGACCGAGTACACCGTCGCGGGCATCAAATTTCCCGAGCTCAGCTTGACCAAAGCCATGGTGGAGGACGCATTGAGCGGAGCGGGGCTTCAGGTGACACGCTGGAGTTCTGTCGACAAGCCCGTCTTGTCGGACAGTCCGAAACATTGGGATTTCGCGTTTGTCGTCCTCGCCGAAAAGTCTTAAACCACCAATCCTGAAGGGGACGCTGGCGGCGGACAACCGATTGACCATGTCCTCCCTAATGCTCCTGAATAAAAAAGGTAGCGCCATCTTCTCCCTCCTCCTCTGACGCGCACACCTTTTATCTTTGTGTTTTGCTTTTTCACACCCGCGCGTCGACGGCAGCGTCACCTGGATCGGCCCAAGATAGCAGACGACCTTCCTATATTTGAGTCAGAGCGCAGTCAAAAGCTGAAAGACACGCAAAATATACACACACAGGCTAAAAGCGCACTGTCACGGTCTACCAGCCTCGAAGGATGTGCTCAAAGAAAGATGAAAGTCATGGCGTTGCACGTTCGGTGTTATTTGATTGGCCACATGAGCTCATAGCATGCACTGCACTCCGACAGCATAAGCATTCCTCGTCCCTCCTCCTCTGACGCGCACACATGGAATTGCTTTTGAACCCTGCCTCTATCCCATGCTTCGCAACTGAGAATCCACACAAACTTCGAACGTTAAAATACAAACAACGTAAGTTTCCTTTCTTCTTTAAGCGTGACAACCTACTTTTTCGTTTCAAGAAAAAGAAAATATCGCTTTCGATTGTGTCTCAAGTTTCGCGCTGTTTGTTTTTTCCCCCCAGAATGCCCGGTCTGATTAGCAGTCAAATAAATCAACCTATAGTCGAGCGATCACCCGGTCACCTTTGAAGTTCTCCATCCTCTTGACTCGTCTTTTCACTCTTTAAGTCTTCTCATATCGCGCATGTACAAACGAAGAAACCAAAAATCAAACAAAAATTTTAACTTAAAAAAGAATAGTTAACTCTCCCAAACAATAAAATTGTATGTTTTGTTTGTTTGTTTTTTCTTTAAGTGGCGGTAGATTATTCTTGGTATACGAAGCGCCTCCCGTCATCTTTTCAACTGACTATGGCAATCCGAAGTACGGTGCCTGAAGAGTATCTTCTAGGAAGCTTTCTTAGTCCAAGACGGTTTTTCTTATTTCTAAGATTTCTTTTAGTGACGCCGTAGCGAGATCGTACTTCGGCTTTTCTGTTCAGATCTGAACGATCAATGCGTTAGCGTTTTCTTCTCAACGTTTCAATAAGTGTGTAGCACCGTTGCCCCAGCCCTGCCAGGGCCCGGGCCCGGACTTGCGGGTTGGCCCGGCCCTGGGCAGAGCTCTGGGAATCCCGATTTCTCCTCTTCTTACGATGCTCTTCGTGAATCTGCCTTCTGATCTTTGTGGGTAAGTATATAGGACAGGTCATGGATATATGATTCGATCGAGAAAATAAAACCCGGTTTTTCAATCCGCATGAGTAAGCTACCCATCGCAGCAAGCTAAAACTCCGTGAAAATGTGACACTAAGCGGCGTTAATAATATACCAAAGGTTGAGCAGACGACGTTACCGTGATCAACTTCAAAAGGTACGAGAGGAAAACAAAGTTCCTCGAACTCTTTATGAGCCGACGCTCGCCTAAACCTGATCTTCATCAAACCGAAATTTGAAATTGTGGGCGTGAATGTAACAATTGTGTGAATAAAAAAAATAAACCTTTTTTAACACGAAAGAAAATAGTATTCCCCTTCTAATTAGTGGCCATTATTTTTACCGCAATAAAGGCAACGAATGCCGGCAATCTCAGATTACGGTTTGATGAACATTGTAGGTGCCGTGTATAGACCGACACGCTGTTAGCAAACAAGCCCGCGTTTGCCCACACCAGGTGCGGGCACTGCGCATGCGCAGAAACCGAATTCGAATGAACTGAAGCGTCTGCGCATGCGCAGTGCCGTCGACAGCGCCACCGCAGCTGCGTGACGTCAGGGACGCGTGTTGGTCTATAATGTGCGTGTTCGCAACTTGTGAGCGAACACGGCTTATTGAGCTGAAACAACGGCGGGTGCATACGGACACACCGGGTGGGGAGAGCCGAGCGGCGAGCCACGGACAAGGACGGGACGCCTGGAATGCACAGACTGGGCGCGGTCGCAGACCAGAAAAGACGCTTTTCGTAACACCTAAACATTGCAACCTAAACAGTTCAATAAATTTATCCTCGCATTATCCAAAATTAACCGGTAGGCTTAGGTGAGGTGATTGTCGACTTTTTGAAAAATTTTATTTTTCGTTTGTACCTTTTGGGGATCCAGGTAACGGCGTGTGTTGGAACTGTCGCAGCTTATCTTTACCGCTCACAACCTCACCGAGTTTTTCTAGCTTTCTGCGATAGCGTAGTTTATTTAGGCAGCTCAAAAAACTGGGTTTCATTTGCTCGATGATGACGGAACCCGTCATCATCGAGAACAATGAACAAGATTTTTAACTTTTAAAAGTGGACAGTAACAGTGACTGCAATGTAATTACAGAACAGCAGTTCGAGCAAAGTCAACATTAAGAAGAATTTTTTCTCTTTTAAAAATATTCAGTATAGTAGTCTGTGCCATTATATTTACATATCAGCGGTCAGATTACAGTCAACGTTTTGCAATACAACCTAAAAAAAAAATTCTTTTAAAAAATTATGCAAAAAACATTTTGCATAATTATGTAACTACTTTAATTTTTCTTTTCTTTTAAAAAAATTTAGCAACAGTGCATGGAAAGTATTGACAGACATATCAGAAGTTTATGTAAAGTCAGAATTTTGTAGAAAACCAAAAAGCTTCAACAAAAATATATATTTCAAGTATGTGGCTAGGTTTCGCTACGAAAACCCGACCGTTCAAAAATCAGGAGTAGGATTTAAAGTTGTAAAAATTACAGATAAAGAAAGCTTGAACGACATATACGTTTCGACAGAAATGTGCGGGTATTCGCTTGTTTCTAAAATAGTTACGGCTGCAACTTCCGGTCCTCAAGATGCCTGCAGCAGACGACGAATGCAAGAAGTATGCCGTCTGCCACACGCCGGCAGGTCAAGCCGGCGCCGTCGTTTGAATCGTGTGAACAAAGACGATATTCTGATATTGCATTTGTTTGAAATATAATGAGTTTCAGACACCTCTAAGATTTCATAGTGGGGCGCGTTGCAAAATATGGTTTACTGAAAGTCGGGGCGTCGATCGAGATTATCGTCTGCTAAAAGGTCGCATTCCACCCGTGAGCAAAGCACTTCAGGCGATCGGTTGAGATCCCAAATTTTCTTTGCGGACTCGCGCTACGGGAGGGTGCTTGGTACCCGGTTGTAACAATCGCGTGGAGAAAAATTCTTGCAGTTTCTTCAGATTTCCGCAAGACCCCAAAGCACAAAAGAACTGGATAAAAAACATAAGGTGAGTACATGTAGCACTGGCGGACACAATTGCCTTCATGTAAAAAAGGGCGAACCAACCGACAGCACGTAGAACCCATATTCTGTTCGGTCATAATGTCCTAGAATATGGTGCTATATTTATATATTATTACTATAATATTGATAAAGCAGTTGCATGCGAGTAGTAGTGAGAGTAAACTCCAGCTAAAACTTGCAGTAGTCTTACACTGCTATGGAAAAACAGTGTTGAGAAGTATGCCTGTGTCCATGCGCTATCCGGTTATTTTGTTTATTCGTATATATCTACCTTTGGTGATGTTTTTTTCATTGTGCTCTTCATATATTCTTCTGATTGGACTAGCTTCTTAATTTAGTATTTAGTACATACAAGCCACTATAATAATAATCATAATAAACGACTTACCTCGACGGCGTACGATGTTTCTCCTGCTGGCCTGCACTACGTCGTCGTAACTGATCTGCATGACGTGGTTTGATTTTATGGCATTTTCACCCCTCTGAACTAAGCTGAGTTCATCACAGTAAAAAAAAAGAACAAAAAAAACGCACATTGCGGAGGCCTCTATGGCCATCACGACACACTTTTTTTTGTCGCTCGTTTGCCGACGCAATTCAATGAAGACGCCCGCTGCAACAGAGGCTAGCAAATCTATCGTGTCGTCTGCTACCAAAGCAAAGTGAAGTGTAATACTTCAGAAATGGCTTTCATCGTTGCAGTGCGACACAGAGACGACAAAAACATCATGATTAGATATCAAGACGTCACGTTGCTTACAAACAAATTATTTACTTATTTGTAAGCAAAACCCTAGCCTCATGTGGAGTCTCCATTTATTAGTCCGTAGTAACGTCCCTAGCGACATTTTGTTTGGACCCAGACGCCATGTTCTGACGTGGTTACTTACGGGGTCACTGAATAAAACACCTGGCTAACATTTCAAAACGGCTTTTTTTATAACACATTTGTAAAGTAGTAGCTTACTTTGAAGCCGTTTCTATGCCATGACATAACTAATCTAACATGGCGCCCTTCTATTTTTGTAGGGTGTTTTCGTACCATCGCTCAGGTGTGGTGCTGGAGCGAGGCTCCTGAGCAGCACGCCCGGCCCTGGTAGTGTAATACTAGGGAGTTTTAGCAAACCTCTACCGTGTTCCGCGTGCCAGACTATCGGAGCCTTTGAAACATGCTTTTAAGCGCTCGCCCCGGGGTCACGGTATCACACCGGGCGCGTGTTTAAAAAGCATGCTTCAAAGGCTCCGATAGTGCGGCACGCTGACCACGGTAACAGCTCGCTAAAAGTTTCTAACGTAGTTTATGCCTACGATGTGCGATTGCGCTTTCAGCTGTATAGTGCGTAATCGTGTGTTCGTTGTTCTTCTGTTGGAGACGTCCAGCCGTCTATACTCAGTTTCACCTTCAGTCCGAGCGCAGCGGACGCTAGGAGTAATCCCAGCCAATCCAGTGTGGTGAGAGTGTCATGTGACCTTGAGCTCCCTGAGTCCCTCTGCCCAACCGGCACGTCACGCGATTTTCTCCCGGCGCTGGATCGGCTGGGATGGCCTGTGGCGTCCACTGCGCTCAGACTGAAGGTGGAACGGAGTATAGAAAGGAATCGAGATCTGCGACCGAAATATTTCGAGGCACATTTATCGCACATTGGTCATGCACAAACAAAATAAGTACAGAACCGCACTTGCATAAGCGCCAAAATAGAACATTGACAAAATCAATTCGTTGCCCTCGCCCGCAAACTCTATTTATAGATCGGCAGCACATCTGTCATCTGAGCACGATTTCTTCACTTCATTATTGCATGCGGTGCCGCAAACCTTCTTGGGAATGGGCTACTTGCCTCTCTGTGAAATATCACAATTACCACTAACATATACCTACAAATGTACACAATGGCTCACAAAATTACGCATTCAACATGGCAAGTTGGATCAGCTGTTTTTTTTTTTTTTTTAATAAACAAGTTGTTCATTTATTTAAGAAATATTCCACTTCAGGTAGCGTCCAACAATTATTAGCTTCATTTTTACAAATTCAAAGCTCCTCACACAAGCAAGATGGAAAGGTGCTGGAATAAAGCTTCGGAAATGTTGGCACTCAATACGGACTGTATGACTGGTTGGGAACCACGAAGTGGCCGAAGCAAGCTTCCTCCGTGAGAAAACGCTCAAATGCTCGTTCCATGTCCCAGCATCTGTAATGCCAATGTGGTCATGATATTAGTTGTAAACTTATTTAAATAGTCAGGACACAAAACAAACATCTATCTTTAGAAAATTAATGACGAAGAATGCCGTTGTCGCACCCGGGAACAGAAATAAATAAGACTTCAAATTAAAATATAGGGAGCCGAATGCTGTCTTTTACTATTCACCGTATGTCTGAGGGCCGCCCGAGACCTTTTTCAAGATTAAACTCTATCTTTACTCTTTAAATATGCAGTTGTGCCTAAATCTAAGTGGGGCTAAGTGTATACCGTTAAAACCGTAGTCGTTCGGGGATTTCCTTCATGGAGAATATTAGAAAGCATTTGTTTTTACTGCGAGAACAAGCTTTCCTCTTGTACGGTCTACCCGTAAACTAACAGCTATGGGCAATAAACGTTCAATAGTAAATTCGCTCAGCAAATAAAGCTGAGTACGGGAAGTACAAACTCAAATCTATCTTTAGCTGAAAAAAAAAAAATTAGGTCTCGGCTTTTGCGCTGTTCGTGCACCGTTTGGACAAGGCCACGTCGAATGCATCCCTCAACAGTGGGAAAGTTTGCACCAAGAATATCCATCGAATTCGCCAGGCGCACGGAACGCCGAAGACCGGAACCATGCTCGCACGACACTCGGGTAAACAAAACCACGCGCAACGAGCAACCGCACAGTGACACAACCGTTACAAAGTTACAAATTTGGGAGACGGGAGCAGTGGCGCCAAGGGGGGGTCGACACCCGGGGCACCGGCGAGTCGAGCGAGTGGACTGCTCATGCAACCTCCGCCCGGTCGGTTTATGGTTTTGGTTCCAGACCGAAGGAGAAACAAATAGAAATCCATATATACAATAAATTACATTTTATATTCATGACGCTGTGAATACGTTTTGTTGAAATTATTGTTAGCACAGAAAGTTTTACAATTGTATTTTTTGAGTTAATGACAGCTTCCACCACCGAAGCGCTGCTGCCGGTGGCGATGCTATTCCCATCGTCACCGATGGTGGCGACGCTGATGTCAACGCCGCGAAACTCGGACTGTGACCGGGTCGAGACCTGTAGTTGGAGCTGATCCAGAACGACGCTTGGAACACGTCCGTCTCCATCCCGATCGCCCTAAAACATAGTGCCGCTCCAAAACGACAAGTGGAATTCGCCGTGAGTTTTCCACCGCTTTGTGTTAACCTTAATTTTTTGTTCCTTTCTCTTAAAAGACCCCTTGTATAGCCTAAAACTATTAATTAGGTTAGGACGTGGAACAATGCTGGTCGAAGCGCGAAGAGGGTGGGATGGGAACAGTGGGGACGGGGCTTTTGGCATGCGGGCGATACGGGACGGGGTAACTGAAGGTGGGGTTCTTGAAACGGGGGGCTAATGACGCAGGGCTTTGGCGAGAAAGATTCTGTACGCGGGGCGATCGTGCTACACCCCTCGAAACATGTATTGGACACGAGGGCTGCGTCATATATCGGCGAGAACTCGGATCCAATAAAACGCCTCGTGCCCAAGAAATCGTGATCGCTAACGTTGCCTGATGGTGTTTTTAAAGGGGTCTACCATTAAACCGATCCGTTTCTCTTTTCAGGTTAAAACAGAGTGGTTGACCTCTCGACGTTATTTTGACGGGACAAACAAAAAAGCATCATGAGCAGCGAGAAACTCAGAGAACAGTATCTTCAGGACTTCGAGCCCAGGGAATATCCGGTGGCCATGAGAACGCTTACCGGCGTCCACTCGTTTTTCCAGAGAGAGCTTCATTCCATTTTCAATTCTCGTGAGTATACGTGTAGAGATATTGCCGCAAATGCAAAAGGCTCGTGACGAGCGTACATTGAAAATAAGAGAGGTTTAATCGGCACACTTGTGCCAGAAAGCAAAAAAAAAAAAAAAATAGAGCGTCGAAACAGCAGCAGAGCACGTCGCGGCGAGAGGGAGAGGAAGAGAGGACTTTCTAAAGAGGAAATACTCACGTCATAGAGAAAGAGGGGTGACGTTTTATTAAAATATTTGGGCGGACTTAGCCTTGCCGATTAGGCCGTCATTGTCCCGCCCAGAAATGAAAATTAAATAATAAAATGAATAAAACTAACTGAAATAAATGATGATTGAAGAAGAAAAGACCACACTCACACACGCACACAACAACTAACGTCATAGCTAGCTACGGGGCAGTGGCGTAGAGCATAACAGCTGATAGAGGAGAAAGAATGTCGCGGCGTCGCAGCTGGCTGGAGCAAGAGGGAGCCAACGAGGCCGCGATGGGCTCCTTATCCAGTGCCCTTGGCACCTCGAGTATTCGGCCTAGAATATTCGAGAGCTAGGGCGAGATTGACTCGGCAAGGTCATTCTTACCTTCTCATCTTTTACACTCAGGTGGCCCTGCAATCATATTTAAGCGTCTACCTTTTTTGCGGTTTCCACGTCCATAGGGGTTCGGGCAAGCCAGTGGGCACGGAGACAGTAACTAAATATCTGTGCGTCATATCATATGTTAGCATGGCGACGCGGAAACCTCCTCCGCCTACGGGGGCGACCCGCGTACCGAAAGAGCGCGAAATGTGCGCTCTCGGCACATTTCGGGCTGACTGCTGGTCAGAGCCGCTAACAGCTTCTTTTTTAGTCGGAATACAAAATATAAGTGACGCGAACCGTTTCAATTATTTAGAAACGTAGCTTTTGTTCAGTATTTTAGTTCAGAGAAGAAACAAATGCAGTTGGAAAGCATGGAAACAAGAAATGGATAAGTGAAATCCGGCTGAGCCCTTTGGATTGGGCGGTAGCTTACGCCACCTAGCCATTTTGTTTCATCGTTTAAGCTTAGAATATTTAAATGTGAAAACTATATTCACTCCGCACTGCAAAGAAAGTGAGGCTACAAAACCCCCTTGCCATCAATTAATAAGAAAATACCTAGTTTCATCTCGCAATTTCTGCCACCATTCACTTAATATTAGCTTGGTAATCTCTACTGTCTTAAAATCCACTCTCCCTTCGCCGTCTCTAAAACCCAATGACTTTATTAAATGTATGTTGTCTTCGGTAGGCATAGGGTGAAGCCCTTTACAGTAGAGTATCAAGTGCTCAGCCGTCTTGTCCTCCTCTCCACAAGCAGTGCACACTGTATCCATTTCCTGGTACTTCGCTCTGTATGTTCTGGTTCGCAGAACACCCGTCCTCGCCTCAAACAACAATGAGCTTTCCCTAGAATTGTCACAAATGTTTTCTTTGGCAATAACTGTTTTGTTTAATCTATAGCTTTCAAAAGCCGTCTTTGTCTGCATTCCCTCTAGCCACCGATATCCTTCTGTGGCCTTAACTTTCTTCTTAACCGAGACCTGCTCTTCTGTTACTCCACTATAGCCTAAAAACTTTCCTTTTAATTTCCTAGTGCGCTGTCTCCACTTTGTGTCTATACTTCTCATGTATAAATAGCTGAAAACCTTTCGTGCCCATTGCTCCCCACCCATTTGCCTCAACCGATCCTCAAATTCTATCTTGCTCACCGCTTCCCTGCTCTCAAATGACGCCCATACCATGTCTCCTTGGACTCCCTGGTTTGGCCTTTTGCAATGTGCCCCCAAAGCCAGCCTCAAATGACCAGTCGACATACCCGCCACCAAGCGGTGGAAAAGGCGGCGCATACTAGGAAGGTGTAGTGGAATCAGGTACCGACGAGCGGCGAGCGTAGAAAGGTCCCGGATGTACGCGGCTGCGCTGCGGTCAACGTTACTAAACCCCTCAGTTTGGAAACTGCCATAGAGACTGCTCTGAAAAAGTGGCACCAATCCGAACTCGAGAATCGAGTTAATGGCATCACAACACCGCCATTTCTCCCGCAGCGGCCTCTCGAAGAAGTGGACGTGACTTCTATTTTGGCTTTAGTCGGCCATTTTGGTGCCGAAACAGATACGGTGGAATGGATTTCAGGGGTGCCACACCCGTCACTCAAGCGGACGCGCCGCGAATGACTACCGAAGTTAATATGCACCTAAGTCGGGACGCGCTACCTGAAATCACCGCTGAGGCATAATTGTATAAAAGCAATATTAATTGTACTGCAAAACCTTTCAAACTAAAGGTCATAGAAAACATCACGCGCCCCTCATTTTGTACCAAACTCCCATAAAAATTACTACAAAAAGAGGTTTTTTCCCGCTGGTTTTTACGCAAAAACACGCTTTCTGAAAGCTGAAGGGGACCACAGTACAGACAAAAGATAAAGAATGGCGCTGTTGTCGTATTTAGCTCGGTCTCGGTGGACGCCAGCGGCCCAGGTTTCGACGGTGAGTTTCCTAACCGAGGGTTCTAGTAATGTTGGCTGCGGTCGAGGATCCGACTAGTTCCGAACGTTCCGAAGGCCCTTCGGACCAGGTTTGGCTTGGTATTTGGCGGTATGGCAGCGCGAAGTGGCTCCCGTTCTGAACTGATCTTTCCCCCGTGCTTGCTGTTGTTTGTGGCCAATGATGTGTCATGCCGAATTAGTGTTTAATCGCGCAGCAAATGCAATGCGAGCCGCCCTGGCTGCCCGCTTCATACAGCCTATCCAGAGCATGCTTTAGCCCTCTCGAGCCGTCGACACGGAGTGCGGCAGCCGTGAGCTGGGGGGGAGGAGGGGGGGGGGGGGGGTTCACATGTCCCGATCTCCCTCTTGAATTCTGCATGTGTAAAAATTTAGGACGGGGAAGGGAAAGGGGGGGTCACAAGCGACTTCCGGTCGCACCGTTTTTGCAAGCCTGTTGAGCTTGCTTATGTCACCGGTGCTAGAAAGCATAAATGCTACGCGGGCAACAGATTTGGAGATTTAACGAGTGCCTTCGGTTGTACAATATTACATCTCAGAGGGGCCATGTTGGTTTGCAAGAATACTCGAACCATTTTAACAGATCTCGCACTCCTTTTTCTTTTAGCGTTCACCTGGAGAATAGGTGGTTAAACGTATCATCTACATTTCAAGCAGCGGTGTTGAGGTGGTCTTTGTTCATTCTTTTTATAAACCGGAAGTTCTCTGGAGCGTCAAAGACTGGAGCACCACCTGGTGGCATTTTCCGTAAAAAGGGTCTACAGTGCAGTGAGCAATCGTTTCATGTGAAACCATAGCTTCACTGTCCTTCACAGCGTGAGCTGAAGCCCCAAATGGTTAGGTTACGAAATCAGTCCCGGAACCTTTCGATAGCACATCGTACGTATAGACATAAAAAAAAGCCAGCTGTGGCATTGATTTTTGCGCAAAATCGGAAACTGTTATCATTAAATCGCTGTATGATTTCCATCACGCACTTGATCCTCACGATGTACAGGGGGAACAGCGCACCCGCAGAACAGTCATTCAAATCAACACAAAAGAAAGAAACACTTACTCAGCGCTGACTGACAACTCTCTATATTTACACTTTTTCTTCTTCTATTTGTGCTATATGCAAGGGCCAGGGAGAATAACTGGTCTTTTTTTTCTTTTCTTTTGATATGATGCTAAATAGTGAACTAAATTGAAATTAATGTAAAGCTAGGTAGTCTAAATCTTTTTGTGACAAGGTTAAAGACGGAGTACTAACGCATGTGCCGTTATGTTTCGCAATGTTCTCTACCTCGATAATTTCTCTTGTGAGTTTGTTATGATGCTTGCCAAGCACGCCGCAGTTACTCAGCTGCACTGAGCACCCACAGTCACGGCAGTGAATCCCTAGATGACCGGAGCTTTTGTTGGTGAATGTGTTGTTATGCTCTCGAAGGCGATCGTTCAGACACCTTCCGGTTTGACCTATGTACAGCTTTCCACAAGAGAGGGGAAAGGAGTAGAGCACCTTTTCTGCACAAGGGACAAAGGTGTTCTTGTGCTTCTTTTTGCAGCCAACTGTTGTTATTGGTGGAGTATTTACCTTCTTGCATAAGCTGTGAAGTTTGTTAGGAACTGAGAAGATGACTTCCAAGTTTACTCGGTTAGCTATTTTCTTCAGTCCGTGAGAAAAATTATGAATATATGGCACAATGATGGGCTTCTTTGTTTTGTCTCTTTGCTTTTGTTGCGTGCATAGGTCTTGCCTACTTTCGTTGATGAGCTTTTCGGCCACTGATGTTAATAACGAGTTTGGGTATCCTGCGCGCTTTAGTCTTGAGTCTTGCCCGTCAAAGCTCGCTGGAATGGAATGCAGGCAGGATTTTTTGAGTGAGTTTTTGAGGCATAACCGCACGATGCTTCTTTTAACGAGTTTTGAATGGGCCGAATTGAATGGTAAGAGCGGTTTTTTTCCCCCTGGGCTCATACGACCAGCATAAATGGTAAGGTAACATGAAGAGTCTGAGATCTAGGAATCTTAAAGAGCGCTCGTTTGGAAGTTCATGGGTAATTTCCAAAGGACTCATGCAGATTTTAAAACTGTCGAGGACGTCAGCAACCATGCTGGTGAAGTTGCGATCGTCTGAAGCTAGAACAATTAAATAATCGTCGACGTACCGGAACACTCTTATAACTTTGGAGCAGTCTAATGATTCTTTTATCTTCCTGTCGTTGTGTGCTAGATAGAGATCGCTAAGGATAGGGGCAATGCAGGACCCGATGCAGACACCTCTCTTCTGTAGGTATGGTTGGTAATCCCAGGTAGCAAAGGTCGACCTGAGGTAGATGTTAATCAAGGTCAAAAACTTGCTTTCGGATAAGCCCGACTCATTTTGAAAGGCAATAGCACCGAAGGTGTCTATGCTGTCCTCTATGTACCTTAGGAGGCGGTCGTGGGGCAAGGAATAGTACAGATCCTTAATGTCGATGGAGAACACCTTTAGGTCTTGGTCACGACGCTCTTCCAAAAAGTTGAAAACTTCGGAGGAGCTGCGGATCAGGTATGGATCATCAATGTTAAGTAGGTTTAGCCGTGTTTGCAGAAATAAGGCAGCAGACTTTTGCCATGTCCCCCTTTCAGAAACGATAACCCGGAGGGGGCAATCCGCTTTGTGAGTTTTGGCGCTGAAAAATAATTCTAGACTTAGATTTTTACTGCGATCGATGTAGGAGCAGAGTTGTTTTAAATCGTTCAAGTGACAAAATTGTTTTGCTTCCCTTTTAACTTTTGCCTGGGAGATCTCAGAGTGCTTGCTGAAAACGGATTCGACTGCTGTTAATGCTTTTTCTCCAAACGTGTCCGAATGCATGAGGACAAAACCTCCTTCTTTGTCAGTGGGCAGAAGATATAATGAATTCTCTTTCAGGTACGTTTCTACTCTCTTGATGGGCAGAGGAGTAGATGGTGGTTTGTACCGCATAAGCATGTCTACACCTTCAGAGGTGCAGCGATCCATTTCGGTCTCCGGAGCTCGTCTCGAGACTTCCCTCACAAGGGAAAGTAACTCCGGTGCCGTCTTCTTAGGTTCCACCGCAAACTTAGGGCACAGACTGAGAACTTGCTGTACTGCGTTTGGTATGTGGATGTCTCCTATTGTGCATACGGGGTTATTCAACGCCTGTTCTTCCCTTGGTCTGTTCTTACGGAGATGCCACAAAGTGAGTTTCCACAGATGGTCGGTCGTTCTCTCTGTGAGGGAGGCGATTTCTCGCCTGGCCCTTCTGCTGAAGGTATTTGTCGGGTTTGTTCGCAGCTTCACAAATAGGTAGTTCCGGTAGTGCCGTGTTTGACGATGCCACTCGGCTTGAAGGATTTTGCAAATTCGCTTTCCATGACCTACGGACATACCTCGGCAAACCTCACTCATGAGGGCCCTCACTCACCCTCACTCACCCTCATCCTCACAGGCGAGGTGAGGGTGAGTGAGTTTCTGAACCAGGAAAATTCATGAGTGTGAGGGTGAGTGAGGGCCATGAGGGCTGTGAGGGCGGTGAGGGCCGTGAGGGCGGTGTGGGCCGTGAGGGCCATGAGGGCGGTGAGGGCCGTGAGGGCGGTGAGTGGCGTGAGGGCTATGAGGGCCGTGAGGGCGGTGAGGGCCGTGAGGGCGGTGAGGGCGGTGAGGGCCGTGAGGGCCGTGAGGGCAATGAGGGCCATGAGGGCGGTGAGTGCGTGAGGCCCCCTTCAGATCGAGCATCTTTCTCAGCAATTTTGGTGTTAATGGCGGGTTGTTCTCCAGCTTTCCCTAGATCGACACGAATTGCTGAGATCGGGTCCGGCTCGAAATAAGCAAGCAACTCGGAGCAATTCGAATACGTTTGAAGCGGCTGCATCCAATCAGGGAAGCAAAATTTTCACGTGATACCTCGTGCCGGTGATGATGACACCGAAAAACTTGGTTGTGGTTTGAAATCGATCGTTTTTTGGAAATAAACTGTTTCAGAAAGGTGCATCAGCATTCTTAACGAGGTTTAAATGCATAAGAACACGTTTATAACGGGTAATTGTTTCTGAATAGTGAAAATAAAATTTTATATGACGATGGCAAATTGCAGCAATTGATTGCTGCGTGCGATCGCGGGCGGCCCGTGTTGCTGGTGTTGCGACGTAAAGTTTCTGGGCCAAATCGCCCCATCTGAAGCTGGCCTGAGTGGCGTGAGGGCCATGAGTGCGTGAGGGGCGTGAGGGGTGTGAGGGCCGCAAGCGCGGTGAGGGGCGTGAGGGCGGTGAGTGGCGTGAGGGCGGTGAGTGGCGTGAAGGTGGTGAGTGGCGTGAGGGCCGTGAGGGCGGTGAGGGCCGTGAGGGCGGGGAGTGGCGTGAGGGCTATGAGTGCGTGAGGGCCGTGAGGGCCGTGAGGGCCGTGAGGGCGGTGAGGGCGGTGAGGGCTGTGAGGGCCGTGAGTCGCGTGAGGTCGGTGAGTGGAGTGAGGGCCATGAGTGAGTGAGGGGCGTGAGGGCCGTGAGGGCGATGAGGGGCGTGAGGGCCGTGAGGGCGGTGAGTACGTGAGGGCCGTGAGGTTCAGTGAGGGTGAGTGAAGGGCTGAAGGTGAGTGTGACTGTGAGGGTGAGGGTGAGTGAGGGGCTGAAGGTGAGTGTAGCTGTGAGGGTGAGGGTGAGTGAAGGGCTGAAGGTGAGTGTGACTGTGAGGGTGAGGGTGAGTGAGGGGCTGAAGGTGAGTGTAGCTGTGAGGGTGAGGGTGAGTGAGGGGCTGAGGTGAGTGTGGCTGTGAGGGTGAGGGTGAGTGAGGGCGACCTGAAATGCCGACCTCTGCCTACGGATGGTGTGAAGTTTCCGAATAAGGCCTTGACCTCCGGAGGCAGCATGTGCACTCGTAGACAATACCCATAACTTCTTGCTAAGATGACCAGAACGTCGGGGTTATCCCTCCGGGTTATCGTTTCTGAAAGGGGGACATGGCAAAAGTCTGTTGCCTTATTTCTGCAAACACGGCTAAACCTACTTAACATTGATGATCCATACCTGATCCGCAGCTCCTCTGAAGTTTTCAACTTTTTAGAAGAGCATCGTGACCAAGACCTAAAGGTGTTCTCCATCGACATTAAGGATCTGTACTATTCCTTGCCCCACGACCGCCTCCTAAGGTACATAGAGGACAGCATAGACACCTCCGGTGCTATTGCCTTTCAAAATGAGTCGGGCTTATCCGAAAGCAAGTTTTTGACCTTGATTAACATCTACCTCAGGTCGACCTTTGCTACCTGGGATTACCAACCATACCTACAGAAGAGAGGTGTCTGCATCGGGTCCTGCATTGCCCCTATCTTTAGCGATCTCTATCTAGCGCACAACGACAGGAAGATAAAAAGAATCATTAGACAGCTCCAAAGTTATAAGAGTGTTCCGGTACGTCTACGATTATTTAATTGTTCTAGCTTCAGACGATCGCAACTTCACCAGCATGGTTGCTGACGTCCTTGACAGTTTTAAAATCTGCATGAGTCCTTTGGAAATTACCCATGAACTTCCAAACGAGCGCTCTTTAAGATTCCTAGATCTCAGACTCTTCATGTTACCCTACCATTTATGCTGGTCGTATGAGCCCAGGGGGAAAAAACCGCTCTTACCATTCAATTCGGCCCATTCAAAACTCGTTAAAAGAAGCATCGTGCGGTTATGCCTCAAAAACTCACTCAAAAAATCCTGCCTGCATTCCATTCCAGCGAGCTTTGACGGGCAAGACTCAAGACTAAAGCGCGCAGGATACCCAAACTCGTTATTAACATCAGTGGCCGAAAAGCTCATCAACGAAAGCAGGCAAGACCTATGCACACAACAAAAGCAAAGAGACAAAACAAAGAAGCCCATCATTGTGCCATATATTCATAATTTTTCTCACGGACTGAAGAAAATAGCTAACCGAGTAAATTTGGAAGTCATCTTCTCAGCTCCTAACAAACTTCACAGCTTATGCAAGAAGGTAAATACTCCACCAATAACAGCAGTTGGCTGCAAAAAGAAGCACAAGAACACCTTTGTCCCTTGTGCAGAAAAGGTGGTCTACCCCTTTCCGCTCTCTTGTGGAAAGCTGTACATAGGTCAAACCGGAAGGTGTCTGAACGATCGCCTTCGAGAGCATAACAACACATTCACCAACAAAAGCTCCGGTCATCTAGGGATTCACTGCCGTGACTGTGGGTGCTCAGTGCAGCTGAGTAACTGCGGCGTGCTTGGCAAGCATCATAACAAACTCACAAGAGAAATTATCGAGGTAGAGAACATTGCGAAACATAACGGCACATGCGTTAGTACTCCGTCTTTAACCTTGTCACAAAAAGATTTAGACTACCTAGCTTTACATTAATTTCAATTTAGTTCACTATTTAGCATCATATCGAAAGAAAAGAAAAAAAAAAAGACCAGTTATTCTCCCTGGCCCTTGCATATAGCACAAATAGAAGAAGAAAGAGTGTAAATATAGAGAGTTGTCAGTCAGCGCTGAGTAAGTGTTTCTTTCTTTTGTGTTTATGTTGATTTGAATGACTGTTCTGCGGGTGCGCTGTTCCCCCTGTACATCATGAGCAACCAACTCGCCCGAACCTCTGTGTTGATCCTCACACATCACGGATGGCGCCACAAGCACGATTCTCGGGCGAATCGGTCTTCTGTGTCGGCGCCCGCTGATAGAGATCTCTAAAGTACTAATGTTTTACGAAAATCTTCTAAAGTAAAAGCTTCATTTGGTGAAATCCTAAGCCCCATACTAGGAGTTGCCGACGTTTCCGGCTCATTTTAACACTCTAGTCACTGTCAGGATGAGATCAGCAGGGAGAATTGTTTAAGTTGTCCCGACTCCAGCACGATCATCCATCATCCGATAACAGTTCGCAGGCTGACAATGGGTACTGTGACTTAAAATCATTACGGGCATGCAGCCCATTCCTCGTTAGGTGAAATACCTTCCTCTTTCTACAGCGGTGTCTGACTCCTGGCGCACACTTCTGGATATTGGATGTGGACCCACTGTCGCCAACGTCTTCCCGGCGACACGGAAGATCCGAAGCATTGTTTTAAGTGACCTGCTTCCCAGAAGTCGACAGGAGGTAGAGAAGTGGATCCAGAAAGCAGATGATGCCATAAACTGGTCCTTCATGAGCGAACCATTGGCCATATTGGAAGGGTACAAGTAAGAAGGATCTTTCACGGAACTGGAAATTAACCGTTAACGTGCCGCTCGCTGCTTTTGATGGCTTTGCTTGCTGGAAAGGGGGCGATCGATGACCAAATGTTTCAAGTCTCCACAGCTTAGAGCACGTGAAACCAAAGCTTGCGCCACAGAAAGCAGGGAGGACCCTGGCTTCAATTCCCGTTCCTGCCCGTTTAGATCTTAATGGGCATCGTACAGGCGTGCGGTCGTTTATTACTAGGGTGTGATACAAGCTAAAGACAACGGGCTAGCAGCGGCACCGCTCCGGCTAAATTTCTTCTCCGTAGCGTAAAGTTGCGGCGTCAAATCAAGGATTTGACGCCGCAGCTTGTCCTGTTCATCTTTGTCCTGACCTTGTCCTTTGCGCTTTTGTAATTAAGATGTTTAACCAACTAGCCCAACAGTTAATTTTAAGTCAAATCCGGTTTGGCTTTTATGTCCCCCATGTTTTTCTTGTATTTTTAGTTCCGCTAGAGTTCTATACTATTTATTTCACACTATCAAACACGTAACCCGCTGGGAACGAGGTGTGCAACCCAAATATCAGCATCTGTCAATATTTCTTTGTGTTGCCAGCTGAGTCTCTTGGGTACAAAACGTGCTAAGGGCCAAATTAAAAAAAAAGTCAAGAACTTTCGAAAAAAAATAGTTTCGACATGTTATTTGGATTACTTTTTAAAGATCGACGTACACTTCGCGCTTTCCACTTTTGGCCGCCTCCTCCTTTCCCATATCCTCTCCACTTATTGCCTCGCCCAACTTAGCTCCCCTCGCAGCTCAGGAGAGGGGAGTGCTAAGAAGATTATCATCCATGCAGAAATCCGAGGGGGTACGTCGGCCTTTAAACCGTATCTATTGATGTATTGAAGCGATTTCGAGGAAAATCTGCTGCTAAAAAGTTTTATCTGGAGCGGGTGTTTTATGCCCCGCATTACATTATACTCGGTTACAAAGTTTCCGTGGCGATGCAATCAAAGGCGCACTTGAGAGCTGATCGAAGCTACGCAGGTGAAGTCCTCGTCCCCCTTCTCCCTCTTCTGAAATGCGACAGAACGTTGTTTCCGAGTATAGTTAAGGCTGGCTCAAACCTCTGCGTTTGACTGTGTATGACCGCGCTACGACAGCATTTGATGGGCGGCTTACGACGACAAAACATTCTGGCAGGTGGCGCCATCGCTCAGATAGGCCTGAAAACCTTTTGATTTGCGTCTCACTAGATCAGGGGTTTTGCAGCATTTGCATGAGCGAAACTAGGCGCTATCTATGATAAATGGTTTCTTATAATACTGTCAGAATGATTTTGAGCTCCTTGTGAAATAATCATGCGTAAAAAGTACGCCGATGTGAAGTGTTCCAGCGTAGCCCGGTAGATGGCACCAGTGTTACCTTGTCGCCAGAGCCGTATATGGGGAGAGTTTGGTCAGTCTATGATCTCGCCGCCGTAACGCGCTCCTCCCGAGTGAGCCAATCAGCACGCGGCGCAGAGCGAGAGGCATGAGCGCATGCGCGTGAACTCCCGGCTGCTCCCAGCTGAGTGGGGAGGGCCGCCATCTTCGATCATTCTCCCGGCGGAATGCGCGGGGTCGGCACCTAAATCTCGATTATTGCCTTTTATATAGCCGGCTCTGGCAAGAAAATGACATTATTTTATTCCTCGGTGGGTTAAGAAGCTAATAAATTAAAAATTTTCGGCGTATGGCCACAAACTTTTATTCAGGCGAAAAAGAAGTCGGCCCGTAGCAGACGACGCGTAGCCTCAGCAGTGCTCTTCTCCGACCAGTCTCCGACAGCGTTGCTAAAGAATGGCGGTCGTTTCTTCTCTGCTCCCTTCTTCCTTTCTCGCTCCTTCGGTGCTCTCCTCCCTTTCATTTACTTTTCTCCTCTCCGGCGCCTTCGTCGCCACACCCACTGGCCAAACTCTCCCAATATACGGCTCGGCTTGTCGCTAGCCATCAAAATCGAGCCCCCGGTCACTTGTAGACATCGCATCTGGGGTCGCGTGGCCACAAGCTAAAGAACGAAGGGGCCCTGCAAGGACTTTTTTACTTGTTTTGAACTTGCACCGAACCTGAGCGCACTGAACGTAGTAACTTAATGAAACTTTTTTTTTATCGAATTTCGCTTTGTTCTTTAAGTTATAGGGCAATTAAAATTACAAAAACAAGCAAAAAAAAAAACCTCCTTCATGACGTCCTTTGTCGCTTGAGTGGCCGTGAAGTAGAAAAGAAGTAGTGAGCTCAGCGAGCGATCACGGCTGCCGCACTCCGTGTCGACGGCTCGAGAGGGCGCCACTAAAGCATGTTCTGAATAGGCTGTATAAAGCAGGCAGCCAGGGCGGCTCGCATTGCATTTTCTGCGTGATTGAACACTAATTCGGCATGACACTTCATTGGCCACAAACGACAGCAAACAAGGGGTAAAGACCAGAGGCCAGATTCACGAAGAGCTTCTTAGTTTACGACAACTTAGCTAAGAAGTTCGTAAGTTAAGAACATCGTAAGAAGAGGAGAAATCAGTATTCACGAACGCGTTCTTAAGTGAGAGGAGGAAAGCAACGTTGTCGTACGGAAAAACTAAAACTGACCGGTGCTGTTGCTATGGCGACGGCGTCCTCGGCAGCACGAACAACCAATCGGAGAGCTCGGCATTTGTTCGGAGCCGTTCGGAGCACGTGGATTTTTCATAACAAACAGAGGCGGCCTTTCTGCCACCGCTTGTCTGGGGTTCGTATCCGTGCAGTGATATGTCGACGCTAACACGATTTAAACTTGCCCGAATGCCGAGGCCGGGATGCGTAACCACTGCTACAAACTCGATCGCTACCGAGTCAACACAACTGTCATCGTTGGTAAAAGACGGCCCGCAGTCGTTTGCAGAGCGACGTGGATGGGAACAAATTGCCGCGGCGTTTTTTGCGGCCTCGGAGATGCAGGAGCGAGCCGACGTTAAAAAAGATACGTTTGAACTACGACAGTGTCAGCAAGAGCCACGTAAATGCCTGTTCACACTACGGAGCGGACGCGCGCGTTTGATCGAAGTGCTGGATTTGCTCTGTTGGACCGCGAATTGATAACCGCTTCGGGACCGATCCTTTACAATTGCAACTCGATGCTGACGTGACAACCGGCGAAGAAAGGTTGGACCGGCATTGCGACCCACGAACTGTTACAGCGATCGACAGTGAGGTGCAGTCGTGTCAGAATAAAATGGAATACTAATAACAAAGTGTACATACCATGTTGCGAAGGTAATCCATACGGCGTTTATTTGAGCTTGATATCACACAAAACAGAGATAGAATCGATGAGAGCCCCTTTTCGACGATAGCGTTCGTCACCGTTGCCTCGGAAAACAAGGGGATGGCAAGAGGAAGAGATGTCAGCGATCAAACTATAATACGGGAAGGGTTCACAAGGGTCGCGCGGGCATATTCCATTCAGCACGCCAGCCGGTCGTGGGCAGACGGTCTTCGCCAAGGACCGTCAGATCATCGCTGCGCCGAGTCGGAGTGCCTGCTAGGCCTATCTGCCGATCGGTCGGAGTCCGTACTCGTGGCCCTTGGAGTTTTTCCCGGGTGTCTGTGGATCCAGCGTTCTTGTTCGTTCGTCGTGGTCTGTTTCAAGTACGTTTTACTTGTTTCTTGCTGCTTGAAGTCGGGACGCGTGAGAAGCGCACGTAGAAAAATAAACATCCGTTGGTTGTCGCGACCAACTGAGCGACGCTGTCGGCCATGCTGATTTGATCGTAAGAAGTGCGTAAGACAGCTTCGGAGCTGTCGTAGGATTTCGTCGTAACCTGCGCAAAACTTACGAAAATTTCGTTTCGTGAATACGGATTTGTCCTTAAGTTTTGTCTTACGCACATTTTTGGCGTAAGATCGTTTCGTGAATCTGGCCTCACTTCAGAACGGGAGCCACTTCGCGCTGCCATACCGCCAAAGCGCAAGCCAACCTGCTCCGAAGGCCTTCGCAACGCTCGGAACCGGTCGGATCCTCGACCGCACCGCAGCCGCGTACATCCGGGACCTTTCTACGCTTGCCGCTCGTCGGTGCCTGATCCCACTACCCCTTTCTAGTATGCCCCGCCTTTTCCTCCGCTTGGTGGCGGGTATGTCGACGGGTCATTTCTTGTTTCCGTACTTTGTAGACTGCATTTGTTTCTTTTGTGATCTAAAATACTAAACAAAAACTACTTTCATAAATAATTGAAATGGTTCGCGCCACTTATATTTTTTATTTCGACTAAAAAGAAGCTATTAGCGGCTCTGACCAGTAGTAAGCCCAGGACCAAAGGCGTCACATATCGCGCACTTTCGGCACCGTGGGTCGCCCCCGTAGGTAGAGGAGGTTTCCGCGTCGTCCGGTTAAAATAACGCACTGATATTTAGTTATTCTCTCCGTGCCCGCTGGCTTGCCCGAACCTCAAGAGTTGTGGAAACCACAAAAAAAAAAGGTAGACGCTTAAATATGACTGCAGGGCCCCTTTGAAACTCACGAGATTTGCCACCCCTACGGCAATAAAAATTGGGGAACCTACAGTCAAGAACTACAACACAGAAAGCAGGTCATGGACACGCTCCTTGACTACGCAAGGTCAACAAAGTTGACACAACACAACGCCTATCCAAACTCCCATCTCGCGGCCCCTCCAGATAAAGGGACCTTATGAAGCTATCTTGTTTTTCTTTTCCTCTTAATCAAACGCCGGCGATAGGACGCCACTTCGCCCGCACTTCGTATATCACTCCGCTCGAAATCTGCACAGAGGAGCAGAGAAGTCGAAGAGAGACATTTCGACTGCTGCATAACTAAAAATGCCGTTGCGTGTCCTAGAATAAGACTCCGGTTCGGTGCGGTGGATGCTGGGCTTCCCGAAGGGCTGTCGCACTGCCGGCAGAGGAAGGCCGGGTTTGGAACACGGAAGTTGGTAACATTCGGTGCCCAGACGTGTCTTCCTTTCTGCCGCGGTGCCGACCGGAGCCCACGGAAAAAGTGGGCTGAATGAGCTCACTGGGTCAACTCCGATTTCGAACACAGCAGCGCGCTCTCTCCGCAAACGCATAACACCAACAAACGCATACCGCGTCCCTGATTGATTTATAGAACCGTCTTTATTTTACCTTTGCACCTCACTCTTGCCCGAAGGCAAGAGTGAGGTCAAAGGCAAAATGTGCAGGCTTATCATTGCTTGATCCCGTCAACCCAGTTGTTACGGTGTTGCCAGCAGGCGATATTTCTTAAGTCGTTCATGCGGTTGCCGGCCGCGTTCATCGACGGTGTCGTCGTCGCCGCTGGTGTCATTTCTCCTGCTTATTCGCAGGCGTAGCAGCCGGCCGGGACCGTCTTTTGCGAAGACGAACTTTGCCAGTTGCGAGCAGAGGGGCGAGAGGTGTTTCTTGTCGGCCATGCTGGCCGACAAGAGACAGTGCGACCGTGTCGGCCATGCTGGCCGACACGGTCGCACTGGAGTACGCATTTTCTCGGCGCCGCATCGACACCGCGTGGTTTTGCCTCTAACCGCCGCCTTGACTCCCGATTTTGACATGTTTTTTCATCGGAGAGCGTTTTCCGTCGTCGGCGAAACAACGTTTCGTCGATTTCCCAGCGCCTGTTAGCTCCGATGTTCGTTGAACAACTTCGCGGTACGACGTGGTTTGAGATTCCTGACGAAGTAAAGTACACATTCATCCCGATCTCGCGTCTGACTCCCAAACGTGCCTTTCTGCTTATATTGCCTTGTCGGTGGAATTTAGAAAAATAGAAAACTAAAGGATGTCCAGCAACTTAACGAGAAAAGCGTTAGTCTTGAAGCCCACGATTCGGCCGCTGAGAACAGAAAATCCCACGCTAAAAACGGGGGAAAAACGGTAGCAGTCACATCAGTGTTGCCAGGTAGGCGTTTTTCGTTGAAGCATATTTATTAGTACAATGTGAAGAACGTGGAACGCCATTTATTTCATTTATTTTATTGATAATTAGTTCTTAGCATAAAAATTGCGCAATGTTTGCACACAAAGTATTTCTAAATTTTTACTTTTGCGAACTACTTCGTGATGCGTACGTACCCTCTTTTACAAGCGGTGAACCGTCCCCAGCCTTGTTCTGTGCTCGGAGCTAAGCTGTAGTCGATCGTAGTAAAAAGCATCTCTGTGAACCAGCATTTTGTGGATAGTCAAGCGTGTTGTCTTCTATGCCCCTCCTTCGTTTTCGTAAAATTTTGAGTTCATACAATATTGTTTTTCTAACCCGAGAAACTGACCACGCAGGGACGCGAAAAGTGGAGCCAAAGACATCGAAGAAAGGACACGCGCGGCCGTCAAGAAGGTCATCCCGTGCAACGTCCTGGACCAGAACGTCCTCCCCGAAGAGCACGATCAACTTTTCGACGTAGTCTTGTCGAGCCTCTGCCTGGCGGCCGCAAGTCGCGACGAAGAAACCTTTCGGAGAGTCACTCGGAACGTCTCGGGTCTGATTCGCGACGGAGGGCACCTGATATTTTGCGGCGTTGTCGGATCTCGGGAGTACACCGTCGCGGGCATCAAGTTTCCCAAGGTCAGCTTGACCAAAGCCATGGTGGAGGATGCATTGAGCGGAGCGGGGCTCCAGACGAAACGCTGGAGTTCTCTGGACAAGCCCGTCGCGTCGGACAGTCCGCTACATTGGGATTTCGCGTTTGTCGTTCTCGCCGAAAAGAGTTACACCGCCGACCGTGAGGGGGACGCTAGCGGCGGACAACGGAATGACCATGTCGTCCCCGCTTGCGGTCACCCACTTTATTAACACCACCGCGGCCGACGGTCCGATGAATCCATTCAATCATGCAGCGCCAAAAGTGCGTCGTCACAACAGAGGCTCATTGCCTTTGTGCGTTTGCTATAGCACCGACTTAAGCAGTCACGCGCAGTGAATGATTTTCTAGCGCGCGAGCACGCATTTTTTTGCCGCCGCCGCTTCGTTGGCTCCGTACCGGACTGTCGCCGCTGCGGCTGGACGTAAAGTGAAAGTACAAGAACACTTAGAATAGAATAGAATTGTTTTATTTCAGGTTTTCTTCCAATATACTTTCCAAAACCGTCTCACTTATGCATATGTGCTTGTGTGTGAGAACGGGCAGTCCAATTGTACAAGCGCTCCCCCCCCCCCCCCCCCCACACACACACAATTGCTTTGCTACAGAAAAAGAAAAGAGAAACAACAAGAATAAAACAAAAATTAAATTGCAAGAACCCGTGGTGTGTCATGCTGTGGCCTAACAATTATCAACACCTTCAGGATTGAACTTTGCGTCGTGCAATTGTATTCGGTGCATTCATCCCGCGTAAAACTAAGAAATACCGCATGCAGCAGTAGGTAGAAAACCAAAAACAACAAGTAACGCTCAACACGGAAAATTTCTATCCGAACAAAAATAATCATGAAAAAGATATAGATATGTAACAAAGATACCGTAGACATTGCTCGTGAATCAGTCATTTACTAAGCCGATAATGAAACGTAAAAGCAATAAGAAAATATTTGAAACTAAATGTTCAACAGCAAAGTCGTTACAACAAAAACCAACACAAGCAGCGGCCATGAATCAGTAATAAGCAAAGAAGCGACAAAAACTGCTTGACATGAGTGACAAGGCGAGATCGTGGATAAAATATAAGGGCACACTTCCCAATTCAAACCGACCTGCTTTGACACCATTTCAAAATTTCTTTTGTTTTTCTTTTTTTTACTGTATGTTACGACTGGATTTCCTGCAAATTACCAGGAAGTTGATTAAAGAGAATTGGAACATACAAGTTTTTTGATCGTGTTCCATAATTCGTATATACTCTCGGAATATTATATTTCTCGGTCTTCCTAAGCTGTTTTGGTCTGGTTGACTTTGTCTCGTAATCAGTTGTGGAGTAGTTCGACGTGATAATTGTATAGTTCCTCATTTTACCTATCGCAATTAAGTTCGGTAAGCTGCTCTTCTAATGGTATGTGCTCGATCCGGGTTCCGTAAGTGAATTCTTTACCATTCTTTTCATCATGTTATCGATTTTTGTGCTTTTTGGCGTTATAACAGAATACGTAGATCGTTATTCTATACCTCAATTTTGATTCACCTAACATTTGGTAAACTGTTTTCCTTAATACGATGTCCGCGTGACTACGAAGTTTGTATAGGTAAGATGAAATCATCCTCAGCTTCTTTGTTAGGTTATCTGTATGCAAACTCCAGGATAAATGTTCGTCAAAGTAAATTTCTAGGTATTGAGTTGCTGTTGCGTATGCTAGTGGTGAAAAGCAACAATTCCTGCATTCCGCTGAATGTAAAAAGATGGGTTCTGTGAGGTCAATACACTTTTGATGGGTACTGAAGCACAAACTAGTCTCATTTTCATTAACAAAAATTAAGTTCTTTACAGACCAGCTCAATATTTGTTTGATGTCCTCTCGTAAAGCGGACGCCGCAGTACCATAATTTTTTTTTGCTAGAACTAAAGTGGTATCGTCTGAATATTGAAATCTATCTGATATTATAGGCAAAGAAGTGAGCTCATTCATGCATATATTAAATAGCATTGGACCCAATGCCGATCCTTGGGGTACACCACATGTGAGGGCAATGGTTTCACTTACTATTGCTAATTCTTACATTTTGTGTTCGGCTGGTAAAGTAATTTTTGAAAAATCTGAGGAACGGTCCTCTGAATCCCAGACTTTCTAGTTTATCTAGTAAAATATCATGATCTATTGTATCAAACGCTTTAGTCAAGTCTAAAAACAAGGCAAGTACAATTTGATTCTTGCCTACCTTCTCATTAATAAAATCCGCTACGTCTTCGAGCAAGAGTGATGTATTTTTTCATTTTTCCGGAACCCATACTGACAGTTATCTATTAACGAGAATTTGTCGCAGAACGAGGCCATAGTTTTTAAAATAAATCTTTCCATTATCTGATGAATGGCTGACAGCAACGCAATGGACCTCTAATTGGAAACATCTTTTTTGTTCCCTTTTTTTATAAATTTGCCGCACCATAGACACCTTCATCTTATTAGGTATATCTCCTGTTTCAAAAATCCCGTAATACTGCTAAAAGAACAGTATTTAGACTGTTAAAATGAACGCGCAGATCTCTGGGCCAATTTGGTCGTGTCCTGCCGGTTTTGTCGTTACTATACTGCTAATTACATGTTGTAGATCTACTTATGTCAGACATGATTAAAATATCCTTTGCTTGTCCTTTGCTTTCTTTAGGAACGAAGTTCCTAAAGAAAGCAAAGGAGAAGACAGAGAGGGAAATTATAGAGGCGTTTTTTTTATCAAAAAAGCGGGAGACAAGTGCGTCAGCATGCCGTGTGTCTCATTGACAAAGAACTATATTTTCTTGATGGTTTTATCTGAAGAAAGGCGCGTGGTAGGCATATAATCTTAAAGTATAATTTTTTGTGTGTTTTTTGGGTTTTTATGCTCGCTGGCGATGGTATATATTGCTTGGTTGATGATGAAATAAACTTAGTAATTGGAAGTAAGCGCCAGTCCTGTTCTACGTGTACCTTCTTTGTTGTCCTTGTCAAGTTTGCGCTATTTTAATCATGTATAGTAAGAACCAACTAGCCCAAACAAAAGTCGTTTTACTACTTCTGTTATTTGCGGCATGTGCGCGGAGTTTTGTGGACGGCTCCGTAAGTTAGGTTTTGTGGTAGATTTGTTTACGTGCTTACGGGTCTTGCACCTGCTTAACAAAAGCGCGATTCAAGTTATCACTTAGGGTATCGAAATTGGTTGTTGCAAAATCTTTCTTTAGAGATTCGTCCGCGTAATCTTTGGGGGGTTTGCCTACGATTTGGCTAACAGTATTCTACGTTCTCCTTATGTTCTTTCCGCACTCTTCGAGCTGTGCTGTAGGGAACTTCTTTTTGGATGGCCTTATTTTTGCAGTTACCCTGTTCCTTATTCGTCTATACTCTTCCTTCAGTGATTTTTCTTGCGGATTTTGCCCACATCTGTTCCATAATTTATTTTTCTCAAAACTTAACTCAACTATTTCATTATCAATCCACTTGTTGGTGCGATTTCTTTTTCTTAATTTATCGTCTTTCTTTAACTTTCGTAAATGCTCTCAAGTTTCTCAACCCCCGCTTAATAAAGAGCTATATGTTCAAATGTAAGAGAGAGAGAGTTCCAGAGAAAGAGAAATAACTTTGTTGAGAAGTTGGTGATCCTAGGCGTCGGCCAAGAGCCCTTGGGCTCCAGTTCTACTTTTTTATACTGCAGTCCACTTTTTTGTTGTCAATAATTTGTTTGTATTAGCTTTCTTCCATTTGTTGCGTACATTTTTTCTTAAATATCCGTAGAGCACCGAAGTAATGATCTGCTACTTTTTGTTTAATTATGCTACTTATAAAGAATAAATTGCTTGTTCGGCCTATTATATAATCAATGCTACTTTTTGTAATTTTATCTGCAAGGTGCTCTTCTCTAGTGCAACCACTGATCACATTTTCTAGACCGTAACTCGACAATATGTCCAGGTAATCTGAGACTCCGTATTTCTTTTAGTGAAAACGTCAATGTTTAAGTCGCCTGCTATAACTATATAATCGTTGTTGTTAAATCTGTTTATCATTTTATCAAATTCTTCATAGAATATATGTAGATTTTCACTGGGTTGTCTATAAAGGGCACATATAGTGAACGATATAGCGGCTTTATGTATATTCATCACAAGAGCTTCGGCATGCTGCAAACATACCTCAATACGGTCGAAAATCCAGCTATTTTTAACGTATATCTGTATCCCCCTCCTTTCCTGCCTTCGCGCCGTACAAACATTTCATGGTACCCATGTATGGGGAAGTGCAGCGGTTCGTTTCTCTCAACATTTATTTCGGTAAGTATAAGCACATTGATATCAACCAGTGCATCTGCTATGTAAACATTCAGTTCATCACTGTGCTTCTTAAGGCTTCTAACATTTATTTGAACTATATATAGGATCTGGTCTTGTTTCTTTTTTCCTTCTTTGGTTAGAGTTTTTTTTTTTTTTTTTTTGGTATGATTATCCCATTTTTCAAATGTATCGAAAGACATTAGTGAATTTTTTTCAGGTCACTTTCGTCATCAGTTTCAATTGCAGCCCTCTTTCTCAGAAAACTTTTTCGTTCTTCATCCATACGTATTTTTAACACATTTCAATCGCACAATATTTTGTATTCAAAAACAACCATCGCTGTAGCCTGGTCAAGTTCTCATTGATGTACACGTGTTCGTCCTTCAATACCGTACGTTTGGAGACCCATCTGTTTCGTTCCGCTTTAAAGGACACATGCAAAGGAAAAAAACATTTTTTTTAAACGGCTTAGATGGAAAACGGACGCCATAAAACGATTTTACAACGAAGAAAAAAAATTTTTAGAGCTATATTTACGGCGAAAAACGAATTTGTAGTTGGCGCCCGCGGGCACCGGGGAAAAGTGGTCTGTATTTATCACGTGACTGGTCTTTATTTATCACGTGGTGCTTGCGCTCTTTCGGAAGCTTCCTATGGCCTCTAAAAGTAACTTATTCATCTTTGTTTGAAGTATAACAGAAAACCAAGACGAATAAGTAACTTTTAGAGCCCAAAGGAAACTCCTGAAAAAGCGCAAGCAGACGTGATAGACCTGTGCGCCGGTCAGACGACGGCGGCGGCGCCCCGAAGCAGACGAACTTGTGCGGCGGCGGCGACGGTGCCGTGGAGAAACGCGTTGAAGCGGCGTTCGCACAACGCTCAGCGTGCGGCGGCGACGCAGCGCGGCGGCGCGCGGGCCTCCCACGTGACCAGCGGCGGCTCCCGCGAGCGCCAACTACAAATTCGTATAGCGCCGTAAATATAGCTCTAAAAATTTTGTTTCTTCGTTGTAAAATCGTTTTATGACATCCTTTTTCCATCTAAGCTGTCTAAAAAAAATTCTTTTTCCTTTGCATGTGTCCTTTCAGTCTGTGCATAGACTCAATCTTATCAGACTGCGGCACAGATAAGTTCAGTTTTGTTGCCAGGTTCTGTATGACTGCTTTCAGGTCTTCGCGATCGTGCTCTGTAATTCCATGAATTTCTATGTTGTTTTGTTGTTTTTTGTGTTTTTTTTTTTTTTTTCCTTCGGGAGTATTAATTCTTCCGCGTTTTCCACTTCCCGTTCAAGATCTTTTAATCCTTGCATATCTTTCACGCCCGAGCTGTTTGATCTCATTTATCCTTTTTTTTTAGTTCGGTCGTGACACGTGTCAATGAGTCTACCTTTTTTATAAGGTCATCATATTGCTTGGAAAACATGGTTATCGAGGTTTGTATCGCTTAGTTTTTTCTTGTTTATCGAGCTTTTCAATCGTAGCTTCTCTACTTATCTCTACACAGGCAATGGTGATGCGGCAGTTGGAGATAACGCTCTGGAGCAAGGATCACGACGCAAGAAATATTGGTAGCGTAGCTAGTTTATTTATGACGTAATAATAAAAAAATAAATAAAGACGTGAGCGAGTGAGAGATATTTCATATTTTTATTTGTATAAACGCGTTCATTGATTGATTTACAAGGTGTCTTAACTAGCGGCCAGGCTCTTTAAATCAACCTCAAAAATCGGTTCCTTATACCTTTAGTGCAGCTTTTCCTGTGCGAATTTCATATATAAAAACATCACCTCCTGTGGGCCACGCTGTACAAAATCGTAGCACGATAGGTTAAGAAACCGATTTTCGCGATCGATTTAATGTGCCTGGCCGCTATTTCAGACCCCTTGTATGTCCCTGTTCACGTTCCAAAAAGAGTTTTGTAAGTTTCTCCTATTTTTTTAGTTATTTTTTTGTAAAGTTACTTATTTCTTGGCAGCGGATATACGTTTTCAACTCAAATATTAGAGCACCTGTGTTTTTTCTGGCTAATTTGTAATCTACTTACTTGCGCATCATTACAAAGGCACGAATTGTTCGTGAGCAAAAAAATATTAAAACAAATTATTAAGCGATGAATGAATGAGGGGTTCAGCACGTAACGCGCCTTGTTCCGTAATAACTATTAGCGCTGCGGTTTTTTTTTTTTTTTTTTTTTTGGTTTTTTTTTTTTTTTGCTTTGTGTTTATTTAATTTTTGGTAGAACCATTTAGAGCACTGGTCTGGTGAAGGTCGAGTGGGTTGAACATGAATACATAAAATTGAAAGAATAAAACACGGAAGGACAAGCACAGGCACTAGTGGTTGCCCTGTGCTTGTCCCCCGTGTTTTATTCTTTCGATTTTATGTATCCATTTAGAGCACCAGACATGAATTTTTCAAGGCCGCTTTGAAGAAGTAGATGACCGTTATATGTGCTAATTATGCTATATGAAATGCAATCATCAGCAAAAAGGCGGTTGCTGGAAATAAGAGAGATGAGTAAATAATTAATATACATCAGCAATACCCAGCAATGATTCTTGTGGGACGCAAGAAGTAGAGTACGTATAGATAATAGTGTGGTAGTTAGCGAGAGTGTATTGTGTGCGAGAAAAAAGGAGGTCACCATTCTAGGAGATCATAGGAGGGTCGATACCAAAAATGCAAGAAAGTTTGGAAATTAGGCGATGAGGAACTCCATCGAATACCTCAAAGAAACCGAGAAAAAAAAAAAGCATCCGTTTGGTTTTGCGAATTAAGCTGGATTAGCAGCTCATGAGTGAATTCTAAAAGGTGAGTCTCACATCAGTAGCTTTTACGAAATCCGGGCTGATGACTAGAAAAAAATAGTTGTCTGCT
Source organism: Ixodes scapularis (assembly GCF_016920785.2). Taxonomy (NCBI): domain Eukaryota; kingdom Metazoa; phylum Arthropoda; class Arachnida; order Ixodida; family Ixodidae; genus Ixodes; species Ixodes scapularis. Next base: position 141,345,652 of record NW_024609879.1, on the reverse strand, counting down.
TTTAGGCGAGAGTTAAGATGCGCCCTCGGACGCAATGCAAGTTAATGGTATGGGATTACAGTTTTAGTTTTCACGGGTCATTTTTAGTGATGAGTCACCCGCGTTTGCCCAAAAATCTTTAAAAACGGAAAGCTTATGTCACTAAATATGTCAAAATGCTAACTTGCCTGCTTCGCTAGCCAAAAAAAAAAAAGTAATATACAATTTTTTTTTATTCTTTTGGATCTGAACGAATAGATTCTGTCCCCCTTTATAAATATATTGTCATAACAATGACTAACGATAAAACCTGGAATAGTCACGCCGAACCCGTAAGACCAGAAGCTTCGCGCACTCACGGATACCTAAAAGGGAACCTTGAGGCCGCACCACCCTCCCCCCCCCCCCCCCCCCCCTCCACATTCATGTAAAATTGGCCTACCAAACATACGTTCGACAGAATTTAGAATATGAAGCAGCAGTTCGGAACCATCATGAAATTTATCCCATAAACCATCTTGAGTCCATTCAGAACCGCACAGCAAGATTCATCTTCAATGATTACAACCGAACTACCAGTGAGATATCACTGGTAGTTCCGTCAACCATACATCAACCATACATTTTTTTTCTTTATCGTTTTTCATGTTTCCGTGTAGTAATAGGTGACCCTGTCTTGTTTCAAAATGCTATGATTTTTCATTTTGTTCATAGATCATATGTCTTGTGTTCAGAGAATTGTTTTTGCATTGTTTCTACTTTCCTGGTCAGCACAGTTTGCTGACAACTACCTGCTTCTTTTCGTTCTTTATAAATTATAAATTCTAAAACTTTGGAATGTATCCCACCTTATGTGATGCCCCTGAATGGGGCCTTTAAGGATATTATAGATGAATAAAATTAACTAATTTTTTCTTTCATGTTCTAGTAGTAGGAAGCGTTCATCTTGAGCACGATTCTGCCAGAGTTTAAAAGTTGTAATGTGGTCCCTTGGAGGCTTCAATTTCCGTAGACATTTTGAAGCGAGCAGGACATATTCTTTCAACATGTTTCAATCTCTCAACACTTGGAACCTCTATTTCAATCGGTTCATAAATCCTCGCATTCAATGTGCCTATCCCTGCCCAGCGATCAACCCAAAAGTTTACTCGAATGCGGTTCGTCTTGGATTGCATTGGATTGGATTTGGGGCTAGCCCCTTTGTATCTGGGGGTTTTAGTCGTCTGCGTTTTACAAGACTGTAGATCAGGGTTGCTTCGATTCACAAAAGTGGGGGTGCGTAATTCCGGCAATTCTATTGTTCCATACGTTTTGATCAAATATTTTGGTACTTCTTTGATGGACACGAGATGTCTTTGAATTTCGAAAAAGGTTAACTTTTTGCTCGTTAAAAGGCCGGAAATAACAATAACGACATCGAAAGACGAGTTTATATTAGTCAGTCAGGAATTGCTTTTGGAGCCTGTCTCTATACCATGCTTCGCAACTGAGAATCCACACAAACTTCGAGCGTTCACAGACAGACAACATAGGTTTTCTTTTTTTTCTTTAAGCGTGACAACCTACTTTTTTCGTTTCAAGAAAAAGAAAATATCGCTTTTGATTGTGTCTCAAGTTTCGCGCTGTTTGTTTTTTCCCCCCAGAATGCCCTGTCTGATTAGCAGTCAATCAATCAACCTATTCGAGTGATCACCCGGTCACCTTGGAGGAGCCCCATCCTCTCGACTCATCTTTTCACTCGTTAGGTCTTAGAAGTTAGCGCATGCGCAAGAAAAGAAACCAAAAATCAAACAAAAATTTAAACAAAAAAAAATAGTTGCACTCTAAAAAAAATTATACTTGTTTTAAGTGCATTAGATTATTCTTGAAATATGAAGCGACTCCCATCGTCTTTTTAACGCACTATGACAATCCGATGCTTGGGAGAAGAGCTTGTTGGTTTAAGTCAAGGATGAAGAAAGAATAAAACAATTAAAACAGGGACAACACAACAACATCTTTCAACTAGCAACAGACGAGTAAACTTTCAAACAGCGAGCAGCCGACTGTACCCAGTAGGAGTAGGGGAGAGAAGGGGGAGAGAAGGAAAGATAAGAAACGCAAAGTGCAAGTCAGGGTGGTAGGGTTATCTCGGATTTTAAAAATTCAAACCTCAGTTTTCGTCAGCGGGAGGGAAGGGTTAGACACGTTGCTTTTGCTGTGGTCATGGCGAATGATTCTATGATTTCCTTGCCGAATCTGCTGTCATGCCCCCCCAGGATTTTTGTGTCATCAAAGAGGTGAACAACAACCGGATTCCGATTGGCTGCACTGTCAAACACGAAAAGAAATTCGTTCCATGCAAAGAGAAGAAAGTTTACTCCATCCCCTTGAGCTGGGGCCATCAATACATAGGACAGACCGGCAGATGCACCAATCACAGACTCCGCGAACATCACAACGAAGTTTCTAAGGCCTCTCCAGATTCTTATCATCCCATAGTCATACATGCCCGTTCGTGTTTGCGTTGTCATCCCCTCTTTGATGACACAAAAATCCTGGGGGGGCATGACAGCAGATTCGGCAGAGAAATCATAGAATCATTCGCGATGACCACAGCAAAAAACAACGTGTCAAACCCTTCCCTACTGCTGACGAAAACTGAGGTTGAATTTTTAAAATCCGAGATAACCCCACCACCCTGACTTGCACTTCGCGTTTCTTATCTTTCCTTCTCTTCCCCTTCTCTCCCCTACTCCTACTGACTGCTGCTCGCTTTTGAAAGTTTACTCGTCTGTTGCTAGTTGAAAGTGTGTTGTCCCTGCTTTAATTGTTTTATTCTTTCTTCATCCTTGACAATCCGATGTACGGTGCGTAAAAAGGTACACATGAACAGGGAGCAGATTATGTTTGTTGTGCGTTTTTGTGGTTTCAGAACGCAAAGAAAGCAGCAGGATATCAGAGCAAGGCACACATACGGCTTTGTATGGTTGCCGCTTCCAGGATGTACGAAGCGTACAAGGCGGCCCGGGCGTGCATCGAAACAGCCCCACAATTCCCCGCGCGGCGCGATGCAATGTGGGGTTGACGAGAGGCCCCATGGAATATTCCAGAAACGTCTATTGCAGTCGTGATTTAAACGAAGCCCCACTTGCTATGTCTGTGCAGGAAATACTTTCGTTGTTAAAAAATAGCGTGGTATGGTTTTTTGTGTTTTGATATTTTTTTTCGGTTCCGTTGTATTATCGCGCATCTGTTTTTTTGCCTTTATCCCTCGAATGAAATCGTCATACGGCTTCAACCGGTGCCGTCTGATTTCACAAACATACACCTTAAAACCGAAAACTTCTTTTTTTTTTCCCCCTTTCTTTTTTTGTATTGTAACAGTGTATTGCACTCTCGCCGCGCGTGCAGCCTCGACAACTATTTACGACACAGTAATCTAGTGTAGCCCTCAAAAAAGACTTTAATCGATATAATTTAAGTTTAAAATCTAATTTAGTTTCGACAGTTTTGCCCCCTCTTGCCCTAAACTTTAAACATAATTTCTCGAGACTCAAGAGCACCTCTTCGTCTGAGATGTCCATAGGACGAACAGTCCCTGATTCCCCTAAATGAAGAAAACAAATTAATAAAAAAAACTATTTAAAGTTGCCATTCCGAATCATTTTGTTCAAGTGTGCCTAATTGAACTGTTTTTTTTTTTTTATGATTTTAACTTTTTTTCCCCTGTGTAATGCTGTCGAACCTGGCAGAAAACAAAATATAAATAATTAGAGTGAATAAATCTACCCACACGAGGTTTGCGCATTGCTCGTGCGCAGAAACCATATTTGCGCGAACTAAAGCGTCTACTCGTGCGCCGTGTCGAGAGCAGCGCCACTGCAGCGGGGTTGACGTCGGAGCCGGATACTTCTCTATGCGTTTTCGTAAGAGCTGGAGCAACTAAACTCATGGAGAGCATCCGCAATCGACTGGCGGACGTTGTCTGCGCAGATTGGCCGCAAGTGCGCATGCGCTAGCGCGGGGGAGGCTGAGCCAAGGGAGATTGCTTGCAGACGATCAACGCCCCACGTGACATGGATCTTGCGAAACTAGCTGAGAAAAGAACTGCGGTACTCGACAACTGAAAAAGTAGACCCTCGTTAAAAGGGCAACGCGACCGTATAGGTACAAGGGTAGATTCTTTTTTTTTTTTTTTTTTTTTCTTGCCCGAAACTTTGAGAATTTGTTGCAGTTACGAAGCGCACGGGGGCACAAAACAAAATTCAAATTTCGTTCTTGCCCTGTATCGTAAGCTTACCCTTGACTCAATTTTTACCACAAGCTCGTAACCATAACTACAGAGCTAAAAAAAAAACAGCTAAAAAAGAACACCTAAGGAAAAAAAGAAAAACATCCCAAAGCAAGGTTTACGTGTGGCGCAGATATGCACTGCAATTGTTCTGCTTTCTGTTTGGTGCTTTCGTCTTCCTGCGGTTCTATCTTTTAGAAAATGAGGTTTTTAGCCTCACAGCTGCACACCCGTTTTCAGTACTGTTGCAGCTCTGTCTATTGGCAGGTTGCGGTGTGTTTATCTCTAGCTCAGCCGCACACCGGTTTCGTGCTACGCAGGCGACACGATCAGTATGAAAAAAATAGCCCTTTCTGTGTTATTTCTATTGGCAATTCACCTCGGAGACTTCTCGTGGGGTAAGTGCGCCCTTTCTTTTTAACAATTATTAATGATCACGTGATTTTGCAATTTTTTTAACCTTTTGAACAAAAAAGAAAGTGGGTAGAGCGTTAAAAGTCTACTTTGAGTTAAGACAGTTTGAAAATATAGCGGACTATTTCGCACCTTCTTTCCTTCGAAATACGCCAAACACGTCAGCCGACACCAGCTCACGCATTGGACACGAGCTCTGCGTCACTCAGGCGTATGCGCTCGTCGACAAACGATCCGACGACGGATACTTGGACTCGCGTTCGTGGCCTATGAGCGCCGTGACGGCGCTTATCATCGCTCGCAAATGACAATTAAAGGGGTACGGAAACGAAATGTTTGCATTTTTTTTTTTTGTATGTGGTCTATGTTGTGCCGGCAGTCCAGAGGCACTAGACTCGATGCAGTCTAAATGTTTTTTTTTTTTTTTTTTTTTTTGAGCGTCAAAAAGATTCTAGAGTGCATCATGAACCAATTAGGCCAACAACAAATTTTAATTAACTAGCCTCGACTAGTGTTTCTGGGCTGCCGGCAGAAAAAGTCAAGAAAACTACTTTTAAAAGGAATGAACATGTTTAAAAATTGCGTCAAGTGGCGGACTGTGAAGCTCCGCTGGAATGCCGCCACGTCATCAGTTCCTTAGAAGCAGTGCCAGTTCGCGGCAGTATGGCTCGCTCGTGGGGTTACTTAGTCCCGAATGTGAAATGGCGGAGAACGCGTACGCGGATACTACGTTGTGCTAGGGTGCCTTCATGTGCGCTTTGCTTAGGGTGGAGACATCTGGCCATTTTGGCTCACACTTTTACATTTATTTTTTGTTCAGAAGCGCGTGAAAGAGCCTGTCCCTGCACGCGCGTCTGTGGCGCTGACTGTGCTATGGCGACATTTTGTTTTCGTCGATTTCTTTGTATTTTACCCGTGAGCGCGTGCTGTCGGCATCGGGTGCTACAAAGGGTGGCATAACTCTAAACAGGAAGCCATTGAGGCACCCTACGTTGTGCACGCTAAAGCTTCCACAGTGCTTCTTCCACAACGTGCATTCGACATCATCAACTTCGCCGTTCTTTGCAAACGCTATAGGTATAGAAGCTTGATCTGAGGATGCGAGGACCTCTGCCAGGCCAACCCCCCCCCCCCCCCCCCCCTTTCCATTAACTCACTCCGTAAGCGCTGTGAGTACCGAGTTCAAATATGGCACCCAGTGAATACCTTATTCGCGACTCCAGCAAAACGGTCGCCGCCAAGCGGGAAAACCGGGATCCAGCCGGTCCAGGTCGCTCCGCGCCCCTCCGCGTCTCTGGTGGCTTTCGCGGAAACGTGTTGTCGGCGCGGTGGCGAACAATGTAATTTGACGAAGGTCCCAAAATTTCTTAAGTTTGCCTGAGTGATCATTAGTGTGGAGAAGCCTTAGAAGATTGCTTTCTTTTATTACGTGTTTGAAAGCCCGTTTACTCCACAGCACACGGTCGCGTGCTTTCGATTTCTTGGATGGGGAGGAATCACGGAAAAAAACTTTTTGATTTCTTGTCTGTCTCGAATCACACTCAAAGTGGCGACTGCTTGGTAACTGATACTGGAGGGAACATCAATGTTGCAGTCAAGTGAACGGGAAGGTTCGATAGCTGCTTTTCTTGAGTTTGGTTGTGGAATTCGGTTAGCTTCAAGTTTGAGCCACCCACGCCGGTCGGTGCGTTGGCTATTCATCTTTGCTGCTTTTCGCCCAAAAAGCCTCTAGACCACACTGAAGGAGTTGGGCTGATTTCGCAATTACTTGATTCAGGAAAACTTGCTCGCTGCAAATGATGAATGAGGGAAATTATCTGTTTTCAAAAGGTGGGAGACAAGTCTCGCAACGTTAGATGCTGTCACGGCATTTTGACCTATCGCGCCTCCAATATTTATATTACGAGGACGTCGAAGCCAGTAGCAATATACGTCTACATTAATCGGGTTGACCGGCCAACAAAAAGTACTAATTTTCTCCGTTCAGGATTCGAAACAAAGTTCAATGCAGAGAGGTTCTGCGTGGATCTTCAATGAAGACTCTATTCAGTTAGTCTCCGTGCTGCCGGCTATAGAACCATTTGGCTAAGTTTAAGTAGTATGTCTCCGTCTGTCAAATATACTTTTATTCAGCAGCTCACCTAATAGCTAGTCAACTAAGCTCATATTTCAACCCGAAGGATATACTAATATCGCTTTAGTGGGACATAGTACGTAATATAATACATAACCCGCTCGTCAAAATGACTTTTCGATTGCTACTAAAACCAGAAATGAAATACAAGTATTAACTGCTTAGTGTGGCGCCAGCGGGTTAACATGCTCCTTGGCTCAAGAAGCGCTTGCTTAATTTTCGTAATTTTCCTGCAGCCTGGGTTGTTGACCGAGCAGACGACTGGAGCTGTTTCTTAAACACGGATACGCACAAAAGCTCGATTTCGTGGACAGATAAGTCGCAAGGTCAAGGCATGCGAGTTAGCTGAAAATTGCCGGCGGTGGAACAATTCTGTAGTCATCGCCGCTTTCCTTAGATGATCACAACTGATTAGTATATTACCGTCTCTCCGAAGCCCATAGTTTCCGTTTTGAACGAAATCTCCGAAACGAAAGTTTGACACGAAAAGAACAAAAAAAACACCGGTAAAACAAAACTATGCTTTGCAAGTTTATCTGCACCGGCTGCACTTAACCGTCTCAGCTCAAATACCTATAAAATTGGGGATTAAACAAAAGAAAATCTGTTAAATTGAACGCGCCACCTGTTCAGGCAGCCCGGCCGAGCCGCCGCGACCTGGACTCAGCCGCCATGTTTGTTTGGTGGTGGCGCCCCCTTTAGGTCGCTGGAGTCGCGAATAGACCCTTTCAGGCAACATTTCATGGGCGCCGCCATCTTGACGTCACGTGACCCGGCCGCCATAACCGCCCTTCAGTTTCTCGCCGTTCCTCCGCGTTGTGTGCTGCACCGGCCACTACCGGAGCTTTGTTTTCGCGTTCTTTTACGTTCCGCGTTGAAATCGCGTGTTTTCTTTAGGTCTTTTCAATATTTCTGGCTTTCATTTAATCATTTGATATCTATATTTCAACGTAGCTCTTGTATTTTCTTATTTATGAAATGGAATCGGACAGCGAATGGATCGACGATAACAAGATTATGGCTTCAGAGACCATGTAAGGTCATCCCATTCTAACTTTTTTCTCGCTAATAAAGGGCAGTCAACACCATTACGACATATGCAAATTTCAACTGACGCAGTAAGGCTACCGCAGTCGTGCTTCTCACTGCATGTGCGCGCTCGTTTCCGTAAAGCCGACCCGCATGTAAGCGATTTAGCGTGCGACGAGACGAGCGACGGCGACAACGACGAGAGTCAGCGACGAAGATTTCTCACTGCCGCCTGTTGCGTCGCTCGGTTTTTTGGGTTTCTAGAAAACGTCGCTCACCGTCTTGGTCGCTTGCTCCCGTCGCTTCCATGCGGTTTACCTCGTCGCGCGACTGCCCGAGCGACAGCGAAGCTGGTCACCGTCGCTTGTCTCGTTGCTCGCCGAATCGCTTGCATGCGGTTTATACTTAATATTGAGGCGCCAATGGTTCAATGCTGTGTGCATCGAAATTAATTGAGTATAAACCGCATGTAAGCGATTTGGCGAGCGACCAGACAAGCGACGGCGACCCGCTTCGCTGTCGCTCAGTCAGTCGCGCGACGAGGCAAACCGCATGGAAGCGACGGAGCAAGCGACCAAGACGGTGAGCGACGTTTTCTAGAAATCCCAAAACCGAGCGATGCGACGGGCGACAGTGAGAAATCTCCATCGCTCGTCTCGTCGCGCGCTAAATCGCTTACATGCGGGTCGGCTTCACGGAAACGAGCGCGCACATGCAGCGAGAAGCACGACTGTGATAGCCTTACTGCGCCAGTTGCAATTTACATATGTCGCAATAGTGTTGGCTGCCTTTATTAGCGACAGAAAGGTAAGAATGCCATGATCTTACATGGTCATTGAAGCCTCATAATCTTGTATCGTCGATCCATTCGCTGTCCGATTCCATTCCATAAATAAGAAAGTACAAGAGCTATGTCGAAATATAAATATCAAATGATTAAATGAAAGTCGTAAATATCGAGAAGACCTAAATAAAATACAAGATTTCAACGCGGAACGTAAATGAACACGAAAACGAAGCTCCGGTAGTGGCCTGCGCAGCACACAACGCGGAGCAACGGCGAGGAACTGAAGGTCGGCTATGGCGGCCCGGAAAGCGCGCGAAGGGCGCGCCGACTGGTGGCAGCTCGAGTAACTGACTCGCTGAAAGCGTCTATAGACCTTTTTCATAAGGGTGCCGCCATCTTGAATTGACGTCACTTCCAGTATGGGCGAAAACATTACTTTGCCGTTGCCACGCCAATAGAAGACATTTAGGATATAAGCCTAACCGTCACACATTCTCGTTTTGGCTCGCCTCTAATTTTTTACTAGTTACAGGTTGAAACGTTTTACTTTTTTTTCGTCGCCCATACTGGAAGTGACGACAATTCAAGATGGCGGCGCCCTTGTGGAAAAGGTCTATACACCTTTCCAAAAAACGCTCCTAGGCCGCCGCCATGTTGCTGATGCTGATGCGGCTGGTGCGACTCTCGCGCCCCCTATGAGCTAGAAATTTTCTGCCACTCTCTGGGACTGTGAAGACCCGCTCAGCGCGGTTGCGGTTCTCTACATACGTTTTTGCAGTTTTGCATTCGACGTTTTCTCGCCTCTCTTGAAAGTTTCCACTTATTTTTTTATGTGTGCTGCGTACCCTCTTTGTGTTGTCTTCCATTGTGAGAACTAAGGCTGGTAAGTGCCTGCCATTCAAGCTTTTCTGCTCGACATTCACGGGAAAGGTGAAGGACGTTGAACGGCCCTCGACGCGATTTTGCGAACATTGTTCTCCCCCCTCCCAGAGATAATCCGCGTAGAATCCTCAGTTATCTCCAAAAATAGTTGTCCGGGTTGGGGTGAGAAATGGGTCAGTCGCGTTTGTTTCTTTGCCTTGGTGCGGTTGTGAGAAAAGGAAGCTCTCCCCGAAACGTGCCCCAAAACGAAGTCATCTCGGATTCCGTGCGATCGTCAAGATGTGACTGTCGTCGACTGTGACTGTGTTATTTGAGATCGTTCTCAAATAAATTCTTTTCGGATAACGCTGCATCGTGTGGTACGTACGATATATTGTTCGAATGTGAACACTTCCTCAATTGTATGTCTGTGTCCTGTCTATCGGTAAACACGTTATTTGTGAGTGTGAAAAATGCATGACTTTCGGCCCTCTTCTGTTGCAATTTATTTTTGACAGCAAAACTCTTTGTCGTTTCACATGCGGCGAATCCCGCTGCGCCGTCAAAACTTATCGTAAGAAAAAAAAATAACTAGGACTATACATTCCAGTCGCATTCGTTCTGTCGCGCGCATACCCAACAAAAATAGTTAACAGTTTTTTTGTCTTGTTGCTTTTTTGTTTTTTCAAATGTGCTACAATGCTTTCTCAATGTCCTCGGGAAAATACATGTACCATGAGACACAAAATATAGTGGGAAAAGGTGATAATTTAGCCGCCAGCAGCGTTTGAAAATGCGCCTACGCAAGCTGCGCCTATTGAAATCACAGTCCACTCGGTTAGGGTTAGGAGGGACGCCGGTGAGACTCAAGCCTCAAACTCAGTGACTGGGCTCGAAAACGGTTGGTTGCCCCTGGGGTCGAGTGTTTTTTGGAAAGGTGTATAGACCTTTGCAAAAAGAGCGCTCTGGCCGCCGCCATTTTGCGAATCGAGCGACCCCTATCAGCCAGAAATTTTTGGCACCCGCCTGAGCTGTGGAAACCCGGTCAGCGTGACTCCCCACCTGCATTGTGCATTCGGAGTTCGCCGGCTTTTCTTGGAAGTTTTTACTTTATTTGCCTGTTTCGGACACTTACTTACCCTTTGTGTGTTATCTTCCACTGTGAGAACCAGGGAATACCAGGGCTCGTAGCCCGCTCGGCCTTCACAGGAAACGAACGAAGAGAGCGAACGTCAAGCAGCCCGCGACGCAGCCAGTTCGACGTGCTTGAAGGATTATTTCCGTCGAGATAATCTCCAAAAAGCCTTCCAGGCTGTGTTCCGGGTCTTCGCAAAAACTAGCTGATAGGGTCGGGTCCGGGGTGTGGCGACATAATAAGCACGTTCGTTCATTTGCTATGAAGCTGTGCAAAGAAGGAGCTCTCTTCTACATATTCCTCAAAACACACCGGATTCCGTCCGATCGTCGTGAAGTGACTATCGTCGACACTGTATATTGGATATGCTGTGTTATTTGAGACCTTTCTCAAATCCTGTTCCGATAACGCGGCACCGAGGGGTACGTACAATATATTTTTTGTTCGATTGATGAGACTCATTGAATTTTATGTTGTGGGCGGGGAATATCCATGCAGTACGAATATCCTGTGTGGTCAAATATTTTGACTTTTATAGATTGACACGGCTGAGTGTACGATGCCGTAAAACAATGAACATAAAATGAAACAAACATTCCAGTTGCATTTGTTCTGTCGCGCACGGACTCACCAAAACAGCTTTCATTTCTTTGTTTTTGTTCCCAAAAATAGAGCACTGCTTTCTTAAAGACATCTATAAACTATGCTCGCCACAGAACACAAGATAAAAAAAGAAAACGCGGCAATTCAGCCGCCACCAGCGTCCGGAATCGCGCAAACGCAGGCTGCCACTGCCCACCGACGAGAAACTCCACAGCTCAGCGCAGTCGGGCAACACTGACGTACACTCTCAAAACCAGGGACACGCGCTGTAAATCACTTCGTTCGAGACTGCCGCTGGAAAGGTCTATACTATACAGTATTCGGACCTTTCACGACCTATAGGGGGCGCACTAGCGTCCATCAAAATGGCTGTCATCTGGATGATCGTCGTAGAACAGCAACACGAAGCTGGCTTGCGACGCGTTAGTAATTATAGTTTTGTTATATACGAGAATTTTTAGCGCCTTTCATTATTTTCTCACCTCAGCAAGATATAGGCAGGCACATTTATTGTGAGGCCAATCATCCAGGAGCTAGGGAGTTCGATTCTCACACCGCGGTACCACCATGGCTGAGAGTTGCGAATACATAGCTCGCAGGTGTCGACATTGCTGCTGACCGTTATTTCTACTTATACTGGGTCCCTCGAACTACTACTTCTGGGGTGTGAAACTAACACGGTGGGCCGAACGCTCATGACACATAAAATACCGGCATGGCCCAGAAGGACTCCCTTTGCCACGAGGGCGCAGCCATCTTGAATGTCGTCACTTCTGGTATACGGTAAAACATTGGTTTGACCTCCCCACGCCGCTGGAAGGTTTTAACGAAAAATGCGTGATTGCCCCACATTCTTGTTTGGCCTCACCTATATTTTCTCGCATATCCCAGGTTGAAATGTTTTATTATTTTTTCCTCCCGCATACCAGACACGGAACCCATGTGACTGAGAAGGACAGGAAGGAGAAAACGTCTATAGACCGTTTTACTGAAAGAGGGCGAGAGAGAAAAGGGGAAAGGGCTACCGGCGCTTTCCCCCTTTCTGATTGTGTAGAAAGAGTAAAAGTCCCGGATGAGAGGCTTGGCCGGTGTTGGGTGTCTGCTGTGCCCCAACTTCGTTCGCGCTTTCTTTTCTGTTTTGAACTCGCAAACTTAATTAGAGTAACGGGCTTCAATGGCAACAGTTCCCCGGTCATCGGGACACCATTGCTCGGTCATAGGGTGCACGAATAATGACAGAAAGCGTCGAATAGTGTCGGAGGACCTATGTAGCTTGCATGGAATCCGGCAAGGCGAGAGCGGCTGCAATGTCTTTAAGCTCCATCGCTTTCCACATGACCCCGGTCTTGGCGGCAGTGGATTGCTTTCGTAAACCGAAGACAGTTCCTCAACACCATCTTCTCGACTGTGCTCGGAACAGCTTGTGAATGGAGCGCGCACCGAACGCTGTACCGCCGATGAACATGGGGTACGCTCGCAAGGTGCGTGCCAGTTTTCTCGTGATAACTGCTGTTTCAGCTTGTAAAATTTTGTAACTTAATTTATCTTAATATTGATAATTTGCAGTGGCGACTGACTCGATTTCATCATTTACAACACTTAGTTGAAGGCTTATTTCCGTCGCCGGGTGAGGCTAGAAATTGTTGAAAAGGTAGTTCTATCGGTTTTCCTGAATAGCGATCCCATGTGCGATACCAGAGAGCCGACAAAAGTGCTCCTTGGAGTGCCGCTGGTGGGTTGTTTGGGTTGTTTCCGTTGATTGGGCGCTTTGAAGCGCTGGATAGTAGCTCCAGGGTACGACTCGTGTGTTGCGATCTGCGTCTTCGAGCCCAGTGTGTACGTTTCTTTGTTCGAGTCATGGCATCCGCCAGTGCGGCAACGGGGGGAACAGCGGCAGCGAACGTGTCAGTGATAGAATTTGGAGGTTAGTACTCAAAATATTGCATCAAATAGTAAAATAATTCGTGGCTGCTTTGACGCTTTCTGCGGTTCGATATAAGCACATCTAGAACGTCTTCGTCGTTCATCCACAATGAAACATGAGAACACGGACACGCAAGATAAAAGCAGCGCAGCAAAACGATCTGTAGCAGCTCCGGGTGTTTACAAAAGTTAATTGAGGTTCCCGTTTCGTGTATCGCTTGTTCATTACTAAAAACGGCTGCTTTGAAATGGGCCTATTGCAAGCAAAAATTTATGAATGGTTCATCATTTCCGGTCACGCGGAAAGCGGTGGAGCTTCAAAACATTGCAGCCGCACGTGCCTTGCCGAATTCCATGCAAGCTACGAGGTCCTTGGGCGGTATTCGACGCTTTCTGTCGTTATTCGTGCACCCTATGACAGAGCAATGGTGTCCCGATGAGTGGGGGACTGTTGCCATCGAAGCCCGCGGCTCTAATTAAGTTTGCGAGTTCAAAACAGAAAAGAAAGCACGAAAGAAGTTGGGGCACAGCAGACACCCAACACCGGCCAAGCCTCTCATCCGGGACTTTTACTCTTTCTACACAATCAGAAAGGGGGAAAGCGCCGGTAGCCCTTTCCCCTTTTCTCTCTCGCTCTCAAAATGGCGCTACCCACGATAAAACGGTCTATAGGCCATAGGGCGGGCAGTCCTCGGTGGTCCTAGGATATTACTGCTAGGCGAGATTGTCACGCGTTGGCGCCACTAAGCGGCAACGCTCGCAACTACAGTTCCCTTGGCCGTGCAGGAATTACTGACATCACGAGCGCGATACGCATTGCGCTTCTCGCTGGCCACTTTGAAGAGAGGGGTAGACAGCTCACGCTCACGTCATGTTGTTTCCAGACTCCTTCGGGTTTCATGGTGCTCTTAAATGGACGGTGCAACGGTTTTCGGACTGTGGCCAATTAGCAGCGGGAATTAATCTGTGTCACTTATAGAACCAAGAACAAAAGCTATGTTTTCTTGCCGGAGCTTTTTTTTTTTTTTTTTTTTTAATAAATAAAAAACCTCTCGGACAACCTCAACGACGACCTCAAGGACGACGTTTAGGACGACCTCAAGGAAAACTTCTAGGACGACCTCAAGGACAACTTCTAGGACGACGCCTAGAGAACTTTAGCCTTTCCACTTTGGTGAAAACCGGAGTGGGATGGCTGGAAAGGTTGTCGCCATCTATGAGCAAGGCCGGCAAGCCGATTGTCTGGTTGCCGCCGTCGCTCATAGATGGCGGTTGCTGTCCAGAGTTTTGTGTCGACATTGCTTTGCAGGGGACACAATCCTGGGGAAACTAGCCCTTAACAGCTCCGCTGTAAAAGAAAATATTGTAGCAAGTTTAAATTGTTGGACAATTTTGTTGTACGTGAAACATTCCGGTGTCGCTCCGGAACGTTACCGAGCCCGTCGCCGACGCTTAACACGTGGCACAAACACTTGAGAGTAGTTCCTGCAATACACTTGCATTACAGTCGTTTTCTTTTTTTTTGGTCACGATTTCCCCAATTTGTCAATCAGCATCAAGCTTCGCGGTTTCGCGTTTACGTCGACTTCAGTGTTTGAACTTCTCGAAATCTGAACACCCGCCTGACTAAGAACGTTTCACGTTAGCGCATGCACAGTTGGCGGCGATGCCCAGCCTAGCGCTAGCCGAAAGAGCTTCAATACCGCATGAGGGTGCGTTGGCCATGACAAAAGCTATTGGCGACGTCCGCGATCGAAAGCGTCGCTGTGGTCGGCCTTCTGCGATTGGCCGAATGTTGACTATGACGTCAGCAAAGGATTTCTCATGGACGGAAATAAGAGGAATGAAAGAACTTCAATTTCGACGGTGCTGGTAGTGTTTCTTTAAGAGCGCAATGATTTCAAGCTTCCACCACGATCCTTACAAACACCATCGAACTTGTTGTTCGTGAGGTAATGACGTCACGAAAGGTAACCTCAGGAGGGCGCCACTAAAACATCTCACCGCTAATAAAACCGACTCCCACACTGCGACAACAACAAAAAAACTCCGGCAGTCCATTCCAGTCTCGTTAATAACAGCTTAAAGTACCTGGGCTATGGCCTGCGGCTCCCCACACGGCCTTTGTACCCCTCCGGCCTGAGCGTCGCTGGTCTTATATTGTCACATCGTGTACCAATCTTCGAAAGCGTTACCTCTATAAGCTGGCAGCGCGATGGAGGCCAGGCGCTCGCCAGACCGATCAGCCGCCGCTCTTTTGTCACCTGACCCCGCTTTCTTCGCGTGAGTATGGGCGGCACAAATATCACGTGGCAAGACCAGTCCGACAACCAAGTATCTTCCACCGCACGTCGTTTCCCCAAAAAATGCGTTACAAAAATGTGTGGAAGTGTTGTGTTGCTACGCGAAGCGTTACTGGTTAACTCTCGCGGTGCTAAACTACTAGCGCTAAACAAGTATTTAGTGGAGTTAGTGTTGAGTTAGAGCTAGAGTTATTTAGAGTGCGGGTAGAGTTATTTAGAGCTAGTTAGAGCAAAGAGTTAGAGTTCGTTAGAGTTAGAGTTAGTTAGAGTTAGTTAAATTTAGCGTTGGTTGGAGTTGGTGGAGTTATAGTGCTGCTAACTTCACTTTTTACGTGTCAATTTTCCCGCTAAATGTAGCGGGTGAACTGAATTTATGTGTAGGTCACATGACTTCAGTTTCCCCGCTACATTTGGTGGAGAAACTGAATTGGCGTATAGGTCACGAAGTCACGGGGCGTCATTTTTCCCGCTAAATTTAGCGGGCAAACGAAATCGCCAATGAGGTCGCGTGACGTCGACTTGCCCGCTAAATCTAGCGGGAAAACTGAATATGCATGTAGGACGCTTGATCATTCACGTGACGTAAACCCTTTTAGCTAAATCTAGCGGAAAAATTGCTTATAGTTCACGTGACTTGAAGTCCATGTGATGTCATTTCCCCACTGAATTCGCCGTTACGGTTTTTGAGGCCTCAGCTCAGCTGGAAACCTATGGCCTTTGAACGTTTCACGTTAAAGATGGCTTAGGAGCCATACTTACGTACCGTCCGCAGCCAACGCTAGACGATCCGATAGACTCAATCAAGCAGCACCGAAAATGCATCGTCAAGGCGCTCGTCGTATTTGTGTGTTTTACCTCCAGCTAAACTGATCGCTCGCAACAAAAAAAAAAACTTATTTTTTTGCTTACAATGTGCGAAGGAACGAAAGCTATAGCTGTAGCACGGGCGCGATGCAGGTGGAAAGGAGGCGCCACGTACCTGGAGGACGGAGATACGACGTGTTTAATTCTCATTGCCGTCGTGGTTGGCGTCGTGGATATATCACTCACGACAGCCTCCACCAGCGATCTTTGAAGTGGGTAAACGCGGGGGATG
Organism: Ixodes scapularis; assembly: GCF_016920785.2. NCBI lineage: Eukaryota > Metazoa > Arthropoda > Arachnida > Ixodida > Ixodidae > Ixodes > Ixodes scapularis. The sequence goes on along the minus strand of NW_024609879.1, from coordinate 141,329,115 downwards.
TTTCTAAAACCATCCAACATTACGCGTAGACTAACTGGTTACTGCCAAAGTCCATGGGATGTCGCATAACGCCGAGTAATGTTTTGAAAACAAATCTTTCAAGCAGACGACACGATGATTCTCTCTTCGTCGCGCAATCCTTGGCGGGACGCCAGTGTTGCCCTCTTCTCTCTTGGCGCGGCACGGCGAGCGGAAAGTCCCGACTTCCCTCTCCTCGCGGCAAAAAAAACAATTTTTTTTTTCTTGCGTGCGCGGCGACGACAACGGACGATGACAAAATGTCTGCAAAGTGTCGTCCCTAACTATCGCTTAAAAGAAAAGAAAAAAAAGCCCACGTTTACGGGGCATTTAATGTGCGCGACTGATTTAGAAGCAGACAACGAGCGCCGAGACGTCACTTTCGTTGTCGCTTGATTTTCTCCATCGGATCAGCTTTACTTGCGGTAGAACTTAGAGTGTAATGAAGAATATCCAACGGTTCCTGGCGATGGATCAGGGCCTGTAGAATATACCCTGACCTCCTAATAATTCGTCGGCCTCAACTTCATCCTTTTCAGCGGCCAGTCTGTGCTCAAAAAACGAACAGACCGGCAACGTTTGCACCGAATCGGAGAAGAAATGCGGCAACTGGATCAAGAGCCCCACCAACCGAACTAACACGTCCTGCAGCGGATGCGTGTGCAAAACGGGATTCCTTCGCACGGTCTTCGGGGAGTGCGTGACGAAGAAGGACTGCGACCAATGCCGGCAGGACCATTTCGAGTCCTACCAGACGTGCGGCACCACCTGCCCGCAGGTCTGCAACCGCACTTTAGACCCGATCTGCTACTTCACCTGCGTCGGGGGATGCTACTGCATTCCGGGGTACATAAGGTAAGCGTTGCAGTGGATCATGTGTAAACAGAAGCGACATCGATTGTACTTGCGATTCAGTGTCAAGCTTCCGCTATCTTATCTTCCTCGATGGTTTTGCTCTCGAGAGAAATTGGCACCGGCGGATTCGGAGTCGTAGACGTAAAATGTTACCACGTGCTGTCAGTCCAACAGACGGATCTCAGTAAAGGTTCGACGCACGCGTGATTCCGCCATAACTTTAGTTCACAGAAGGCAGACGGCAGTACACGAGACTGCTCGTGCTATATCGTGCTCGACACGCGTAGAGCTCTAGCGAGGTTAGCCACATTCGAATTCGTGAAGACACCCTGGAACACGCCCAGTTCAATATGGGCCAATGGCACCTTCTGATTTGTTCCCCGTGCTTCCCAACGAATGGCCAAATTCTTCACAGTATACGGGTCTGGCTTATTCGAGCCCTCTGCGCAGCGTCTTCAATAAGCACCGTTCACTTGCGTAAATGGCCTAGTTCATTGCCTCAGTGACGAGTGCTGCAATCTCACTGCTGACAATTCCCTTTTCAAAATCTCGCGGCCCGTCTTTCTTTACCTCGTTGCACTAAAACTCGATAACAATTCATATTGAACGTACATATATGCGTTGGCATTAAAACCAAGTCGAATGCAAATGCGCCACTTCCACAGATGGAAAGTTACAAAAACCTTCCAATATGGCTGCTCCGAATGGCACAATGATGTTAGCTGGCAGAACTCTTACATGCGGCCTTCTTTCAAGGACCATTAAAACAATGAAACTTGCATGAGATTGAGATTAGATGTGTTTCGCCCCAGCAGTACTGCTGATCTAGATCTTGTGATGGAAGACGTGACGACCGTTCCTCTTCCGCTAACAGCAGTCTTGTTGAGGAAATATACACCACGAGAGTCGAATGCTCCCCTCAGACACGATGAGCCAAGTTCCTAGATAAATAAGCAATGACGTCAAATTTTCGGCGTCAGCTAATGAAGGCCAACGAGATGCCCCGACTGGACACGACGGCTCCTTCAGCGTTCGGCTGGGACTCGTGTCCAATCAGCAAGAAAGCGAATCCTAGTCAAACGATGATGTCACATTCGCGTCTAATCTACAGGGAGCGTAAAAAATCTGTATAAATAAACCCATTAGCAGAGGGAATCGAAACTTTTCTAAAAGGTGCATTTTGGTGCATTTATGATAGTAAACTTTTATAAGTCTACGTTTCAGGAAAAGAAAAAGGAAAGACGTTTACTACTCCCTGCAAACGCCAAATTAGAGCGCAGCTCTTGAGGAGGAGGGGAGGGTACGGAGGGGAGGGTATGCCCCTTCTCATCCGTACCCTCTCCTCCTCCTCTCCCCCTCCCGTGCTCCTCCCGTGCTTCTCCCCTCGTCCTCTGCTCTTCCTCCTCCCCTCCTTTCCTCCTCCTCCTGCTCCTCTCTTGAGGTATTCCGATTTTGCGATATACTGTGCTTAACAGTGTGAGAAAGATATATATATATATATATATATATATATATATCTTTTTCCCTTTCCCTTTCCCTAACTTTAATGCAATAAATTCAATAATCACCTTCTCCCCTCTTGTTCACAATATTTCTACGGCTGCACTAGTCAATCTTCACGAAACGTCCCATAATGCAACGCACGTTGCATTATGGGACGTTTCGCCTAATGTGACGTTTCCCATAATGCAACCGGCGGTGCATTATGGGAAACGTCACTGTCGCATTATGGGAAACGTGATATTATGTGAAACGTTCCGTCGGCGTCGGCGCGTTACGCCGACGGCGACGTTTCGCATAACGTTTACGCCGACGCCGACGACAAAAAAAAAGTTCTATATATATATATATATATATTTTTTTTTTAATTTGCATTTACATGATTTGAGTATGATAACTGCACTATTTCAATACGCTTTTATGAAAACTTTGAATGCACTCCGTTCGCTATAGCCTATAGTCCGTTGCAACCTAAGAACGAAGGACGAGGGTAAGACGGGCCGGGGAGGAGGAAGCAGACGGAACGCTGGAGAAGAGAGGGGGAAGCCTCTTTCTCTCTTTAGCGTTCTGTCTGCTTCCTCCTCCCCGGCCCATTTTACCCTCGCCCTTCGTTCTTAGGTTGCAACGGACTATAGTGAATTTACACGATTTTTTTTTTACGTGTTGGCCATTTTTAAGTGACGACAAAATTTCAGCCCTGTCTCTTTGTGATGTGTTAGATCAGTGGTTCTCAAATGGGGCTCCGCGGAAACTTTGGGGTCCGCGAAGGCTTTTTAGGGGTCCGCGAAGCCCTGCCTCATCAGTCAAGCCCGGCAATAAAGATTGTATTTTTTTCAGGTCGAGAAGAAATGTTTCAGTCTTCGGGCGAGTTTCCTCGTGTGTATGTCAATAAGAGAGTTCTACTTCACACTATCCCATAGTCATATCCATTTATTAAATCATTATCATAATTAACCTATGCTTTCCCCTTTCCCTCACCACGAATGGGGTCCTCCATCACCTCCCCCGATCCACAAAGGGTCCGCGAAACATCGATGGTTGAGAACCACTGTGTTAGATGACTCACCATTCTTGCCTTTCCTTCAGTAAAGTGTCCGGTGCAACGTGCAAAGCCAGCATTTCTTTCTCTCTCTCTCCGGTGCATCATGAGACTCTCACGTTTTAAGTTTGTTTTGCACGAAGGCCGATTAAAAAGTAATGAAACGGATTCTCTGATTATTTTCTTTTTTTCTTCTCAATGTAGCATCTTTTATATTCAATACATTCTCTAGAATGCTTCGAAATCAATTGAAATAACTGTAAAGGTTTTGCGACATCACATTTTAATCGTGGCAACCGGGAGGGACTTTGTTCATTTCAATATATAATTAAAAAAACAATTTTTTCTTTGGTGCATTTTTTTTTTTTTTTTTTGTTTAGAACTTGCACGACGATAAGTTTGTGCAATACGAAGAGTGTTACGGTGCTGTTAAAACTTTTTAAAGGTTAATGCACCTCCGCTATACTCTCACAAGCACGCCCTCGGCATCCGCCATGGCGACACGTGTCGCTCGCCTCGACAGAACTCTAAAAACTACCACGGTCCAACTGCAGGTACACACATATGGATGTATTACCTTTACAAACATCGGCACGCACAACACTGCCCGTCTACCTCCTTGCAAAAAAAATGAAATAAAGGACAAAAACAGATTCCTTATTTCTCAATTAGCCCTTCGTGTGTTTGTGTGTGTATGTATCTGAGTGTGTGTGTTCGTGTTAACAGCTAGGTAAGTTTTAGAAACTTAATTTAGGATATGACGTCATTTTTGTTTCTTACTGTAATATTTTTGGGGTTCAGGACTAGAATATTGATCCATACGTAACCTTTCATTTTCAAGAATTAAAGGTAAGTAAACCTGTATAGGCACCAAACGAGGAAAAAAAAACTATAGGGCTGCATTTGCTGTCGCTTTTTTATTCGTCGTTTACTTCCCTACCTGCACTTTCTTCGTGATTTAGTGCGCTAAAATCGCACTCATGCAAGGTACATTCTAACGAACTCTGACGTGGAGTTACGTTTCATTACACTCCGCTGATTAAATTTCATTGTCCAATAAGTCTTCTTTTTTTTTTTTTTTTTTTTTTTGACGAGCGTTTGATACACTTTGCAGGTTGACACACTCGTGTTTCGGACGTCACCCTGAGGATATTCCTTGGGTAATGCGAACTACAGATGGTCCGATCTCATTTCAGGACGACGCCCACAGGTCCGTGCGTGCCACTGGAGCAGTGCCCTCCCCTGTGCGACAACTTCAACATGGAGTACTCGACCTGCACGTCCAACTGCCCCGACAGATGCAACCGGACCAGGGAGGCCCCGTGCAGCCCCACCTGTTTAAGCAGCGGCTGCCAGTGCAAAGCAGGATTCGTGCGGGGCACCACGCAGTACGACGTCTGCTTTCCAGAGAGCGATTGCGCGTCTTCGGCGTAGAACCATGCACCGACTCAGATCTTTGGCGTCACGCCACTGCGGTGGCGCTGTTGTCGGTACTGCGCATGTGCAGACGCTTCCTCTCACGCGAACATGGTTGCCTTCTGCGCACGCTGCCTACTCCTGGTGTGGGCACACGCAGACTTGTTCGTAAACAGCCGTAAGTTATATACGCCTAGAGTATCGGCCATCTGTTTAACGGTTTTCTCGTGGGCGCCGCCATATTGGTGCTTAGTGCAGAGCGTTCGCAATCGGCGGCCTTTTCGATAAAAAAAAAAATGGATTTTTTGAGCATCGGGTGCGGTGTCAGGAAGTTCGGGCGATCATCGTTTTGCGCGCTCCATGATTGTTTTAACGATTCTGGAGGACGGAACGCCGCTTCCTTCGATTTCAGAAAAAGCTTCAGACAATTGCCAGCAATGATTGGAAGCATCAAGAGGGTTTGAAGTTTCGATTCTTTGAAGCGTAGCTTGATTGAGTGGTCTATCTAGAACATGGATATCGTGCAGTATCGTGACACTACGCAGCCATAGAGTTATTATAATGTACGCTAGAGGTTCAACTGGCGCTAGTGTCTATGCGACTTCCGTGACGCAAATTGAAGCAGACAGCAACCAGTCTACTTTTGCGGTGCTCCTGTGCATTCCTATGGGAAAACGCGCGTGCATTTTGTCTCTTCGCCGGAAAATAACATGTAACACTTTGGTTATTTCGGTCGTACCAAATAGTATGTGTCTTAATTAACATTGTAAAAGTGTAATTGCTTTAGTTTGCGCATTTTTCTTCATCAGTGAGCGATGTTTAACTTCGCTGCATTTCAGTCCCAAACGTGTGTTCCGCAGCAGGTGTGTAAAAACAAGCAACGATTCAAAGCAAAATTACGATCGAAACGAATATAGAGTGTGTTCAAGGCTCACCAGCATTCCGGTGACGCTTGTATATTGATAATATGCCAGTCCTGTCACCATATGAAAATGATCCCGTCGTGCATGAGCGGATAAAAACCTTCAACGTAGAGAATAAAGTTCGTGGGATATGAAAGGTGTCTCTTCGTATTGTTTTCTCTGCCGGGCAGCTTTTATCGCGCGCACTTGTTCTCAAAGATATCTAGCGCGCGGGTGATATTTTGAACGTAGAACACGCAGCTTCGCTCAGGACAGAAAGAATAAAGCGGTACTCACTTATTTAAAATCGGAATAGATTACCTTCAATTTATTTTGATCGTACATGCACTGCGAGTTACTGATCCAGTGTTGCTGCGTAGTTCTTGCCGCCGCTCTTGATTTTCCAGATGTCCTTCGTTCGTTTGGCACTATATCCCCCATGCTGGAAATTGCCGACGCCGCGTTCGCGCTAACAGTGTCCGACAGTGCACATAAACACACGTACGAAGCCGTTTTAGCACCGTTTTTAGTGCGATGAATTCGAGAGAAAAACGCCGTGACTGACCAATTCTTTCATCGGCCTGACTGAGAAATGTTCCAATATGCCTAGTACGTACGAATTATTTGGGATATTTGCTCTTATGATCGAGCGCTGGGAGAAAATGCACTCACTTTTCCCATAGAAATGCATTACCGGAAGTCAATTTTCGACTGGTTGCTGTCTGCTTCAATTTGCGTCAGCACACTAGCGCCACTTGAACCTCTAGCGTACATTATAATAACTCTATGTACGCAGCAGCCAACGTTACTATAGGTTAGCTCAGTTGCAGACGCTGCCTGCATGAGCAGTACCCCCTTCCCTTCTACGGCTGGCCTCCCTTCGTTCGATGCTTTACCGTACTTGTGGAACGGCTGCTATGGTGACTGAAGTGTATTCTATAAAATACGTATGTTTCGAAGCAGATGGTTTTGAAATTAAAATCTCGAAGGGAGACCCCCGTTCCGCAGGAGTTCCAGAACTGAGGTAATCTAATAACATTGGCAGCAGCTGTAGACTAGTCTGCGTATCGGCACAGGTTCGTATTTCGAAGAGAGGAACATTTGCGCGTGCCCCCGTTTCTCAGCCAGCGCCTCCATCCTTGCGTGACGTCAGAAATATGGATCAGTAAACGCTTCCTTGTAATTTTTTTCCCTCACTTATTTTGCGACATTGGTTAAAAATCATTCCCGATAATAAAAAAAAAATAGAACAAAAAACAAAGCTAAATTTTCTTTAGTTACTCTCTCAAATTTCTGGGTCTGTTTCAGGCCCCGGAAATATAGAACGCGATCCAATAGACTACTTCCCTAAATCCCTGCATGCGACCTACCTCGTTGCATGCGACCCTGCGCGCGTTGCAGTCTGGGAACTAGTTGGCCAGGGAACAGAGTGGCGTGGTTTCAGTTTCAATCGACACCTCGACTATTCAATCGACACCTCGACGTAGACTATTAACGGCCGCGTTATCTCATGAGTCTGCTCCCGAGAGCGTCATTTTTGGTTTCTATAAACTAACCTAAATGGCCAGATCTCGATGCATTAGCACAAGCCCGAAGCATACGTAAAGTTTATCTTGACACATTCTTGTATTTTTGTACTCGAGCCTGCCTGTTAGCGTTTCGAGCTATGTGAACGAGCCCATGCTGGGAATCTCGACGCTGCGATGCTCGGGGATTTTTCTTGTGTACGAGTCAGCACGCTGCAACAACCAATAAGTACGCATCCATCGAGCTCGCACCTTTACATTAGTTTTGCTGGTCAGCAAGTTTGTTTGTTTTGTGCGTCCATTGACGAAATATAACTTTTTGCAATTATTGTTTTTTTTTTAATACGCCTGAGTACGCGAGGTAAAACCCGGAGAGCCGCTAAAAGCTGAAATCGAACACACTATATCTCTTATCCGTACTGACCCGCAGCACTGCACAAAGTGAGGTCCCCACCCGCTTGGGCATTCCACTCATTCAACATCGCGTATGAGCATAAAGTTATCCTGCAGTCTTATAAGCACATTCGCACATACGAACCGTTTTAAGAAGAAAAAAAATTGAGCACTACAGTGAAGATCGAACGAAAATATTCAAAGCGCACTTGACGGCTGCTAATGGCCATAATATGTTATATGAGTTCGCTTTCTTCCTGACTGAGTATGCCGAGATAATTTCAGACACACTGTTCCGACACAGATCTTGGGCGTCAGTAAAAGCTCGTCCAAAAAGGCTTAGCCAGGAGCAGGGGACGCTTGAAAAGGCCTCCATCGTAACTAGCCGATTTCAGCGTTTGCGAAAATCTCCTATCAGCATAAAATTTGAGTGAGAGATATATGATAGCACGAGGAAGACATTATAATAACTTGTGTGCAGGAGTGAGGTCGAATTTATTCCGAAACTTCCTTAACAGTTCATGCGCCAACTCTGGACTCAACTTTTCTCCTGTGAGGATGCAACTTGTTTTTCGCTCAATGAAGTAACAAGAAGCGGACGTTTGGCAAACAAAATACGTGTATAGGCTTAAGGTGACCAAACTTCAGTTCTAGTTCACTGGTACTAGACAGGATTATTGAAATTGAGCTCAAAGATGCAATCGTGGGCTGAGTCGACTACGCCACGCCTTACTATACGTTTGCATACGAACGCACAATATCCGGTGTTTCGCGAACCAAGAAGTGCCCCGGTCTTCATATTGTATCGCTCGAGAATGAGAGTGTTGTACATTCTTGAAAAGTCAGATAATCGAAAACGCAAGCAGCGCATTCGGTCACGGCGTGATAGCATGAACTGAAGCTGCTCAATCGAAACAGAAACTGAGTGGCCAACTAGTTCCCAGAGTGCACTACGTGGCATTTCGCCGCGATGGGGCGCTTTGAAGTTGGGAGGAAGTCTCTGGGGGAATCCACAATTATTTAAATAAAGAAGGCCTCCATTTTCTTGCTGAAAACATGTATAGAATCGTTACAGACTTCACAGCGCACAATTAACGCACAGCTCACGATATGCACACACACAAAACAACGTACACACCATTGGCTGACCTCACAACTCTATTTTGTAAAATTTCGTGTTTGTTTTCTTCTACGTCTATACGCAAAATTGTTCGCTTTTATCTCCCTCTATCTTTTTCTGACAAGGTGAGAGGTGATGTACTAACACGTCGACGGGTAAAACAGTGTGAACAAGGATACAGGACAGAGAAATACACAGACGGAGCGCTAACACGTTTATCGTCAAGCCTAACGATATATTGGGCTTCAATGATATCATCATTGAAGCCCAATATCATACTTGGGTAGTAATTCAATGACAGTAATTGAATTACTGCAATTAAATTATGTTTCCTGTTGATTTGTAATTGTAATTAATTACTTTCGGCCAAAAGGAGTTATAACTGTAATGTAATTCCTTTCTAGCGGCAGTAATTGCGAAATTTCCGGCACAATAACAATTACTTTTGCAAAACTTTGCGGCACCAACACAACCTCTTTGGAAGCCTCAGCGCTCGCACAAGCGGCCCAACTCTCGGTGAAACACTCGCACAAAGACACACACTCACACACACGCACAACATAAATAGTGTCGCATTGTTTGTTGTTTTGTTGCTTACACTGCGGGCTGAAAGACAATCCTCTTTGGAGCCTACCTCAACGGTGCCGTGTTGCGCCGTCTGCTGTGCGAGCAGAAAACTATAGCGTAAACATGCCAAAATATTGAGAAAAAAAATTGAACTTCAGCTTTTAGTTGAGTTAGGGGATATTAATTGTCTATGAAGTTTTTTTTTTATTTTTTATTTGCCAGGTTTTTACTTTTTCTTTCAGTACTGTCGCATATTTGTCTTTGTATTATTTTCAAGTTTATTTCCTGTTGGTTTTACTTCGTATATTTTTGCATAAGCATTTTGGAGACTGACCTCACACCTATAAATATAGTTACCAATGATTCGCGGGCCTCGATTCGGTTCTTATATATTCCTGAGCCATTATAATTTCCAACACAATTTAAATAATTTACGATATCGTGTTTGTATGTGAATGCGGTCGTATTAGCCCGTGTGAATTTTAGTTTTACATTAACACTTGTAAAATATTCATATATTGTCACGAATGACAAGTGATGAGGCAATAATAACTGGAGAAACTAAACGTTTAATGGGAGAAACTTGTTCCCAAAAATAAAAAGGGGACAGAATAAAGCAGAGCGTCGCGGGCGTCGAAGTCGGCAAGACAGCAGAATCGAACGCTGGGGCGAAAACTGACTCCGCTCGCCATGCGGAGTCCCATGTACCTTCGTGGATTCCTGGATCATTCGGCGTAGAAGTTAGAACGTACGGGGAGTAGAACTTTCGGAACTCGGTCAGACGAGAATGTTCTCGAACTTGCGAGGCCAAGTTGAAAGAATAAGCAAAAAGGACAGTCGCCTGACTTGTTTAAAGCTGAATGGCCGAAGTCGGGTCGCTCTCAGAAATAAGTAATTGTAAAGTAATTGCATTACTTTTTATAAGTAATTTGTAATTGTAATTAATTACTTTTCACGTAAAACTACTTTTGAAGCAACTAAAGCAGAAGTTTGGGCTAATTGGTATTTCATCATTAAAGATTAAAGGGATACTTCAACGAAATTTGAAATATTCCCGTCGTGTTCAAAAATAGGTTGAATATGATCCACAATACCCGTAAATGACAATCGCGCATTTGTATTTTGAGCCTGGTGGCTGTATTTTTCGTTATAAATGGCCCACTCTGGCAAGCGCTCGGAGAAGGCCCAGCTGAGACCACGTGACATTCAACGTGATCGTGACGTAGGTCGTCTCAAGACGAGCAAAGCTACGGCGAGGCTGACGTCGAGAGGATGGCCTAGTCGTTCCAGCAACCGAAGCGGCTGCTTTTGTACGAATTTTGAGTGACGGGTTAATCTTCTGTAATCTTGTAGGGGGACAATAGCGACTTCTGCGACACACAAAAGGCATTGTCGGGAAGAGGGGAGTTCCTCCTGCCCTTCTTCTCTCGTCGTGGCCGGAGACGAGACAACCTCCGTCACTAGCTGTCAAGGTTCCTAGACGGGCATTACAAGCGAGGCGTTAGCGACATCCACCAGGTGCTCTTTGCTAATCGTTTAATTCGTTTTAAAATTACTTTTCGTGACTTTTTCAACAAGATATTGGTATGTTCGATGTGATGCTGCTTTTTTGAACACATATAAACCAAAAAATGAGCGCCGAAATTTCGTTGTAGTATCCCTTTAACACAGAGCAAGGACACGGACAAGAACAAGAAGGTAGACAAACAAAGCGCTGTTTGTCTACCTTCTTGTTCTTGTCCGTGTCCTTGCGCTGTTTTAATCTTTAATTTTGAAGCAAAGTAATTGTAATTGTAATTAAATTACACTTTGAAAGTAATTTACCCATGAATGCTGGTCAATTGGTTACTGTGCCTGCTTAAAATTATAGTAAACCACCCGAACTCCCACAATTCCTGCAATGAAGTCATAGATGTCCAGAGTTTGCACGGTTTGCAGCTACGATGTTGTTGTGTTCGCGGAGTCGATCGTTGAGACATCGTCCGGTCTGCCCGATGTATTGTTTTCCACAGGAAAGGGTGAAGGAGAACATCATTCTTTTGTGCACTGAACAAAAGTGGTGTTTTAAGACCCTTACACAGGGTCTTAAAAATCTTCTTCGATGAATGATGACGAACGATTAGAAAACGTGTCTTCAGCATGCTGCCGCCAGCCCCTGTAACGCTAGCAAAACCGCAAATCGTCCACAAGCAAGATGGCCGTCCGGTGGCTTCACTCGTGAAAGCGGGAAGCGCTATCCAGCAGTTGTCATTGAGAATTATTAGTGTTTGGGACTTACTATTCTCGACATAAAGGAAGACCAAGTAATTGCCGATGTAACGAAAAACTCTCACGACCTTTGATGTATCTAAACAACTTGTCAACAGTCCGTTGCGGTAAGAGAGATAGCATGGTAATTAAAAATGGGGAAATGTTTTTGCGCTAACTTTTAGTTTCATGCGGGCTATATAATAAAAATACACACAACTTACCCTCATGATTTGCATGGATGCGTTCGCGGCACTGAAACACCCAAACTGGGTCTCCCGCCAATTAAATTTAAAAATTACGAAAGTGAAACTAAGAAAATCCAAGAGAAATAACATAGGCACGCATCCGAGACAATCCGGTTTAGGCAGAACAAGATGGCCGCGCCCGGTCGTTCTCGCAGCTCGCTTGTTTACGAATCGAGAGGCCCAGTTGCCGAAGTCCCGTAGAACCCACAGCTTAAAGCTTCAGGCTCGTAGTCTATCTCCCGATGTCCCGTGTCCACTGCAGTTAAGCATGCCCGCACAGCAGAGCGTAAAATCATGGCGCCTGGCGCACGTCCTCATCTACCTGTGTTGCATCGCGACTTCACTCGGAGCCCTACTCAGTTATCGCAACCTGAACGCGCTCCTGCAGAACAACGTGAACAAATGCTTGTTGTACGCGAAGCCCTCGGTGGAAAAGCAAGAGGAAGGCCCGTGTCACTTCGATCTCCTGGGCTCGGAGTGGAGCAGCGACCTTCTCTGTGACTACGTGTTTTTCGCCATCCTGGCGTCATTTGTCTACGGCATCATCGCCGTCTGGTTTTTTCTCATGTGCGCGCCTTCGTCCAGAGGAACACCGGATGACAAGTAAGTGCTGCATTTTCTCTATTTGCTTTACGTATTAATGTATTTTAATAAAACCAGCTAAAAGTGTAATAATTAAAAAGCGCAACAGGACAACGGACACAGAAGGAGACACAGACACAGCGCTACTTACAACTGAACTTTATTTCCGCTGGAGCTCGGTATATATTACCGGCAACAACACAAACAAGTTAGGAAGATATAAAATACACATCGTAACAATCTTTAAAAACAACATAAAATAACTAAAAATTCCTGCATCACTCATCGGCACCCACCCAAAACTAGTCATGCTTGGTCAAGAAACTGCAATTCTTTTTCTGAAAACGATAAAGAGGGTGCGCTTACACATTGCAGCCCTAATCTAGCAATTTCTCGAGCCTCGATTATTTCCCTTGTGGTTTTGTTTCTGTTTTTGTTCTGTACTGTACAATCTGTGATCATCGGAGTACAACCACAATCCCGGCAATGCACACCGAGGTGTCCTGATATGACGGCATCAACGTTGTAACGGTGTTCCCTCAATCTTTCATTTAAGCAGCGACCAGTCTGCCCCACATAATGACGCCCGCACAATAATGGCACGGAGTACACAACCTCTTCTGTACACTCAACAAAGCAAGTTTTGTGCTTTTTCGTGCAGCGCTGTGTCTGTGTCTCCTTCTGTGTCTGTTGTCCTGTTGCGCTTTTTAATTATTATGAATCACCAACTCGCCCAACTTTCTACCCGCGTCAAAAATGTAAAATTGTCAATTTGCACGGGCATCAAAGTAAACATTCACTCGGCCTCGTAGACACATTAGTTGGCCAGAAATTATCATTGAGGTGTGCTCACAGTCGCCGTTAATTTCTGGCTATCTAATCTGTCCATTCAATATTCCTTCACTGCGTGGTACCGTTGGAAACGATCGGGAAGACGAAGAGCAACATACAACATCTCGAGGCCAGGTAACGTTTCCTTTAATTTTCGTGTAAATGGCCGATTTTAAATGAAGTTTCCGGGTCATCAGAGAGGTGGCACGACTCGTCATTGGATATGTTAGAGCACGCATGACTTTCAAATAAAAGATTCTGTATTTTTTTTATTGAGTAAAGCTATACGCACTCCGTAGCGCGACTCGACCGGAAATGGCTATATGCACTATGCGAAACTTGTATAAAACGAAAGGTTACAGCGAGTTTTCTAGGCGGTGGCATAGCGTAGTGGTAAGGTGTCTGGTTCATACGCAAGTTTATGCGGGTTCGATCCCCTGGTGGGCCTACTTTTTTTCTTTTTTCTCTAACATTTTGTTTTGTCGAGGCATGGCGATATTTGCGACTTTTTTTTTTTTTTAATCAACTAATCAACACTTAAAAAAAAAAAAAGAAGAAAAAGAAAAACGAATGTTGTCAACGAAACTTCGCAGAACCAAATGGTATGGGACTCCCTTTCCGGAGGTGGAATCGGGGACAGCGGGGCTTGGGTTGCCGGCTGGACGCCGTGAAGTGGTGTGTACCAGTTAAGTTTTGTAATTAGCAGCTGCACACTGTCGCCGCGAAGCGGCGTGAACGCAGACGGGGGTATGTGTTAACGAGCTCCCCAGTGATACACGCGCCGCTCAAAAAGGGTGACACAAATGGGCTGAGCTCTCCGAGTAGTGCATATAGCCATTTCCGATCGAGTTGCACTACGTAGTGCGTATAGCTTTACTCTTTTCCATTAGCTAAAACGGACACCCGCGTTGAGACCCATGTTGCCTTTACTTGCTCTTAGACGTCAAATGTTTGTTTATCGTGGCATAGTGGAGCCCTCACTCGGTGAAAACACGAAGCAGACAACAAAATACCCTGGAGGGGACGGAGCAAAGGTGGTAGTGCTGCCATCTGCCAGAGTGCACACAAACTAAGCTCCAAAGCCGAAACACAAACCAGACTCTTGGTCAAGCTTTGTGGTCCATAATGGATGGCACGAGAGACATTTGTGATTAGAAGCCAGGGGCCATGTGCAAGCATTGCAGAAGTTACAACGGCGAACTTCGGTGTCTTTGCCAAGCATGCACGCTCTCACTGGCTAAGCGTCGTTTGGGGCAACATGCTCATTCTTGTAGCCTCGACATTGTTCGCGCACAAGGCCTAGCAAACTTGCACGGCTTGTGCATGACTTCGCAGCGCCATGCATGCGGTCGGTCTTCCGCGTCCTTGACGTGAAATTCAAATTCGGTCTTGCAAAATGTATGTTGTAGAAGCTACTCTCTCGGGAACAAGATCACTTTGACGGCAGTCGACGTGACGTCGATGCACCTTTCTACCGATCATCACCGAGGTGGAACTCACCGAGTTGCCGTTTCGATGATGCACACGCGTAGTGTCCAAAGAAGATAGCTGCTGTGTACGCCGGGAATGCATTTCTACAGCCCACTTGGCAAAAATGGCAGCATGTAGAAGGTGATTGGTGGAACAGCCTACGGAAGGGAACAAAAGCGACGTCGTAGTCCACGTTCAGTAGTGGCCATCTCGACGCCAAACGGAGCGACAGAGTTGCCAGCTCCAGGAGTGCCCCCTGAATAGAAAAAAAATGCGACTCTCCCGCTGCTACCCCCCCAGTTTCCTCCCCCTCCCCTGCGGCAGACGATGCAAATTAAATAGAAGCAGACAACGTTGGAGCACTGTCGCTTTTATGGGACCTCGGCATTTAACGAGTCTCGACAACGCCGTCGGAGAACAAGCAGCCGACTGCAGATTGGGCCTTTCGCACGTCAGTGCAAAGACCGCGGCTAATAAAATCACTCCATTTAGTCGTTAATGTGCGCGAAGTGTTGAACTCTGCGTATGTATGCCATCGATCACGACACCCTTCTACGACCATTAGTTTGCTCTGCCCTCGTACACATGCACGAAGTCGGCCACTCTTTGCGAGGGAGGTTTTGTTCGGTCGTGCGAAGGACAAGCATACTTGCATAAACTCTGATTTACTGCACAGACAGTACTGGACCGGGATCATGCACCGTGCGAGCATTCAACTGCTGACACAGTCACTTTCAGGCCTGTTCTTGTTCCGTTTGTCACATACACGGTGACAGTTGTCAGTAATCATAAAGTATCTGTGAATGCTGATCAAAAACCCGGCACCACAAAAACATTTACATAGTTGTTGGCATATTTGAGACAAAAGGGATATTCTCCAAGACATTCTCAGAAAAGAGCAAAATCAGAACGCATTATTCGTCTTCCCTCGAGCACTTTCAGTCAAGAAAAAGCGAGCAAACTGCGGATCCGCGCCGCAAACGATGTAGCTTCTCCTGCCCTTTCGTCTGCGTTTTCTCTTTCGGTGCCTGAAATGTGTCAGCAATTTGGAAAGATGTTGTACCTCACTCTTTTGACTCTTCATGTGCCTTCTCGGTACTTGGTGCACAAGAGCTTGACTCCAAAACCTTGGAGTTATGCTCACCGGAAGTTGGTTGTCGCTGCCTAAAGGAAAGAGTCACTAACTTCTTCACTCGGTGCTGCTGCTAAACACGCCCCATACATCGTGTCACCCTCAAAACATTTACTCATTAAAATGGCCCACAAAAGTCAGTGACTTCACATATCAAGCACTTTTCGAACACATTTTTTGCTGGTTAGATTTACATATTAAAACTTAAATCTGACTTAAATCTGATTAAAACTTGACTCTTTTCTCGTTAAATCTCCACTCTTCGTAAAACAGAAGAAAAAAAAACGAAGTAAAGAATTCATATATTTAATAGTAAGGTGACGGCTGTGGGGAAGAAATGGAATGATGGCCTTGTTTGTGTAACTTGTCCAGAGAGCGCTCCAACATCGTCTACAAGCTCTGAAGTTAGTAATGTTCCTGTTAGGGGATATTTTTCATAATTAAGTTTTCAGTTTGAGTTACAACTAAAGTTTATGGCAACTGAGGCAGCAAGGACCAACTACGTAAACAGGTGATGCACAAAACGAAAACCATTAATAACTTGGGAATTTGATTTGGAAAGCAGGATTCAGCGTCTTGCTTTACCGCTATATATCGCTTGATGCTGGTCATTCTTGTGTAAGTTCAATGAAACCCCTTGCCAAAATTGGAGGACTTCCTCATTGCATGAGAAGCATGGAATGTCTTTATATAAAAAAAAAAAAAAAGAACCTAACCCCCTTCCTTGCCCCTCCCCTTCCCCTTTAGGCCAGGGAGCACTCCCTTTCTAAATAAATTTCTTCATCATCATCATTTCAAATGTGTGACTCTGTGACAGAAATGAAAGAGAGAGTTTTGATTCGTGTTTTTCAGGTTCGGAAATGGGACAGTTTTTTCTGAACGGATGCTGAGGTAAAGGAAGTTGTCGTGCTGTGCATTCAGTTTCTCTCCTGTCAAATGTGATGCCTTCTTTCTGGGTGGTACCTCGTCCGTTACCCGACGGCTGCTTTTTTTCTCTGTCATCTTTTGCTATTTCATTTTAATATCATTCAAAAGCATGAGCATATGAATATGCCTGTACTCTGTAGTGCGTAAATCACTGTAACGCTGAAAGTAAGTGAACGGCAAGCAATGAGCAGATTCCTTAACATTCCATGACCGCACATGGCTTGCCGAAGTCTCCAGCTGTGTTCATATTTCGTCCGCAGTGTTAGGATATTTTTTGGTTCATTGCTTACAGTGGCGTACCAACTTGTTTTTGAGTGGAGAGGCAAACCAGACCTCCCCCCCTCCCTCCCCAGGGTCAGGGGGCGGTGCCCTTGGTATCCCTTGGGCACCGCCAGCCAGTGTTTGCCCTGCCCACTGGCAGCTGTTTCAGGGGGGGAACACATGCCTTGCCCCCCACTCTGAGAACTGAGAAGAGCAAGCACCCCATGGTCTAAAAACTTCGGCACTTCCTGCCCGTACCCCATTGCAGGTTAAGGAAAGCAGAAGCAGCTTCCCCTGCAGAGCCCTTCACCCTTTCTACTTTAGGAGAGCAGATGCTAGAGAGTAGGCGAGTGGACTCACCTCCTTTCTCACCTCTTCACCTGTGTTCACTCCGCTGAGGTGGAAAGAGCAGGAAATCTTTGCTGGAGGAGTTTGTCCTGCCTTCCTTAACTTGCAACAAGATATAGTAAGTGCTGTTACCACAAGTGGTACTGGTCCATGTAAGAGTAATAAAAAATTTAAAAAATAATACAAAATTTGATTATATCCTTAAAGCAGCTGTATAGTTATTCTATTAAATTATTTTAGACTATTCTGACCCATAGGTCTCAAGTACAGCTTGTGTTTCCAGTCTTCCGTCTTTTCGACAGTTCCGTGGAGTCTGTGGGGTATGAATAGGCGCATCCAGTGACTTTCTTCATGATGGCTTCTCCGAACTCTCGTCCATCCGTTAGGCTCCCCGTGCTATCTGATTGGTTGACTCCCAACATCAGCAGTGTGCCTCTGGCGCTTCCATTTGTCCCTAGAAAAAATCTTTCCCGGGGTGTGACGAAAAGTTTCCAGACAAGGTGATTCGAGGACCGTGGTAATATACTTACCTAGAATTGTAATTATTTCTTTAATCGTGTCGTGCAGCATCGTTAGCGTGTGGAAGATAGTGCCGCCTGCGGCCTTCTTCAGTGCCCTGCTGATGCTGTTCACGGTCATCATGGCTTGGAAGGTCTCTGGGGGCCTCAATGCCGTTTTCTCCGACCCTGAATTTCTGGATGCAGTCAGCAGAAAGTAAGAGCAAGTGCTGTCAGTCGTTGCATTAACTTACTTCGAAACCATACTTTGTTGCACGAAATGCACTGGTGTATGCGTGACGTGCGCTGTAGCACGCCGAACACTGGCATGTCGTAGGGTGGCACTAACATTTACACAGATAAAGTTGCCACAAAACGCCGGGCATGCGTCGGTGTTACAACAAATGCACAGCCGCAACTTTTGAAACATTTGAAAAATAAGCAAAGCACATATCAAATGCCCAGCCGAGAGTCAGGGACCCACCTAGCTAACGGAGATGCTCCTCCATGTCAGCTGCTTCTCCGAGCTCGCCAATGCTAAGTGGAGCAGCTTGATACTCATACACTAATGTAAAGTGATGAGGCCCGCCCAATCATGTGCCCCCTTCTACATTTCTGCTATCTAATGTAACGAGCATTCATTCCCTAGTCTTTTCAGGATTATTTCCCAGGTTTCGGATGTATGCTTGCTCGGTACTTTACAGTAAAGGCAATGATGCTGTCGTTGCGAGCACAATAATATTGTTGTTTGCACCGAATCAGCTGGGCTGAATTTGACAAGATTTTAACCCTATAAAGCGCTTGTTTATTGGCTTCCCCTAAGGGGCGGTACAATGATATTTGTACTTTCAGCAAATGCCGCTTAGAATTATTCCTTGATACTTTTAACCTATTAAGCTAGTGTCAGTTTTTTGACTCCATACGATGGCAACTGCAGAAAAAATACGAGAAGAGCAACCAGGGTTCATCTTCTCAACTCACAGTCAGAACATCCAACGACATGATTTGGTGCCGTTATATGTCACCTGCGTTTATCATAGAGAGGCACTGGAGTTGGCAAAGCATAGGGCAGACATGGTTAGGGTTTGGCTATTCCTATCATTTTAGTGATTGGACATGAGCCACTACCTGAATGCTTATTGAGGAATTGATTTTTATCAGTTCAAATCAAGTGCTCACACAGCACTCATGTCTAATCTACGAGCTACTTTTGACTATCGTCAA
Organism: Ixodes scapularis; assembly: GCF_016920785.2. Lineage (NCBI taxonomy): Eukaryota > Metazoa > Arthropoda > Arachnida > Ixodida > Ixodidae > Ixodes > Ixodes scapularis. Next base: position 141,310,012 of record NW_024609879.1, on the reverse strand, counting down.
AAGTGACTATATCGACACTGCAAGCCCCTTCACCGCATTATCCAGTTTTGCGGAGAGTCTGAAAAAAAAAAATCCGCTTTTATGCTTGAACTTATGTCGCGGCAAGGAAGCTTTCTTAGTGACGTGGCGTACACGTATACACGAGACCCACTAGTGTTGGTAAGTTTGCGTGAAGTGCACCGTAAGTTAATTTGGGGGAAGTGGGATCTTAAGTTGATGGATCCTTTGGTTTTACATCACTATCTTGCTACAGTATTGCATAATCAATTTATTTTGTGAGTAACTGTTAGCACAACGTCCTTCAGAGGACTATGGCAACCAAACAATTAGTGCTTTTGCTTTTTACACATTGTGGAACCTCCGAGAAGTTTATTCGAGGTATCGAATGTCCCCATAAAGAGCAGTAACATTTTCTTTTCGTCGTGGACCAGAGGTGATTTTTTTCTCAGTAGCAGTGTCATCACCTTGCTTGCATGACACAACATGGACGTTTCCAAGATGGCCTATCTTTCCGTGAAAAAACAGTGAGTGCACAGGCGAGCTGGTGGATGTTGATTATGATGTAGAAAACCCGAGACTGTGGTAAAAGCAGGGAAACTTGGTCGAAGAAGCGAGGCTCCGAAATGCTCAATCTGTGTGCTTTGGCATTTTTCTATTCCAGCTGCACTCTGACGAACCCTTCGGTTCCTTGGGACAGTGGCACCTTTGCGACTGTGCGTAGCCAGCGGCTCATGGCTCAGGTAAGACGTTCGGTGGTCGGACGTTTTTGCCTTGTGTTTACTAGGGAGGACCCTAGTGCTTTAAGGAGCTGAAACCTGTGTCGTCGTGGTCACAAGCGCAAAATTGCCCAAACAGCTTGGCTTATGATCGCTGATGGTTTAAGGAATGCACAGCACGCTATTTATGTTCACGCTTCTTGCTCTGTGATTAGTTCTTCGGGCCGCATTCTCATTGGCTGCGGAGCGAAAATAAGATGCTCTGGGTTTGCCACGCGCTGCAATTCGCAAGCCGTCGGTAACTATGGCAGTTGCCATTCTTTCAGAAAAGCGTACAGTTTGAGGAGGCTTCAAGACGGCTCTAATTGTTGCTCAAGGTGTACCTTTTTGACCAAAGCAATCGGCCACCACAAGGTGGCTTCAATGCGATGCTCCGCTCTCGCCTCCGTTCCTTGGCGTTGGATTTGTGTTTTTTGTTGCGTTTCGCCGCAGCTTTTTGTCTCGCTCTGTAAAGTGGCGTCCGATGTTTACGTTTGCTACCTAATTGCTTGTCAACATTATGTGTACAACCTCTGCACTAGATTTTATAACACGTTTTGGCTATTTTTATGCGGGATGTACCGGATACGTGTCTAGAGGCTAGAGGAGGTACAGGAATCAGCCTTAGCACTTGCGCGCATCGAGTTTGTGGATGAGCACGAGAGTTGAGAGCTCAATTAGCTATGACAGCGCAATTTTTCTCGGGGATAGTGACGGAATATTAAAAATAATAAGTGCAAAGAATATTTATGATCACGCATATAGAATCTTAATACGCGACTATACTTTGTTTCACAATAACTTGGCGAACTGTGGAGGCTGCAGCCCCCACGACCCAATAAGGGCACCAGAACAAGGCATGTGATAACACTCCATAATCAAGGCCACCGGGGCCTTGTTACCGCCACAACAACAGAGCCCTCCACGACAAAAAGTAGTTCTAGGCTTCTTTTTCATTCAACGAGATTTTCTTTTAACGGCAATTGAACTCTCCCGATTTCGCGAGAAGATATGAAAAAAAAAAGAATAAATATTCACAAATTTATGAGCTTCAGTTATATTTAAACCAAAAAACTTATGCCATATCCGTATCTGCTCGATGTTTTTCGCCTTGTAGCGCCGTGGCCAATGGCGATCGTCAGCGATCGCAGTCGTGTGATTGGCCGTTTCCGCTCAAAACATCGCACTCTGCCGTGGCATTAGCACCCGTCACAGATTCGCGGCTAAACTGAGCGTATGATTGTCTCGTGAACTGTTCCCGAAGTGCTCGCTATTCTAGCGGATGGAAATGTTGCTGTGGTGGACGTTCATTCGAAGTCGGTTGGTTTCGTAGCAGACGACTCTTTGCTAGCAGATGACAGCCGGTTTCTCCTTGCCGCGCATCTCACATTTGGCGTTGTGACACAAATGCTCTTAGGACGTCGGGTGACGTTCCTCGCTCCGACGCTCTTATTGGGTCGCGGGACCCTGGCTTCCACAGTTCGCCCAGTTATTGTGAAACAGAGTATAGTATAGGATCAACGTAAAGACACTATGGGTGTCTCTTGAAAGCATCATGCTTTGCCTTCATACAAAATTGAAAACAGTTGCTTTTATTCTTTATTCAGAGGACTCCTGCAGCGCATAGAAGACATTATTGCAGGGGGCGAATAGTAATGCAAAGAACGTCTCAGCATTTGCAGCACAAACTATACATTCCTGTAAAGCGTTCCAGTTCTTGACCGTCCTCAGAAAAAACTAATTTTTGCACAGCTCCATCTTAGTACAGTATTCACGTATCTTGTGCACATGATCATTACGTTTGGAAAAATAATTTGGTATTAAGAGGTATATACCAGTAACTTGATGATAAATGCTGTATAAAGATTTCATCCGTAAATTTTTTTCTTTTTTGATTATATGGGGAAATTGTTCTTGCGCTATAAACATTTGTTGAATGGGTTTATTTGGGAATTTAATGAAACTGTACATTACGCTCGGTCCCATGTCTCCAGTCAATCGAGTGCTTTAATGATTGTCTTAAGATATCTAATTTAGTTAATCTATTTGAACACTAAAGGTGGGTCTCCCAGGTGGAAAACGTGTCACACACAGTTTGCGAGTGCCTGAGGTACACGCAACATGCGACGCCCAAAAGAAGCCGTCTGCATAGAAATCGGCAGAGTGCAGCTTTGACCATGTCATATTTACTTTCAGTGACTGGCGACAACGCTGAAAGTAAGAGACGCGTCTGCTCAAGCAAATAAAAATTTTACTCACATCTCGGCATTAGACATCGACTAAACTTGCCGGAGGTCATTTTTCTTGCAGCCTTTAATTTAATTTTGCAGATTTTACCGAAAGCAGATGTACGGCGGGGATGGGTGACTCACTTATCTCATATCCTGAATATGTCATAAGGAAACGCAGTACAAATAGGTCTTTCCTAAGGCCAACCTTATGAAATTTTGTTAATAAATACTTTAGCAGGGCCAATAGTTGAAAAACTTTCCTACTCAGCATAGGATAGCTCATCGAAACATCTCCCAAAAAATTAATTTCCTAAAAAAAAAAAAAAATTTTTTTTTTTATTATTTTACTTTTAATTGCAGAAGGGTTTTCCAGTTGGCAATGTTCAGAAAAAGTGGGTGTCCTATACAATTTAAGAGTGAGCACTAACCACGCAAGTTCATCTGTTCTCAGCGATTCAGCACATTGTTAATCAGGTTGTTGACTTGCTTTTTCACCATGCTTCCATGCATTAGTCTCTTCATTAGTATATTATAATGTCAACTAGTGTCAGCTGGTACGGTAGTAGACAATAATAGTCTTCATCCCACATCAGTTCAGTCGTTTTGCCGCCGGCCCTGGCCGAACAACGAACATGACCACATGAAGATGTTTGTAAAAACGACCACAATATTGACTCGAAATCACTTCGTAATTCTTAAAGTGGCCCAGTACCACTATATCATTGGTTGTATGTCAGGAGAGACACATTTGTATCAGAGAATTAAGCTAAAACTATATAATGCGCCAACACAACCACGAGCTCGCCAAAATCGAAACCAGCCGAATCGAAGCCACCTTATGGTCATGAGTGCATCAGCCCCCTCTATCCTTCAATCAGGTAACTACTGAGGTGGAAAGGTCTATAGTTTTTCTTTCCACTCAATGACAGGGGCACAGAAACTTGTAGAAAAATTAGCATTGTTCACCCCCTCAATTCACAGCCAAAACAAGCGGCCACGTGATCTGGTGCCCACTCTGTGCCACCAGTGTTTCTCGTAGCCATGCGCTCAGGTTGGCATAGTGCAGGTCATGTGCTTAGTTCCCAAAATTGTTAGGGTTTGGCTGTTCTTGTCGTTGCAGCTGTTGAACATGACCCGAATTCTCCCGGAGCCATTGACTGTCACGACCCCAAATTGAATGCTCACCGAGTGCTCATGTCAAGTCTATGAGCTGCATTTGAATGCCGTCCCGACGGGTAATTTTTCACAACTGCAACAACCCAGCAGTTATGACGACTACGTCATCAATTTCTGGGAAGCAGAGATTGAAGGAGAAGTCAGCTTTCATCCTTGAAGTCGCACCGTGACAAAGAAGCTTCTTGGTTAGTAGTAGTGGACATGTGTAAAGTGAGAAACTTTGCGACCCAATATCGTTGGTTGCCCCTTTTTAATACGACCATTGGAAAACATTTTCTTGCAAGAAATATAGATGAATACAGTTTTCCGTACTCCTTTGATCTTGCGGAAAAAGATTGAACGTGAATCATCTGACTCCGAGAGTCTTGCCGCAGGTCTTCATCTGGCTGATGGCGCTCAGCTGGATCCTGGCGACGTCCACTCTGGTGTGCCGTTGCACAACGGCCGCAGACTTCGTCAACACGCCCGAGGTGAGGTGCCTCAGCAGGCTCATGCTCTTCTTCTGCGGCGAAAATTACCTGGACCTCTGACGGCGCCTGGAAGGCAGGGCTTCTGGCTTGGGATTCTTGATGCACCGCTCTCCGAACGCTTCACTTCTTCTGCGACTCCTTCTTTCTGCCTCTTTTGTTGATGCTGCAGTCGGATTTCCTTTCACCTGCTGCACAAGACCTTTCTGGCACTGTGTCAGGATGCATGACAAACTCTTTTGCTACCTGCGCTTCTATTAGTACTGCCTCTTTGTTTTTCTGTCCTCCTGTCACTTTGCCATTTTGTTGTTTTTGGGAATGCTTTTTTTTAGTCGTCTGTTGCTGCCACCACTTCTGGCAATAAAAACCTGCTTATGCGTCGTCTTTTTGCCCCAAAGCTTTTGGTGTGCTTGTTTTGATCTTTTTATGGAGCTCACGATGTGAGCTGTCCTTAGTTGCCAGCACAATGCCTCAAACTTTTGCCCGAACAGCGTGTTTAATGTGCTTACCGCCCGCAAAATCTGAGTATTCCTCGAGTGGTGGCGAAATAACTCGTTGGGGCTGTGCCGTGCGAGAACACGGAACGCCGCGATCCTGGCAGTTGGTTGTAGAAGCGCTTGCGAACAAGATGAGTCGACGCTGTTGTTGCTCTTGAGTCCCTGGGTTTCTGTCGACTACCTGACGGTAAAGCAAGCTACAGCAGAACAAGCGTCTACTGCCTCCGGTCTGCCACCGTACCACTTGCAGGACCGCTGCGATCTGCAGCATCGCACAACATGCAAAATCGCGCAACGCAAGCCAGAAATTGAGGGAACAAAAATAATGATGCCTTAGGCACGCCAGTGGGGTTGTGTTCCACGCACTGCTGTTGCTAGTTTTGATTTGCTGTCTTCTGTATGAAAGTGCTTATGTCAAGGATAGGATGGGAACCACAGGGCACCTCTATCAGGCACCCGGCCTCTAGCGCAACTGAAAGACCTTTTGGCCATTCTCCTTCTGTCAGTGTATATGCGGAGCGCAAGCTTGTCTGCTTCCTTTGAGGGGGTTGTGGTGGCGTCAGAAAGCCAAGCTCTGATTGGCTCTTATCGAAGAAGGATGGTAGAGGGAGACCTCAGAGCAAGCTGCCTCGAGGTCTGCCCACTGTTCTTCAATCAGAGCCGATTAGATCTTAGCGTTCTGACGTCACCACAACATGTGCAAGAAGCAGGGGTTATGGAGAAGCAGACAAAATTGCGGTCCGCATAGTGTTGGCACCGATTTGTTTCCGTAAACACGGAAAAAATCTACAGATATGATTGCATCAAAGCCGGCATCAGATTTATGCAGTGCCAGTTTATGAGTCAAATGAGCATAAACTGTGGCCAGTGGTCTTCGTGGTTCAGATGTGCAAAAAGAGAGGCGGCCCCTGTCTGCTGTGTGTTTGTTGTCTGTCTGTCTCTTTGGGCAAACCACAAGGGGTGTAACCAAGCAAGGTGCCCTTTTAATTTCATCTTTGCTTTGACATCGAGAGTTAGGTAAGAATGATACAGAGAGGAATGTGGTAATAATAATAAGGCACATTTGCGAAAGTCTTTCCACTCAGAAAGTGGGAAGAAATGTTCATTATAGTTTTTCCTTGCAAGCGACTTGAGAAAGAGAATGTACAGGGTGTCACAAATGAAAATTTACACTGTCTTTTTTACCGCAAAAATAAACTAGGCATCGCCGAATGCTCATTCTCCGCCCAAAGGTAGAGCTAGAGGTCACAACGAGATGCCAAAGTTTCAGCCCGATCCGATAACTTAATGTAAAGTTATAAGTGATTTTCTGAAAATTTCAATGGGAAAATAGCGGCCGACAAAGTTTTCAAACACGTAGGGCTTTATGGCACCAGAAACCGAAAACGGGCAAAAATGGGCTTCATTTTCCCATTAAAATTTTCAGAAAATCACTTATAACTTTTGATTAAGTTATCGGATCGGGCTGAAACTTTGGCAACTGGTTGTGACCTCTAGCTCTACCTTTGGGCGAAGAATGAGCGTTCGGCGATGCCTAGTTTATTTTTGCGGTAAAAAAGACAGTGTAAATTTTCTTTTGTGACAGCCTGTACATATTTCTACATATCAGTTGCATGCATACTGACATAGAACTCAATTTTTCCCAGGCATGCAGACAGGGACTTGACTCTTTATAAGTCTATTCTGTCCAAGGAAAGAATTTGTTTCAACCAGGGTGTCGAACCGGAACTGAACCGAAACCGAACCGGTATTTTTTCCGGAACTGAACCCGAACCGTTATATTGTTATCGCGATGAACCCGAACCAGAACTGAACCGGAAAAAAAATAACGGTTACCGGCTCATGTCAAAACGGTTCGGCCACGCGCTGTTGACAATGAATGTGCTATCAATGCCATTTGTTTTTTAAGTGCCGTCAACTGACACACACCTCGCTTGCATATTTTTCTTCTCCACTCAGTCTTAGGAATATAAACGCTGCATCCATGAATCTTGACAAACGCTGCATCCATGAATCTTGACATAGGAACCAGTATTGCGCTGGTCGCGGCTTGCACGGAAGAAAGAAAATTAAAAAGCTGTACAAAAAAAAAAAAAAAAAAATCACGTCACGGGATTTTATTTTTCTACAATCTCGTAAATCCTAAATGCTGCTGTGTGCTCATTTCATAACACGTTTCTAGAACGCGCGAGTTCTTGAAGCTTGCTTCCATCGGAATGAGAAAAGAAAAGGCTGTGGAGTTTGATAATAATGCATCCGGTTTCGTATAGGCACTTAGAAGCTAACATATTTGTGAGACAGCGAACTCTTCTATTTTAATATTTATCCTATTGCGTCCTTCTGGCGTTGCGTTCGGTGAAGTGTTTTTCATATTCCGTATCTTGTTCAATGAAAACTTCTTTAAGGGTCTAATTTGAGTTACCGAAGGCTAGTTCAAATAAAGAAAGCTGTATTTTCTCCCCACTGTTCCTTCAGTTGCTTACACGCCGAGGTGGCGGGATAGTTAGCGAGTTCTACTTGTAAGTGGGTTTGTAAGGAGGTCGCGGATTTTACAGCTACTGCGTCGGACCCAATTAGATGAAGTCCGAATGCGTAAACGTCGGTGAGGTAACCTTTGAGTGCACATAAAGAAACCATTCCTGGTAGAAATCCCTGAGCCTTACACTACGATGTATCCCGTTTCGTATGTGCTGATTTCAGATGCTTTATTTGTAATTTATTTTGATGTTGTAATTTGTCATTTATAATTTCCGAACCGGTTCGCGAACCGGTTCAGCGCCCCGAACCGGTTCACGAACCGGTTCGCGGATCGAATTTATCGAACCGGAACTGAACCGGAACAAAATTAATTTACCTGAACCTGAACCGTAACCGAACCAGGGCCGTACCCAGAAAAAAAATTCGGGGGGGGGGGGGGGGGTTTTCGGGGACAACGGCGGCCATTTTGAAAATGTCTATTGTCTTATTTTCGCCTATGAATCATGTGCATCGGTGGCATATAATGGAGAGTTATAGCAAACCGGAGAACCGGTCCCGGTTTGGCACCCGGTAGCCGACCGGTGCCACTGCGCGTGCGCAGAGGTGGAGATTAAAATCGGCTGGCTGCAAGTGCACCGATCAGGGCCGTACTCAGAAAAAAATTTCGGGGGGGGTCACAACCCCCTATCCCCCCCCCTGGTTACGGCCCTGAACCGAACCCGTATCTTTTTCAGTTCGACACACTGGTTTCAACTTAATACCTAAGAACCGATTGGAGCAGTATCTGATTCGTGCGATTGAGGTTCTGTCAGAGCAGTACCTGCAAGTAAACACATGTCAAAGCTAGAGCTGCGTTCTACACTCGGCAAGCATACACATTTCAGCCCACTTGCTCGCATGTGCCAAAAACACCTATTGGTCTATTCAAAGCGCAGTGGTTGTAGGCGTAGAAAAACTGAAGCAAATCGTAATTTTATTGTTTTACTTCGGTGCTTTCTTTTCGTTCCTGGATGATGTTGCCAAAATCTTGCATCTTGGTGTTGTGGCATTTGTTTTGCTGTTACAGAATCGGTACCAGCCTCTGGTCCAGGATCTGTCAAGCACTTCCACTTACCAGACCTCGCTCAGCGTGTGAAGCGTTCCGACCTCTTCGCCGCCCAAGCATGTTTCGCTCTGTGTTGCTTGAGATTTGTTAAGGGCTGGCACCTACCTTTTTTATATGAGGTCGCACCATGTGGATCCTACACACACGTATCTTTTTCGTCTAGTCGCGCAACATGCTCATGCAGGAGTGCATGAGCCCGCCTTCCCAGCGGAGTTTGTTTATTCTCCGACATATTTCTCTGATGTGTCATGAGCTGGGCTCTTCATTTGTGGTACTGATGCTACTTAGCGGTTGTTTTATTATACCTTTTATGTATAGGTCAACAATATAACATTTAGTTTATATCTAAGTAATTTTGATTTGGAAGTGGCAGGAAGAGCCACAAACATTTGACGATTTGCCTGACTCTTGCATCTTCGAGTGACTTGCATTGTGTTGTGTAATGGTAGCTGTTTCATTTGGTGCAGTGTGTTGCTATAAGTGCTGGAAAGATTAGAAAAGGATGCACAACACTATCTTGAATAGTGAATACAGTAAAACCTCGTTATAACAAAGTTGAAGGAGCGGTCGTAATTATTTCGTTATAACCATTAGTTTGTTATAGCCAATGTCCATTTCTTCCCACTATTAGCAAGCAAGGGGAATTATGATTGCTTTGTTATATCCATTAGTTTGTTATATCCCGTTTTGTTATAACGAGGTTTTACTGTACTTCATGAACCCATGATGAAGGACTTGCTTTAAAGCATGATGTAGGGGTGTGTTAAGCATACATTTTTTTAAAGTTTTGTGCATACCTTAAAGTAACCGATTTGTTGCGCCTTCGTGAACTGAGCCTTCCCTGCAATGTTGCTTCAGTCTTGTACTTCGTGTGCAAACCATGTGTGTCAATGTTGAACACTACTACTGTACCCAAATCAAACACACACAACACTAAGCTCATTCAAATCCTTCACACTATCTATGCTCATGGATGCTGAGGCACTTGCACAAAGTGTAGTGACTGCCTAGCAGCTCAACAAGGTCTCAACAGCTTTTGGCGAAGTACGGTATATCGCGCATGTACAGGAGTCGTTGGGGGGTAGGATGTTTGTGGTGCTCATTGACAAGAGGCACTGCTACACTGAAGAGCAGTCTTTCTTAACATGGCCACACCTAGCTTCGAAGGTACTGTATTTATAGTCGCTGATAAGATGAGAACGGCAGGCCGCCTCTTTTGGACACTCGGCCCCTAGCATGTACCAATTGCCTTCTGCCATTCTTTGACTTTGTGCGCACGCTCGAGGCTTGCGAGACGTTGAAGCACTATCGAAGATGAGAAGCTCGTGCAGAAGCGGGGCCGCTGAAACTTCCCTGCTGTTCTCATTGTTTCAGTGGCTATAGTGGCCATTCTACGGGGTCCATTGAAGAAATGAAATTAGTTTCTTAGGACCACAAAAATAAACTATGCATGGCAGACGGCTGAAACTCCGTGAGAATGTGACTCTAGCGGTGCTGACAAAATGCGCAAGCTTTAAGAGCATGAGGCTACCTGGATCAAAAGATACGGGAGAAAACAAAATTTCTTTATTATCCGAGGTCCACCCAAGCCCAATATTCATCAAACAAAAAAGTGACATTGTGGGATGTCGTGGCTGTTATTTTCGTGAAAAATACTCATCAGAAAGAAAAAAAACAATATTGTCTTTCTTGCTGACAAGTCTTTTTTGCTCTATGGTACAGGCACCCACAATGCAATTCTTTCACTTGGTGAATATTAAGCTTGGTGGACGTCAACACGTAAAGAAATTTTTTCTTTTTTTTTTTGTATATTTCGATCCAGGCAACGTCATATTCTCAAACTTACTCATTTTGTTAGCACCACTAGCGTCACATTCTCGCGGGGTTTCAGCTTTCCGCAATGCACAGTTTATTTTCGCAAGCTGGAACACCGTATTTCATTTTCTCGATCGACCCCCGTGGATTGCTATACGGGAACCATAGTTGCTATGAAACATGTTGGAGGACGACGGCTTTGTATGATTACAGCTCGTTAGTGATTGTTAGCAATGCTCATTATATTGGTGCCAGGTGTTTCCTGGTATGTCTGATTTTCTCTTAGGATGGGATTTCGTCAAAGGCAAGCCTGATATACGTGACTTCTAGGTCTTGCTGGATTGCACGGTCGCCTTGTTTATCTTGACAAAACAACGTAATGCACAGGACACGTGTGTAAGATCGTGCAGTTGGCAGCGTTAAGATTTTTATCAACTGCTCAGTCTGTTGCTAGAACCCATAGCACTTTCAGGAAGGAAATTCAGCTATATTCACAAACCATAGCGAAGTTTACACAGGTTTTATCGACTACTTAATCTGTTGATAAACTCAACCCTTTCACGAATCACACCTCTTTACACAATGGCAAAGTTTACACCATTATGCAGCTCATTCTTACTTTTAGATGCTCATGAGGTGTTGGGATACTGCCACTGTATTTTGAAGCACAAAGCTCAAAAAGTGTAATTTGTTGAGTGTGGTATATGGCAAGGTGGTAATTCCTTGCTGCAAATGTCACATTCCAGTTTCCGCACAGAGTCACAAAAAGTCTAGATTCGCTTTGCTGAAGTTTTAGCGAACAAAATGACCAATGTTGACATTATTTCCAGGTGTGACTGTTTCCGCAACCCAGACTTTCGGACATTGCTAGTGGAGTCTTGTTAATTCTGCATAAATCAACTGGTGTTTGGTATATATTGCTTATGCTGAAACATTGTTTCTATGTAGCGTGCCTGTTTGTCTCGAGATTGATGTGCGTCGGGGCCGGGATTTGAACCCGGGTCCGTTGACTACCAGTCAGGATTTCAGTGCTCTGGAGTCCCTGTATAGACCATATTTTCCGGACTGTAGTCCGCAACCAGTGTGTATACGTTTTCTGTTTCCTGTTGTCCTCAGTCACGTGGGTTCCGTATCTGGTATGCGGGACGAAAAAATAATAAGCATTTCAACCAGGATTATGCGAGAAAATGTAGGCGAGGCAAAACAAGAAGTGTGACGATCAGATATTTTTCGTAAACTCCTTCCAGCGGCGTGGAGAGATCAAAACAATGTTTTACCGCATACCAGAAGTGATGACATTTAAGACGGCTGCACCTTTGTGGAAAAGGTGTAACAAATTTTGACTTAAAAAACAAAAACAAAACATACTTCGTTTCACTGTAGCTTGGCGAAGAGCAAATGCTACGGTCCCTTGGAGCCAATCGGAGCGACGGGGCGTAGCACGTGGTACAGGGCTAGAACGTAACCCAAGTAGTTGGCGAGGTGGGGAAGGAGGAACCTACCTTTTATCCAGGCCGCTTTTTCTGTGCGACCCAGACTTTGCTTTCGTCTCCCTCGACGATTAGCCCGTAGCTCGAAATTCATGCAGAAGGGCGTTTCCTCTCCCTCCCAGCCCGTGGTTTTGACAGCACTTCAGTCAACTAATGGGCTAGAGTCACGTGTTTCCCTCCGACGCGCTGACTGGCTCACGAGGACCGTAGCCGTCGCCGTTTCCCAAATAACCAATGCATACCTAGTCTGCACATAAAATATATGTATATATATTATATGGCACTTCTTAAAGAATGTTGGCTTCATTAGTGCACCACATAGCTCTTATCATACATAAACCATTATTAACGTAATCTGTCATTCACAAAATCCGCCAAGTCTAATCGTAGTGGAAGCTTTGAATAAAAAAAAGTATATGTATACTTGTATAATCCACATTTGTAGGGTACCTGACCGTTAAGGGTACTTTTAAATAGTGTCGGCAAGTTGCGATGCCCTCCATCGTTCTTAGAATTGCGTCGTGCTTTTGTTTATTTCTTGGTATAGAATTGAAGCAGATGAGGACCTTTCCCCTGTCTACACTGTTAACAATATTAGATATTTACCACTGAGCACGGGATCTACGTAAATTCCTCAGTTGAGATTATTATGCCTTAGAACGAGTGCTATTTTATGTTTTTGGTAGTCGGTCGATATGCTCATCTTATATGGGTTCACTGGCGATTGAAAGAACAACCTGTGAAAATATGCTTTTTTGGCAGCCATTCTCGGAAGTGGCATCACTGTTCCTTCAGGATTACATGTTATTGACGTGCGCGCGTCTCTGGGGTTTGAGTAAAACGTGTCGTCAAACAATGTTTAAGAGCTATTAAAACGGTTGACGTGGAATCATGGAATCATGTCATATTTTTCTGTAAAAGTATAGTGCCATTGTTCTAGAGCCACGAAACAAGCTGTGCTTCAGGGAAGGCACATGACCACTTAGTTCCCTCCCTCCCTGCCCCCATTTTCTCAGCTCCTGTTTTTATTCACCGCGTTCTCTCTCACTCCGGAGCATTTCTCTCCACACTTAGTGTGTTCCACTGATCTCAATGACAACTGCTGGATCGCCCTTGCCGCTCCCGCAAGTGAAGCCACCGGGCCTCACTCGCTTGGGATACGATTTGCCGTTTTTGCTAGCCTTTGCTGCGGTTTTCCAGCGTGCTGACGACACGTTTTCTACTCGTTCGTCGTCATTCGCCGAAGAAGTTTTTTGAAGACTCTGTGTATTGTTGAGACTTGCCGTTGTGAACACGTGGAAAAGTTTACGAAAGTGCAGTGTCGCAGGAAAAAGGCACAACGCGTCGAAAGGAAGGGCTGGCGGCGTGTTCAAAGCATCCTTGGCACGCCGAAGTGCCGTGTCTCTGTGCCTTCGCGCGCTTGGATACCGACCAAGAACCGACGCCGTGTGAATGTGTTTAGCGAGTGCAATGTGCGTGAAGCCGTATCAAAAGGTACAACTCGTCGAAAACGTGTCGTCGGTGTCGCGGCGTGATCAAAGCTTCCTTGGCACGCCGAGTGATGCATCTTTGTGCCTTCGCACGCTTGGTTACCGGTCAAGAATTGACGCCGCGCCAAAGTTCTGAACGTGTGTCGCGCGTAGATGCCTTTAGATCATTTATATATATCGGCCACGGAGTTCTGGATCGTCCAGCTGTTCCGGTGAGTTGCTATCAATAAAAGGGGGAGATCTGTACGTGTTCTTATGTACTATATTAACCATGGCTATGTCCCAAATCTACTCTAATAGATTCCGTGGGAGCACGAATAGGGCAACGTTGTGGAGCCAGGGGGGTTTTCGAAAGCAAAAGTACAAGACGGCGAGAATGAAAATCTTTGAAGCGCGGCCGATATGGTCGTGTGCAATCTGTTGACCAATTACAATTAGGCGAGCCGCGCTCAAACGTCAAGTGCAATTAAGTAGGTTGATAATAAGCCAGCACTGATCAGTGATGAGGAGCTGTTGTGCACGGAATTGTGTAAATCGTCTAAGGACGAAAAAAAGACGTACCTTCTCCCCATCTTCCGTCGCTAGTGGACGCTGGATTAAGCTCGTTCCTAAACCGCGAGGGGAAAAGACGCTGATCCAGAGGCACGAACAGCTTCACGCACATTGCACTCGCTGAACACATACACACGGCGTCGGTTCTTGGTCGGTATCCAAGCGTGCGAAGGCACAGAGACACGGCACTTCGGCGTGCCAAGGAAGCTTTGAACACGCCGCCAGCCCTTCCTTTCGACGCGTTGTGCCTTTTTCCTGCGACACTGCACTTTCGTAAAATTTTCCACGTGTTCACAACGGCAAGTCTCAACAATACACAGAGTCTTCAAAAAACTTCTTCGGCGAATGACGACGAACGAGTAGAAAACGTGTTGTCAGCACGCTGGAAAACCGCAGCAAAGGCTAGCAAAAACGGCAAATCGTATCCCAAGCGAGTGAAGCCCGGTGGCTTCACTTGCGCTGCAGCGAGCAAGCGGGGAAGCGCGATCCAGCAATTGTCATAGAGATCAGTGGTGTGTTCTTTTCTCTTTCTTTTTTTCGCTACAAGCTGGAATTTGGACAGCGCGCTGTAACGGATGTGTGATGCAAAGCCGTTAAAATCCTCGTTTGCGGTTGCGGGCCTAAGATGCGTGTCTGTCTAACGCAGATATGGTTTTCCCCATGTTTTTTCCACGTAAAATGTGTTTTTTTTTTTTTTGAGAATAGATGTGATTAGCGGCGGCGGCACGTCGGTACTCACATGATCCCCCTTGTCACGTGACTGCACCCTGCTGACGTACAAAAAAGGCGTCCCGCGCTTCAGAGTGGCGACACTTGAGCTATCTTGGTACTTAAGATCAGGGTTGCCAGGTATTTGAAGCTTCATCTTAAATCGGAGGAAACTATTTTTTCCATTCTCCAGGAGTGTTCTCGACACCGTGTCCAAAGCTCAGGAAGTCACATTTTCAAATCGTAACTATCAGATATAGACATTTTAACCAATTCCAAACATCCGCGCGCGCGCAGTCCTGGGTGCATGGATGGATGCACAAGGTTTATAGCAGGCGGTAGCTTGCGCCACCTAGCCTGGACACTTCTCGCCCCTCGCATCAGCTACCACATGATACTGAAGGTAGCGAGAGAGAAAGCGAACAACTCAGTGGCTCGCGTGCTCTCATCCGCGTTTTCTCTATTGCCCCCGTCATCTCCCACAACCGGTTCTGTACCTAGACTTCCCGGCATACCTTTTGGCACCGACGGCGGCGCTGCACGTTTCGCAGCAGCCTATTGCACCCGCCGTGCGCTAACGCTAAGTACCAAAATGGCCGGGTCCGCAAGATCATTGAGGGAATAGAGTGCCGAAATTCCAGGCGTAGCTTCTTTAGTGGCTCCATGATTGTCAGTGAAGAGTGGGGGGAGGTTTGACTGGTGCCCAAAACCCGTCTGCGACTGATGTGTTTACCGCGCCCAAAGAAGCGGGCACTCGATTTCCGCCTTGTGACGTCATAGGAATGTCACGCTGTCGCCGGTCGCGATCCTGGCGGCGTCCCAACCACGACCAACTCTGGTCCCAACAGCTGCTGTGAATGTGGCAGACGCCTGTTCCGCTGCAGGCGGCTCCCCAGCTTGGCAGCGCACAGAAGCTTCGACAGCGCGTAGTTGGGACGCCGTGACAGCAGCAACACACTCGCGTCTGCGCATTTTTTTTTTTTTTTTTGTCAAAACTTTTACGATTAACCACTGGGACCGCGGCATCGGATAGCTCAACACTCCGGCTTTTGCGACGTAATTTGTTGCCACTTCGGAACCCCAAGTCGGCCTTGTCTGTTTATCGTTACTAGGACTGGGCAGTATTGTGATACAAATGTATCGCGATAGTATCTTAGAGGTACTTTCGTGTATGATATATTAGTGTCTTAGAGTTACTCTCATCCCTGTATCGAGATACATTTGAAATTTTTTTTTTATCTCAGTAGTGAAATATATTTAAGATGTATCGCTCTCGCGATACTTTGCCAGACTTATCTATCTCGTTACAGATAAATTTAAAAAGAAAACTTCTGTTTAGTGCAAGCAGCTTCGTAATTTATAATGTGAATTCGCCATATAGGCTATAACATGATCCATCTCAGTTACCGACATAAAAAAAAAACTGGTTTAAAAAAGGTTATAGACAAGGATAACAAATTTAGCTCCATTCACAAAGCCCTCCACTCTCCAATTTAGCAAAAAGAACAGAATGAAGGAGTTGAGTGAAGAAAACATACAGCCTTGTTGTCCAATCGCCCCATACTATGGGTGACTCAGAAGCTTATATAATACAACAGTTTGAGATGTGCTCTCACTGCAAAACGGGGTTCATTTCGAGCAGATGCCTTTTGTCAAGCATGGCACGCGCAGTCTTTACCGTTCTTTAACTATGTTATTCAACGGGGGTGACATGTTTTTTGAGCGGTATTAGTGGTAAATAAAGAGTTCGAGGGAAGGGGACCAGCATAAAATGGCACAAAAAAGGAGCACAATCATAAATTACCATTTGTATCCACCACGAACTACACCCTCCGGTGTTGATGTCGCTGGCCTGTAATAAGGCGGAGTCTCCTGAGGGGGCGGTTCACCGAATGATACTTTAGCGAATAGTCGGGCGCCGCGAAGCGGCGTTTACGTGTGGGCCAATGCACACACACATGTGGGTTCACATTTTTTGTAATGAGCCGCCGCAGACTGTCGCCGCGAAGCGGCGTAAAGCGCAGCGCGGCGGATGGGTTAACGCGCGCCCCCGTTATTCGCCCGGAGGCTCCGCCTTATTACAGGCCAGCGACATCAATACCCACCCTCCCACCTAGCACCGATCGAGAACAAATGTATTTCTATAAGTATCTGTATCTGTACTCCGGAATACTTCTTCGCCGGTTTTGCACAAGTATCTCAGGGATATCCCGTTGCATAAAAGACAAATGTATCTCAGTATCTTTATTCTGGACCTTAAAACATATGCATCTCAGTATTTGTATTCCCGAATACTTTTTGGAGTATTTCTGTCCAGCACGGATCGCTACTTGCAAAGGACAAGCGTCATGGTGGGTGGAAAGTGCGAAGTGGAAGCTCGGAGTCGTTGTTTTATTAAACCAACAGAGTGAAAGTTGATCGTCCGACTTTAATCTTATTTCAATAAATAAAATAAAAATTAATCCAAAGAAAGACGACCTAGGGAAAGTTTCGCTCATGTGCAATGCTTTTGATGGCGCACTTTACGGAAAAGGTGTTTAATAGACCCTTTTCCTGAGCGTCAGATTTGAGCGCGATGACTGACTTTTTGTTGCCTTACCGTGAGGCCCAGTCACTGCGTTCTGGACATAACACCCTCCGTGAGTTGTCTGCTAGTAGAGTAACATTGAAACTAAAGATCTTGAATCCCCGCACGATGGCGGACAGAAGAGAACCGGTGCAGTCGGAAAGCTGGAACCTTAAAAAATGGATGTTTCTCTTGGAGTGAAGTGAAAGAAAGTTCACTACGTCGTCGCTATCACATGTAGTTCAATATTTGCACCTTTCGTGGTGGCGGAACATGGCGGGCAGCATTGAATACAGGGGGGGGAAGGTGCCGCCGCTTCCAATGCACCCTCCTCAGAATTTACGGCGCTCCGTGGGGGCCGCCATGTTAAAACTTGATACCAGTGTTGCTGCATCTGTAGGTCATCTTTACGTTAGAGCTGACGGAGAAAATCTGGCCACGGCGCAACGCCGATGTACGCTGGAAGCTGGAGCCGGTTTGCTTTCGTTGTTTTTGTTTGGTCGGAGAAAATCTAGCAACAACGCACGTTCAACATGGCGCCGGTATTGCTTCGGCAGCTTCGGTTTGACCACGTTTGACGCGTTTTTCGAGCACATGTAGCGAAGACGTGACCGGAGAAGTGCCCCTTGATGGTCCCGGAAGACGGAAAGCATCATCCGTAATCGCCGTGTGTGCTTTGAAAGCGAAGGGAGTCACAGGGTCCACGAGTGCGCAACCACAAGCCAAGGTTCACGACAGCGCTCCGTTGACTTCGGCGATCTCGTTCTGTTTGGTGCAACGCGGCGATGCGGCAAAGAGTTGAAACGTTCGTGGTGTGTGGTGCGGTGCTTGGAGGTAGAAGCCCATACTAACACGAAGCGCAAATTGGTTATTGTGGGGTTGAAATTCAGCGGTTTTAGTCCCGTCGTCGTCAGCTGATCCGGTCCAGCTGGTCCGGGAGGACGCCAGTGAGCGCTTTTAAAAGTAAATCTTCCTTCGTTCCGTTTCAAAATGTGGAAGATTCTCGACGCATACCGTGTGTAAATAGCTGCGGGCGTTTTCAACGAAATTACGTCGTTTTAATTGAACAATGGACTCCGGATTGTTGTCCTAGACCTGCCGTTTTTATGCTTCGTGTTGTTGGCGTTAGCACAGCGACGCACACCGCCCGAGTAGATGATTCGGTCCTGCAAACGACCGGTCATACAGAATTTCAGGGAAACTTAAGTCACCACCGATGTTTTCTTGTAAATCTCGTGTGACTTTGTTGCGCTCGTCATGTGGTGTGAATAAATTAGTGGCAGCGTTTCCTACCTGCCTGCGGATGCATGAACTGAGACCATTTTTTACGTAGTGAACATAGCGTTTTTTCTTTATTTTGGAAAGAGGTGTTGGGGAATTTATTATGGTACAATCACTTGAGAGTTAAGAAATTGGAGAGAGCGAGCATGCTTTCCCAACTTTGTCTCTTTTCTCTCTGGCATTGCCCCTAGTTTCAAGTTGCAGTTTCAGTAGACATGCCTACTAGTAGGTACAAACTGCTCTAAAGCAGGTAAAAGACTGCTAAGTCGGGGCGGTGCGGACTCCGTGTTTCGCGCTTTTCGCAAGGTGACTGGGTAAGTGCTTTTGCGAGGTATGCGGAATACACAAACGATTTTGTTACGCCCGTCGGCTGCGTCTCTCCAGCAAGACGAATAAGATGATCTACAAAAGCGCAATCACAAGCCAATATTTACGATAACAGTGCATTTGATTCGGTGGTCCGTGTTGTTG